>NC_090937.1:705562828-705937416 GCF_040938575.1 Ambystoma mexicanum | reverse complement strand
TCAATCTTTTCATAATTAATCACATCAAGCCTGTAGCTAAATTCAGGAAAGAATATTTGGTGTCAAAGGTATATTTGGCGTCAATTGACCTGGCAAAAGCTTTTGAAGTGATAGAAACACCAAAGTTATGGAAGAAACTAAAAGCTTGGAACCTCCCTGAGGATTTGAGAGAGGCTCTAATGGTGTTATACACGAATACAAGTATAAAAATGTAACTGGGCAAGAAAGGTCTTCTAACAGAGTCAATCAGAACCACTATAGGATTGAAACAAGGGTGCACACTAGCTCCCACTATCTTCAACCAATTCACATCCGATATTCCTAATGCCTTTGAAAACATCAGGACTTTTCCCCCACGACTGGCGGGAGAATCAGTAGGTCATCTGCTTTATGCAGATGATCTAATATTTTAGACCAGACGATAATTGGACTACAAAGGCAGTTAGATGCAACATCTAAGTATCTGGATGAAAATGGACTGGTTGGGAATGCATCCAAATCAAAAATACTTACCTTGGGTGGGAAAATTGCTCATAAAAAATCATCCAAACAAACATTGTATTTAAAGGGGGGGATACCTGAAGTAACTAGTCTGATATACCTAGGAGTCTCAATCAACAATAGTATTGCAGAGACACCGCAAGTAACAAGACTTAATTCGCAGATGAGAAACCTGACATCGCAAGGGAAAACAATTATAAGAAAATATTGTAGATTCACACTGGGGCCCGTAGTGGACTTTTATAAAAATGAAAGCAGTGGCAACTATCACATATGGCTGTGAGAGCGCTTTTCTTATCTCCGGGGACCTATGGCCCAAACTGGAGGGTGTTTATTGGAGGCAGGTACTATTAATGCCAAATTCTACTGCCATAGAACTAATACAAGAGGAGATGGGCCTAACATCACTTTACGCTTCTGTCAAATAGAAAATGCTGTCCTTCTTCCGTAAATGCCTCCTTGGTGAGCTGGATGGAGGCTTTAAAGTGTTGAAGAAGGCCCTACAAGAACAAACCAATAAAGTGCTAATGCTCTGGAGCACACTGTGTAGATCTATCCTGGATGAACTGAGTACGACAGAAGAAACTTTAATTACCCAACCAGGAAAAATAAAAAAAGCTCCTGGACCAAGATTGGATTCAAACAATAGAGAGGGTAAGAACGCTCAAAATATATGGCCAAAAAGATCCAGCATATGGCCCTAGAGGGAGCCTGCGACGTTATCTAAAACGTTTCCCTTGCCCAAAGCATAGAAAGGATTTTATGCAATTTCGTATGAATCTAATGTCAACAAAAGAAAGGTTGGAAACAAGGAAAGCATTACATTTAAGAGACTATACTTGCAGGCTTTGTTAAGGTCAGAAAGAAACCCTACTTCACTTAACGTTGTATTGTTCCAACCTTCAACATGTTCGTAACAGATGGCTGGGTACATTCTTTGCAAAATACACTACGAGAACTTTAGAGGACTGGTGATTGGTACTACTTCAAGGTGATTGGGTGTCCCTTACACTGGCTCTTCTGGCCTTCTTGAAAGTCATATTTTAAAAAAACAGGAGAAGGAAGAGCCTAGAGAAAATTGATGGAAAACTATTCTGTATCGCCTAGGGCTCTTACTGGGCTTGTTTTAAGACTATTACTTGCTTCCATGGTTAGAATGTTAATTATCTTTTTTGTCTTGTTTATTTATTAACTTCTTCTGTTTTTCATGATTTTTGATAAGATAAAAGCTTAAGGTTTTTTGATTAAACCAAATGCTAATTAAAAAAAAGAATATATATAAATGACATATCATATCATATCATGGTAGCAAGATGACTAAATGGAAAAAGTGGGCCTTGCATATTGGCCCCGCACCACAATAAAGTAATAATTTTGATTAAATGATATTATGCAACTGCAGCAACAGTGTGTGCCGCGAGGGAGGACATGATGAACTGTCCAAGGTTATCATAACTGTCTGGGAGTTGGGGACAGAGTGTGAGAAAGCGAGATGAGTGTACATTTGTTATTTTTTCCCACACCAGTGTGTTGATTTGTCCACATTGAAATATAATTCAATTGTGGACAAATGCTACATCCAAGGCTGTATGAGTAACCACTGACCAATGGAGCACCAGTTTTGTAATAGTGTCAGCACATTGTGGTGCCAGCCAATCAAAGATTGCCGAGATGATGTTTATGAAATGACGTCTCATCTAGAGGGAAAAACCATGGGCAGATCCAGAGATTAGGGACCAACCAATGAGCATTCATAATATATAGAATATTATAGGTGTTTGCTTTTTAATATCCAACCAGCAGGCTATAATATTGTTTTTTTAGAATTATAACAACTCATGTAACACAGTAGTTTTTCAAGAATGTCTTCTTCAGGACTAGTTATTTTATGAATAAAGTAGCTAAAGTTGTTTCTTCATGCACTTTGGTCGGCTCCATTCTTTTTTATTAAGTGACAGACTAATTCATGGAAATCTGTGTGCAAATCCCTATTCAGCGTTTCATGGAACTGAATGCACAGGACTCATCCGGGACTTGCGAGGATTCTGCACAAGCCTGGCATGTCTCTGCGAGTGGACGAGCACCTTGTGCGAGACACCACGCAGAGTGTGGGCATGACTTGCGCAGAGGGCTGGGAAGGGAGTGTAACACTGCAAACGTGGAAGAACATGCAACCATTATACGCCCACTATTGCACGGAACAATACGTATCCAGGGATCTTACTGCACAACCTCCCCGGCAGGGAAATGGCCACCAAAGCCTTCATACTATCTGCCATCGGAAGGCAGGCATACAGACACTTTCACATAGGAATCACTGTGCACAGGTAAGATTGGGTGTCGGATTTAGGGATGCGTGGACGCAGCCGGCACTCTGATCTAACTTAGGGGTGCTCGTACGCAGTGTAGCGGGTGCCGGAACGGTTTACTGGGGTTCGTACGTAGATCTTTCGAGTTTTACCCAAAGTATGAAAAATGATACACATGTTGTCAGGGTGCAGGTAACACGGCGGACCCTGCACAAGGCCCCCTGATATAGAGGCCTGCTTGCGGGGGACCCCACGCACTGTTTGAAGGGGCGTGTATTCGCACTGAGAGGCGCACGCAAAGGTGGCTGTTCTTGTTTTGTGTGGGGGCGTGTCAGGGGCCGTCCTGCCACAATTTGCATATAGGGTTACTTTGCACAGACAATTCCATGTATACATGAAGCGTGCATTTTTCATTCTGCACGCAGGCTCGCGGAGTGTCGTTCTCGGCACGCAGCCGTTGCGGGATGACTGCACACTTTTCCATGAACAGGGCCCTGAGTTTTTGGGAGCAGGAATTCCGTAGCAGCATCATGGAACTGTTTTACAGTGACAATGCTGACGTGTATTTGGGGGGTAGCATCATGAAAGACTTTGGGTGACTTACATACCTTTTGCCTGGTTGTGTTTCATCTGTTTTGGAAGAATACCTTGTGCCTCATTACAAGTTAGGTGATGCAGTAAAAATGTAATTACATTACTGCCATTGGGCCTCATTCCGAGTTTGGGGGTAGCCATGGCGCTATTTGCGCCATGGCTGCCTCCAAAACCGGGTCTGACTTTGGTTTGGTGAGATGGGGACTTACCGGTCCATTCCACCTTGGAGGGACAGGTAGGTCCCCATTTACCAAACCATTCCCCATTCCCATTGAGCCCACATAGGGCTCAATGGGAATGGGGAGGGTGCAAATAACGTCCCGGCACATGCCAAGGCTGTTATTTGCGCCCTGGTCCCCTAACGGGAACCGTAAGGTATGTTTGGTCTGGCCAAAAGTACCTTACGGGTCCCGTTAGGGAACCTCGGAATAGGGCGCAAAGGGATTACCGGCACCAGTGTCCTTACCGGTGCCCGGTATCCCTTTGCGCCAAACTCGGAATGAGGCCCATTGTGTTAGAAGTAATAGAATTACCACCATGTTTACAATGCCCAAAGGTGGTGGATTTACTGCACTCACAATTACCATCCACTGTAAATCCACCAAATCGACAACAGAGTCCCATATCAGACAGAAATTGGGATTACCATTGTCACGCCACTACTTGCCAGCCAGCAGTAAATATACCGGACAAAGTGGCGCTAACAGTAACCGAATTTGGTGGTATTTCTGCATGAATGCCGCTAAACTTGAAGTGCAACTCCTTATTTTGAACCAAAGTGGTTTATGCTAGATCATTGGCACGGTACTAGGAAATTAATATATGTATACTGTGCTCCAATTCTTCACGGTGATATGCCCACCCGTGAGGGATGACCAACCCACGCGTGCGTGGAGCTCATGTGCAAACTCCGAGGACGCAGCTTGGCGTTTTGTCTTGCAGGGACCCATCTGCCCATGGTGTCATTGAAGACCATGGGCAGTTTGTTCTAGGCTCTGCAGCACCCCAGACCTGCCCCCTCCCAGCGACATGTCTTACCCCAGACCTGCTTTCTATCAGAGCACCGTTCGCCCCAGACCTGCCTTCTCCAATCAGCGTCATCGCCTGCACCTGCCCTTTTCATCCCCATCGGCCGCCCCCACAGGTGCACTTGCAGACCTCCAGCAGTAGGATTCCTCTGGCCTCCGACCGCCTGCAGGCAGCTCCTCAATCAGCCCCTGTCCCAAGCCAGCAGACTAACCCCACCCCTCCGCATCTCCCAGACCTGCCCTCTGGCACGAGCATCAGCCCCTAGCCCTGCCCTGCCAGCAAAGTCACCCCCCAGCAGCACCTCGACCTTGCTTCTGACAGCAGCATCCCCAGACCCGCCGCTATCTGCTCCCGGAGCTGCTCGTGGCCCCCTGCGGCGGAATCCTGCGCCCGCGCCCCGGCGGCAGTCAGACCTGCTGTCCGTCCGTCCGTCCGTCCTCCGCACCTCTGCCCACCGTGCGCGTGTCCAGCCCGCCCGAGAGCCGCTGACCCCGCGGACCGAGCCCCTCGGAGCCCCTGCTGGTGCGCAGGAGCCCGCACCTGCGTGCGCCGCCGCTTCCTCGGTACCTCGGCTGCCCCTCGGGATGCTGCCCCTGCGGCCGGCGCTGCTGCTGCCGCTGCTGCTGCTGCTGCTGGCGGCGGCGATGCTCGCGCAGTGCGCCGCCAAGTTCGGGGAGAGGAGCGAGCCCCGCAGCAGGAGACGCTGCCTCAATGGCGGCCCGCCCAGGAGGAGCCGGCGGAGGGAGCAGCCGGCCGGGGAGGGCTGCCGCAGCCTCTACCCGCGCCTCTCCTGCTGCTCCCGCACCGACAGCCGCCAGGGGCTGCTGCGGCTGCTGCACGGGGAGCCCAAGGTAAGAAGGGGCCGGGTCGCACCTGCGGGCTGCGGGCTGTGGGCGGATGCGCGCCCAGCTGGGGGCGCGACCGGACAGCGGGGCTCTGGGTGCAGGGAAGGTCGGCAGAAGAACGAATGGGCTGAAAGGGCGAATAGAAGGAGCGCGAGATATGAAGCAAAGGGCGAAGGACAGTTACATGTAGAGAGGGTGAATGGAAGACAATCATAACTGTGATGAAAAGGTCAAAAGTAGGTGATGAAAGGGTGAACACGATGCTTGGATTTGAAGTAAAAGATTCCCGCGATGAACAGGTGACCATTAGGTAAAGAAAGGGTGATATATGCAGAGGGGTGGATATGAACAAAAGTTTGAGCTGATGTAAAGAATGGATAAGAAGTCAACACTGGACATAAAGAGTCGATTGCCGTGATGAAAACGTGACCAGTATTGCAAAAAACGGGTGAAAATGAGAAATGGGTGAATATAAATACAATATAATTCTGATGTAGAGGTGGAAAGGAAGAGCGGCGGATATGAACAAGATACACCCAGGAGGAAAATGTGACCATTAAGGGAAGAATAGGTGAATAGGAAGGGGAGTATCACAGGGGAGGGTTAGGATGACGGAAACGTGACTATGGTGAAATGGATGGCCATGAGAGAACGGGTGAATTCGACTACAGGGCGAGTGTGGAGAAATTGACGAATGTGACAGAAAGGTGATCGTGATAAAAGAGCATGAAAGAGTGGGCGCGAGCAGCCAGTGGGTGATCATGTGTGCTGGGATACTGAAGGTATTTGGAAAAGATCACCCATGCACGAGACTCTGCCCATTGGCTGATCGAAGCATGCGCTGCCCCGGTGGACTTGGCTGGGTGCCCCTGCCCCAGGTGGTCCACGTGCATGGCAAGCCGCGTGGATCGTTGTGGGCACGCGGGGTGGGGGACTGGGTGCAAGGGGCGACTTCTCGGGAGCGAGGCGAGTTTCTGGGATGCCGGAAAGGAGATGGCGGGAATGCAGATGTGTGCGTTATTTACCGGCGTGTGCTGGGTGCGTGATGGATGCTCTGCTATTGACGGAAGGAAGGGTGTGTGCTGGCCAGTGGACTGGCCGCACGCAGGATGTTATTTCAATATTGCTTCCCAGATATGAGGACGGGAACATGTTTTTGGGCGCAGGGAGCGGGGTGCGCGCATTTGGTCCGTAGGGCGCAGAACGTGCACGATGGCGCATGTTCTCGGAGGCAGGGAAGAGTGATGCTGTGTGCAGGGAATCCGTGCAGTTTGCTCGGAGGAAGGAGCGTTGCCTCTCTAGCAGGATTGGTACTTTATTTAAATACGCAGGGTGACAGGGTGCAGGATCAATGCTGCACGCGACGTATTGCTTCCGGGGTTTTCTGATAGGTGCTGCCCATGGTCAACAAGCACGTCTTGTCTTTTGTGTATAGTGCTTGCTGTCAACGTCTTGCCACTTCGTACCGTTTGAGTGGCATGCCAGCTGGTTGTTTGGGCTTTTTAAACTCGGGTCTGGTGAGAGCCAGTCGGGGCGGGGATAGGTCCGTATATTGGGTTGTGGCAGCGTTGGGTGCCAATGTCAATGGGGCGATGGGTCGACTGTCGGGCGACCGCCCTTATGGTCGGGCGTGCAGGGTCTACTTTCTGCTGCTTAGTCGGCTGTGCGCCCAGAAGTCGCTCTTAGGCTCCAGCTGACAGCCGTGTCCGTAACCAGAAGACCCCACAAGAAGATGAACACTGCGATTTACTCTGGCCGCACACCTGCGCGCCCCCTATCAGCGTGTAAGCTGATTGTAGTTTGCTCAGTTTCCGCATTCCTCGCCGTTGAGTGGGGCGCCACCATCCTGTCGACGCAGGTATTACTCGCTGGCAGTGGTGCGCATCTCGGCCTGGACACCATCCCTAATTGTGCCGTGGTTTATTAAATCGTGTCTGTCTCTCTCCTCTGCGCACTCCCATAATTGACTTAATTTGCCAAAGATCACACGGGTTGTTCGATTAGGGGCGCTGGGATTTGAGGCCAGCCCACTGGCTATCGGTACCACAGAGGAGAACAGCGAGAGAACGCATCCCGTGTGTCCAAGAGCACATGGGCGCAGTGCAACTGGTGCTACGAGGCATTGTAACCCACGAAATAAACAATCGGATACACCCCCATTCCCATATGCTATCTTTCCCCTCGAGGTTGCATTTAATTTAAAAGTCTTCCTTTACAGGACTGTCGTTGTCAGTGTCTGGGCGATGCTTGGAAAACTTGCCGCTCAGTTCTCCTGGGCCGAGAAGAAGGGAAAACACCCGCGCCCCCGTCCTGGCCGGTTTTTATGCTCCGTTCACGGTAGATTTCCCCCCATTCACATGTAAACAGCTTCCCCGCATCAACGTGCGTGTCTGGGTGGCATCTCCCACTTTGTTTGCTAACAAAAAGCCATATTGCATCATTTAATTTGCTCAAGTCATGCAAATGGGAAAAAATCAATAGGACAAAAAGGGGCCGTCTTCTCCTCCTCCCCACTAAACTGCTGCCCACACACGGAGCCCCGTTGCTTGTGGCGGGGGAATAACAACAACACCATTGTGCGTGCGCTCGTCTGTTCACTAATGGGTGGAACTGGAGAGCATCATTCTCTCTCCCGCAGCCCCCCGCCCCCCTCAACCTCCTGTCCAAGTGTTCGTGCCGCGTTTGTCCTGCCAGTTCTCCCGGGGAGCGCGCGAGGGCCGCCTTTGGTCCGGGGGCTCGGCCGCCCCGCCCCCTTTATTCCCAGCATATGCAGCAGCAGGCTGAGGCAGGGGTTGCTCCCTCGTGGCGGTCCGGGATCCCGACGGCTCCCGTGCTGGGAGGGAGTCCGCGAACAGCAGGGCCCGCCGCGTGTGGCTTGAGTTAGGCGCAGCACCGGAGCTGGTGGTATTCTGCGCTGGCTGCCACACGACGGGAAACTGCCCCATCTGCAAACAACACGAAGCCAAGGCTGCAGAGTGTTTAGGGTGGAGGGCGGCAGGCAGGCAGGCAGGCCGGCGCGACAGGCCCCTCTGCTGCACCTTGCAGGCTGCCCCAGTCACGGGATGTCATGGGATGTCTGCGGAGGGATTGTTTTCAAGTGCACCCCTTACCAACCATTTGTGTGCCGAGGCCCTTACACAGACAAAAGCTATTGTGGAGCACAGCCAACCGAACAACTCATCCCGGGGTTTCTTTAACAGCTGGCCACAATGGCCTACTGCCATATCAGCCAGCATTTGAAACTAAACCCGTGAATGACGGGACCCAGTAGCAAAGTGCGCGCAATGGGCTCTGCTGCGCAGGCCAATGGCTGTACCTGTTTCAAAGAGCAAGGCACGTTTGCAGGGATGTGTGTGTGTCTTAACCAGCAGTGCATTCTTCATTTAGGGCCTGATTCACACAGTGTTTTTCAATGGGATTGCGCCATCATAAAATGCTTCTGTCAATCAGGACCTTATTATTGTTTACAACTCCTTAGAGGCGCTACTACCGTAAACCTGGAATCCGCATGTTTGTCTTTTTTCACAAGAACTTTTTTTGAATCGTTTTGTCTCTACTTAAATATATGTAATTCTCGCCGAAGGGGGTGTCTTGTTAGTAAAGGTCCAGTAGACTCCCCAAGTGCTTGTGCATTGGTATAAATGGCAGATGGACAGCACGGCCTCCATGCAGAGTTCTCATAATTGCTCAGAATGCCACACCATCGCCCAGCGACTGGGTGTTGGTTAGGGTGACCAGATTAAAAAAACATTTTATGGAACATTCCATAGACATAAAAGTAGGACTAAAGTAAACACAAATAAAACTGTTGTACTACTTCTACGTCGCTGGCCTGTTGCGGGGATGTGGGGAGAGAGGGGGGGATGGGGGCGTGAAAAGCATTCACGTCCCCATTCATGCGTAGGAAGAGTCGCATCAGGGCCGATTTCGGGATTTTGAAATTGGGTCCCGTCAAAAACCGGGACCATAGCCACCCACCCTTCCAATCCCGGGACAGGTTTTATAAAATTAAAAAACTCCCCGGGCGTAGGGTGATTTCCTGGGAAAACCAGGGCGTCTGGTCACCCTATGTTGGTGCATTAAGTCTGGGCAACCCCCCCGCGTCCCCGAACCTCACTGAACCTGTGAGGTGAACCGAATCCCATATACACGATTCTGTAGATGGACACATTCTCACAGGACTCGCCGGGGCTCCCAAATTGCTCCTGCGTTCACGTCTGACTCACCAAGTCAGGGGTTTCATCTCTCTGGTGGCCACTGACAACAACTATGTGTGTGTGTCATGCAAGGTGCTCACTGGGATTCTGTCCCATATCGTAGTCACAAGAAGACAGTATGGGCCTGATTCGTGGATTTTGTTTAGAACGGTGCAAAGTCACTTTGCACTGCCAACAAACACCCTGATTCACAGAACAGTGCAAAGTGTATTTTTGCAGTGCAAAGTGACTTTGCACTGGCTTTGCACTGCAAATATACACTTTGCACCGCTCTGTGAATCAGGGCGTTTGTTACCACACTAAAAATTCCATGAATCCGGCCCTACGTGTGTTTATCTCCTGTTTCTCACAAACTCTTGGATTTTAGATCTAATCAATGTAAACTATTGTGCCCCCTCCTGGAATTATCCTAGTAACTTCCTGCCTCGGTCTATAGGACGGATCCCAAACTGTTACTGGACAGTCCCACAAGGCCACGTTTGGCTGAAATTCGAAGGACCTTTGTTAAAGTTCACTTAAATTGACCTGGTGGTAATTTGAGTGATTCAGGGTTCATCTAAATAAGTTTGCCCAGTCTTACTGTGTGCCTGCCCTCGTTGGCCCAAGTGGGGCACTGCCTTATGCAGGGGTGGCATAAAGTATGAGCGCACACACATAATGATCATAGTATAGGAAAATGGGGTGACACCTGGGGTGGCCAATCAAATTCCAGGGGTAGCACCTGCCACCGCAGGCCACTCCCTGCTATATAGCCAACCTCTCGTCACTACTTGAACAGGGGTAACCATGAAGGGCCAACATGGAAGAGTGGAGAGCACCCGGTGACAGATCAGTCATCAGCATGGTCGTGGGTCGTCATAACTCGCTGGAGGGGGAGGTGTGCACGACTGAATGGCGGGTTAGAATGATGCCGCTATGTGTCCACCCGCACATGCTCACACGCGAGAACGCTGCTGCCTGCGCCCCTCACAAGAAATAATAAACTATTCAATACATTGGTAGGCAAAAGTACAGTCAAATCCCATGCCACATTCTTGAATGCAAAGAAACTGTAGGCATGTTTGGGGATGTGTGTGCCCGCGTAGGTTTCTTACATAATGGATCATTCCGCCCAAAGGCTATTTCAAAGCGCTGTGGGGGAGAGGAGCATGAAAACTAACCCCTTTAGGAAATGCAGGCGGCAAGGCCAAGGAGAGACACACAACACATGAATCATTTTGGAAGTCATTTACTTGCAAAATGCCAGAGTATTATATGCATGGCATCATAAAACCCTCAACGTCCCTCTTGTGTATCCCATCCCACACTTATGGTGGAGGGAGTGCTTCTATCTACTCGGGCCCAGAGAACGGTGTTAGGGGAATGAAGAGACCCCAAAGAACCAACCATCCCCCCATCCCCGTTCTCCCTGCCCCTGTGCGCTTACCGGATAAACACTGTTTGGTGAGTGCCTGCCATGAGAGCTTCACTGTTGAGCGTCAGGGTTCGACCGCCAACTAGGAGGAAAATCTCTCTACCTGTGTCCCCAAACGTTGGAGTCCAGTATATGTTATATGTCACTTGTATAGCGCCTACTACCATTGGTATGGCCTTGAAGCACTGTGGAGTTAACTTTTTTTAGCCAACACGAATATGGGTAGGGAGAGGCTAGGTCCCTAGGAGCAAACCATACTTATCAGGGAAAGAGTGTGTGCCGTGACAAAAGTCTAAAGGGCCAGATAATGATTTGATGGGCATTTGTATAGCGCAGCGTTCACCCGAGGGCATCTTGGCGCTAATATGACTGGCTGGTTCGAATTTTGCATGGGTCTCAGCTGTATTCTAATGGATGAGGTGTTGCATGTTTTGCGTGTCTGTAATCGAGTAGTGTTTATTGAGAGGTATGCAGGTGAGTGGGAAGAAAACGGAATGTGGTTGAGCGAAACAAAAGCGAGACTCAAAAATGCAAACCCAACACACCTTCAATGCAATTTGCTAAAGATACTGCTCAGACCCAGGCCCTATATTCACCTATCCTACCTCGGAAATTACGGGTGACTTGGCAGGAAAAGGCAGAGCGCAGGGCCCTAGCCATCTCAGGTGCCGAGTCTCAGGCACGCCGGAACAAAGAGGGCGAACATCGCTTTGCTCCCACTCTTATAGGTCCATGCCCGAGACGACCCTGCTCACCTGTGGACTTCCTGCGGCGACCAGTGTTGGGCCGCGCCCAATAATGGCATCACCACGCCGCTGGGCACCAGAATTCCCTATAAACCTTTCTCACCCCCTGCCACACCTCCCAAAAGTGTCACCCCATCCTGTTGCTGGGGCCTGCCGACATTATCCATACAAACCCACCTCATATTAAAGTGAAGACATGACTCTTTGACCTTGGGCCTACTCCGATGCCAATGTAGCAGTGCTGTTTGTTCAAATGTGGTGGAACATTGTCACGTTTTCATTTAGCTGGATGTACCCATATAGTACTTTAGAGCACAGGCGGCACAGCACTGCGTCCCCTGGGGCGCTGCGTCCCCTGGGGCGCTGCCGATCTGCTCCAGATCGGCACACGCAGTTTGGAGCCATGCCTGTTCTTTTCACGGGTAAAAAGGCTTAGCAAGGACACCACGTATGGAATGAGGCCACGTGGCATGTGTAGAGCATACACAACAGAAAGCCTGTACCAGTGCGAGTAGAGGACTCAGGGGCCAGTGTAGACAGGTCACTGCTCGGGTAAGCCATTCATCTTAACATGTAAAGTAACATAAGATTAAAACAAACTTCATGAGTAGCTATCTGCACATCTTCCTGTGTGAGAAACTCGTCACTCGTGTGTATTTTATTTATTGTGCATTTGTTAGGCGCGTATAAACTGTGTTTCAAAGCGCCCACATGGCAACAGGGAGGGGACATGGGATTGAAAACAATATATACACTGGAGGATAAAGCCAAACTTACTAGGCCTTGTGAATATTCAGAACGTGCAAGTGCAGAGAGAGGAGGGGAAGAGGGAGTGGGAGGCAAGTGCTAGAGTGTCCGTGCTCGTGGGTGAGCAGCTGAAGTAAGTGCCAAGTATTGCAAGTGCTAGGGAGCATAGAGCTGCAATAAGTGGGTAAGTGCAAGGCTACAAGTCATAGGCCAGTGGGTGCCGAGGAAAGAGCTGTGTGCAGGCAGAGGCTGAGGCGATTGGGTGTGGGGAGGCCGGGGCCCCAAGGACACATAAGGGCCCTGGCCACCAATAACAGCGACTGTGAGATTAGCAGAGGAGGGAAGAAGGGAGCAAAAAGGAAAGGCTTGAGGAGCTTCCGGAATTTGAGGAGGTCCGGCTCAAGACGAAGAGGAAGGAGGAGGTTGTTCCACAAGAGGGAGCCAGCTGAAGCAAGAGATCAGTCTCCAGACCTATGTCTAGTGAAACGCTTCACACAAAGAGAATTAGTACCAGAGGAACCTAGAGGTCTAGAGGGAGAATAGTTAGTAATACCAAGTTGCAGATAGCATGGTCCCCAGCCGCAGACAGCGTTGTGGATGATGGAGAGGGATTTGAATTTAATCCATGTAGCAACCGGGAGCCAGTGAAGAGTTTTTAGGGCAGAAGAGATGCAGTCCCTGGGCCTGAGGCCAAGGATAAGACTCACTGCCCTATTCTGGATTAGCTGGAGGGGTCGTAGAGAGGAAGAGGGTAGATTCAAGAGAAGACTGTTACAGTAGTCAAGCCTAGAGAGAACCAGGGCTCGGATAACATTATGCTCCTGGGGAAAAGTGAGAAAAGGGAGAATTCCTTTGAGAAGTTGAAAGTGGGACTTCTTAGCAATGTCTTGAATGTGAGGGAGGAAGGAGAGGGAGGAGTCGAAGATAACTCTAATGTTTTTGGCTTCAGATGAAGGAGAAGGGGGAGAGCCCATAGAGGATGGCCAGAGTGAGGGGAAGAAAGAGGGAACAGGTGTCCCAATAGGAAGGATCTCACTCTTGCTGGCATTGAGGCAGATTTTGTTGGTAGCGCACCAGGACTGGATGGCAGATAGGCAGTTCAGGATGATGGAAGAAGTAATAAGGTTCGCAGGGAGATTGAAGAAAAGTTGTGTGTCATCTGTGTAACATTGGAAGTTGAGAAGGTGGAAATGAGGAGTGCTCGTGGACCAAGGTTTTTTTAAAGAGCTACAGGGAGAGTTTGGAGCCCTAGGGGACACCACAGGTGGAGAGAGATAAGGGAGGAAAAGGTTCCCAGAATAACCTTGGATGGGCGGTCAGTTAGGAAGGAGGTCAGACAGTCCAGTGCCCGCTCCGAGATACCCAGGATATCATGGAGCCGTTTTATGGGGATGGAGTGGTTGGCCGTGTCAAAGGCAGAGAAGACATCGACTTGAATGAGGACAGCTGGGGAGTTGGAGTCCAGAGATGCGAGCACTTCATGGGTGTTCAGAAGAGCAGTTTCAGTGCCTCTCGATGCTCGGAATCCAGGTTAATGGTCGTGGAGACCGCCAACAAGTTCAGTATGAGAAGTAAATTGGGGGAGGCCAGTTTACCAAGGAAGGGTGTGATATAGATAGGGTGGTAGTTGGCTGAGCAGGTGGGGTCTGCTGAAGGTTTTTTCAGGAGAGGGCGCACAGGGGAGTGCTTGAGGGAGGAGGGGAAGCGCCATTGGCAAAGGAGTGGTTGCAGAAATAAGTGAGTGCAGGGGCAAGAGATCTGGAGGAGCAGGGTGAAACCTGTTTGAGGAGACCTTCATGGGGCAGACAACTCTGGTGGTCTCATCAGGTGTGACCGGGGCGAAGGAGGAGAGAGAGAGGAGGAGGGAGGATGGGAGACCACATGAGGCAAGTGGGTGGAGTAGGGGTCGATGGAGAGGGATGCAAAGTTGCTCAGGATGTCCTCAGTTTTTGTAGTGAAGTGAGTGGCCAGTGCGTTGCAGAGGACTTGGGAGGGGAGGGGTGAAAAGGAGACTGTGGACGAGCTGGCTAGTTCCCTGCAGATTTTAAAGGGTTCAGCCGAGATGTTGGATGCACCAGAAACCCACGCCTCGATGTGGGCCCTTACTTCGCACAGATGGAAAGTCTCTATTGTCTTTGAAGCAGGCGACACGCCAGTTTGTCAGAGGGTAAGCCAGAGGTCTGCCACTTCCGTTCCGCAGCTCTGCACTTGCGTTTCAGGGCTGCTAGTTCAGAGTCGCACCAAGTTTTACTCTTACAGGCAGGTTTCAGGCACATCCTCAAGACTGGGGCAAGAATGTCCAGGGTGTTGATAATGGCCCGATGGAGGTTGCTGAGAGCAGAGTCAGTGGTGGACTATGGGGTGAGGGGTCGGGGGATGAAGGTGGATGTGAAGGCAGTAGCTGACACTCATTTCATCGGACGGATGTTCGTGAATGAGGTTGGCAGGGCTTGGGGTTGTGGAGTCAGAGGGTCAAGGGGTCCCAGGTGAGAGCAGAGGAGAGAATTGTCTGACCAGGATAGTGGGGTGACCAGCAGGGGGGGATTGGAGAGAGATCAGAGTGGATGAGGGTATCCAGAGTGTGTCCGAGTGGGTTGGACTGGAGGGAGAATGGAGAGGGATAGCGAAGTGCAGAGGTCATGAAAGAGCGCTGCCAGCTACATACCAGCTACAATAATAATAATTTATTTCTCATATAGCGCTACACACCCATAGGTCTCAGAGCGCTGAAACTAACAGACAACATTATTATCCCATTGAGTGGTCCTCAATGTATCGACCTTGGACAGATGAAAGGCTACGTTGACTGTGCCGGGATTCAAACCTGCCACAGCAGGCGGTGCACAGATAGCAGGGGTGAGCACCTAGCTCACTGTGCTATCTGACCAGCAAGAGACCCACTGTAACAAGTAGCTTGTAGCAGAGTGGGACACGCTTGTACATTGTGGCCGTTAATTGAACAAGACATGTTCCTCTAAATAACTTATTTTTGGTCATGCGTCATGCTATGCCTGACTTCTTCTCTGTAGCTAGTCATAAAAAAGCAGACATATGACAACCCGCCAGACCGCCCCCACATCTAAAATGCAATGACCATGCATCACCATTTAGGTAGTCAGTGTGGCTCCCATGCTTATTTCTGTCTGGTTTGTGTTGCAGATTTTTTCTGTCACGAACAACACAGAGTGTGTGAAGATGCTGGATGAAATTAAGTGTGCCTACTGCTCGCCCCACGCACAGGCCCTCTTCCAGTCTCCCGGGGAGCGAGGGGAGGCAACGGATAGTGAACTCATCCTGCCCCTGCTGTGCAGAGACTACTGCCGGGAGTTCTACTACTCATGCCAGGCTCACATACCAGGTAAGCACACGTCATATTGAAGCGCTGTGTACTCTTTTCAATGCTTGCTTTTGCCCATCAGTTCGCTAGGCAGGCGCTTTACTTAAAGTATGCCAGTGTTGTCCACTTTGCTGTGCCCCTTGTTTCTCCATCCCCTACTTAAGTGTACTGGAAGGCACCAAATCAGTTACATAGCAGTTCCTTCTTTTCCACTGAAGTTATCCAAGACTAAAGCTGCCAGAATGCATTTGTTTATTATGTATTTGGAGAAGACTGGACAACTGGTGTCCCTGTGACACAGAGCTATGTGGTCACTGGCTGCTCATCGCTCATGGTCCCAAGGCAGCCTTTTAAAAGGCCAAAATTAGGGGGAGGGTTTGAGTTTTTCGGTTTTAGTTAATGTATATTTATTTTGTGGTTTACTGTAACACGTGCATGGCCCTAAGAGGCGTCTTGATTGACAGGTTTGAACCACACTTACTGAAACATGATACCCATAATTCAATGACTTTTGTCATCCTTATGAACAATTAAAGTAGCAGTTTTCCTTCAAAAAAAGATCACCTAAGTATTCAATTTCTAAAAAGCAAATACAATAATCATAACATTCTTGAAACATAGAGTGCCCTCCAGTTACTGGAGCTCAATGGAGATGCAGGAGACCCAAGGAGCACCACTTTCTGCAGCTCACATGGGATACAGGACTAGACTCAAGAAGCATCATTTTCTGGAGCTCACATGGGATGCAGGAGAAGACCCTTCACATCATTTTCTGGAGCTCAGATGGGTTGCCGGACTAGACTGAAATGAGCATCATTTTCTGAAACTCACGTGGGATGCAGGACTAGACTGAAGGAGCATCATTTTCTGGAGCTCACATGAGATGCCAGAGTAGACAAAGGAGCACCACTTTCTGGATCTCATATGAAAAGCAGGACTAGACTCAAAGGAGCATCATTTTCTGGAGCTCAAGTGGGATGCAGGACTAGACTCAAAGGAACACCACTTTCTGGAGCTCACATGGGATGCAGGATTGGACTCAAGGAGCATAATTTCCTGGATCTCACATGCGATGCCGGAGTAGACTCAAAGGAGCATCATTTTCTGGAGAACACATGGGGATGCGGGACTAAACTCAAAGCGTAATTTTCTGGAGCTCACACAGAGATGCAGGAGTAGACTTAAAGGAGTGTTATTTTCTGGAGCTCACAAGGGAAGAAGGACTTGACTCAAGGAGCATCGTTTTCGGGAGTTCACGTGGGGATCTAGGAGTAGACTCAAAGGAGCATTATATCTTCTAGACATATCAAAGTCACAATTCACCAGTACAGTCAAGGAGGTCCCTAACACAAGAATATTAAGAAGTGTGCACATTCTCGATGAGTCGGGGATAGTTGTAGACTTGTAAATTAATATATGTATGCAAGAAGTAAATCATTTTAGACTTGTAAGCATAATACATGATGGAATTAGGGCAGTAGAGTTGGATTACAGTGTGAGAGTAAGTGGATATGGGTAGATAAGGGTGATTTATATATTCAGGAGGGCATCGTAGGCATAAGTCCACTATGATAACGCATATTACATATAGAAACAGATGTAGCAGGCCCATTCTAAACCAGGGGAAAGGCCGGAACTTGCTGATTCTCCTTGACATGTTTTTTTTTTATATACTAATCAAAGCCTGTAGCAGCCTTTCCCGGAAGTTACTAACACATAACCTGAAAGTGAAGTGAGAGTGTCAGCCTTTTAATTGGGGTGAGAGGGGATGGGGGTTGCAGGAAGTTTAAGATCCGTTTGAAAACCTAGTTAACGAGGACGCACTGAAGGGCAAAGCTGTGACTGATTGGTGTGGTGCCTTGCCCGGCAATATAGATGCCATGTGCACAGGTGTGTGGAGAAACACATCTACCGTGTAACACTCCTCAAAGTCCAATCCCAGACATAGCAACTCACAATCCAGTGGGAGGGCGGTGGGTTCCTGCATCCAGTGCTCAGGCCTAAATAAAAAATGCGGGGACGTCGCGGCACGCATTGGGAAGTGACACCACAGAAAGTGTGCATAGGAGACATTTAATGGTGTTTGTATACAGACTGCTTCTGGTCTAGTGGATAACAGTGTTGCGCGCGACCCGGTTCAAACCCCAGCCGTGAAGCTGCACATTGCAAGTGTGTAAAGAAAATATTTGTTTTTAATTCCTTAAAGTACAGGGGGCGGCGTCCCTCCTCTTAGACAAGTGGGCGGACCGTCCACACGCGTGGTCCCTCGACTTGAGCCCTGCCTGCATCACACCCTTAACCGACATCGTGCACGTCACTGGACACATTGCATTGCCATTTCAAAACAAGAAACGCAGTTTCGGCAACATTTAAATCAGAATCGATGTGGCGGAGATGAGCTATAGACCAGTGGGATGTCTAGTTCGCAAGCTCGCGTTTTGCTGTTGAGCTAAGGCCGCAGTGCAGCAGAAATTGCCGGGCTCCCTTTGGTGTGGCTCGACGCGTATCTAAGCTTATCCAAAAATGAAAACATTAGTATTGCGTTTATAAACTGCGGAGGCCTTGCGGAGGCTGCCCGGGCCAGCTGCGCTGCCTCTTAATCACCTTCCCAAAAGCGGAAGGACTTCCAGGGCCGCCTGCTGGCCGGCGACTCCCGATCAGATAGCGGAAGGGGCCGGAACCGACGCCAACAATTAGCGTCTTCTCTCAAGTGCACGTTATACTTGCTGGGCCAGACAAAAACGCGCCCACATCTGAGAGAAAAGGTAGGGGAAAAAAAACGCTACCAGAGCGCGGATTCAACGTGGGCAGCACGGGAGCTGGAGCTGCTACGGGCCCACTGCCCCCTTCGCCTCCCCCACTAACATATGTGCTGACGAATGACACATTTATTTTTCTACAAAGTTTGTGTATATGTAAAACTGCTGAAGTGCATCAAGATGTCAAGTGCTTTCTGTGGCCACCCAGGCTGCCTTGAAAGATCACCAGATGAAAGCACCATTTAAGCACTGGACAGGGCCGCGTGCTTCCCGGGAAGGCCTCCCTCCGCGTGCCTGCGCGTCAGCCGGGGAGGCTGGGAGCCTCGCCCGGCGTCCTTTGTTGGGGAGCAGCCACAGGGAATGCGCTCCCGAAGCGCACACTGCGTTCGCCTGCTGCACAAGACAGGAAGTCTACGGATTATTGGGAGTTTGTTGTAGAGCCATTAGCAACTATTTCCCTTTCTGAAAGCTGCATCTTCCTACTGTGACACCATGGCACACGCTTATGGAATCCATATCCATATTTAACTGCTGGGAAATACAGGGGGTGCAAGTATTTTCTTCTTCATGGTCCCTGCTGTGGGAGGAGGGGGAGGTTTTCTTTTTTTTATATTGTATGAAGTTCCCATCGTGCCTCTACTCTGCACCCGCTGCAATGCTTTTTAATGGGGATAGAGCAGAGGAGGTGGCGATGAGATGCAGGGGGTCCCTGCACGAGTGTATTCCACCTCAGAGTTGCTTGGCGCTCGTTGGGCCTCGTTACTAGTTTGGCATTACAGGGACAGTAATTCGCCAATTTACCAGCAAAATCATTCACCGCCTCCTCGCTTCGGTCCAGTGCACTAGCATGGGATTATATGAGTCTTGTTATGTATCCCACCTTTGGAGTCCATAAGAATCCATGGGGATTTCTGGCACATTTCCTGCCAGAGGTTATCCTGTGTGCTAAATCTTCTGATTATTGAAGGTAAACTAGGGTATCTACCTCCAATGATTTGCTGGAGGTGAATCCTTCACTTTACATCCGCACTTGGAATTCAGCGGTGCAGTAATGCAGCAGTAACATGGCGGTAATGGAGTTACCACCATTTTAACACCCGTTTTGCCATTGTCTGTTCGATTTCATGTAAAGTGGTCTTGTACCGTGATGCCACTTGGACTCCCTCTGTGTAATTTGCATTTATTGAGAGGAAGCTGTCATTTCGAACAGCCCTGAAGTACATTGCAAGCATTATAGAATGAGGAGGCATTCCCTGGGTAGTGAACCTTTACAATGTGTGTCATTACAAGGAATGAAGTAAACCAGGCGATGAAGGTGGTAATGTAAAGGGACCATCAACTACGGCGAGGTTCTTGAGAACAGGACATACATATTCAAACACGAAAGGCCTGGGGCAAATATGTACATAGATACAGTTTACATTTCTGTAACCCTATGAGAGGTTTGGCATGGGGAGGGGCGTGGTCAGTAGAGGAAGGTTGCTGAGGGGTTGGGGCACTCCTTCACTCACTGGCAAGTAGAGCTAGTGTATCACTGTAATTGATAGCCACCAATCTATAACTCTATGTATCTTTATTGGAATGCATTCACCCAGGGCCGTGGGTAGGACGTCTATTTCCCTGTGCACGCTCCATTCCAAAGCCTCACTAGGTTCTTCTAAATCAGTGGTATTCAAACTTTTTTTATGGCAAACCCCCTCTTGAGTAAAAATATTGTTGCAACCCCCCCCCAGAAGCCATAGCTGCTAATAGTCTCTATTAAAAGCAGTCACAATATCCCTTTTTGAAGAGCCTTGCACCCCCCCTAGACATTCTGTGGGCACCACAGTTTGAAGACCACTATTCTAAATCTAATTGTGAGATAATCCCACCCATTCGATGGAGCCCCTCACAGTCATTGGGTACAGTGGTCTCTTTGAGATCCATTTCTTTGCAAGATCTCAGACAGTACATTGAGCGAGGCCCGCCAATTCCCAACATGGCTGTAGAGTGCTTGCGTCATCACCCGTCTTTTGTTGCACCTGATCTGTGCTGCAAATCATATGCACCCAGTCCTCTCTAGAACTGTCCATGGCAATTGCTTAATCCGATATCCCGGGTGCTAGATGTGATCCCGTCCTGTGGAATGCACATACATTACGTTTTAATGGCAACGAATGATGAATCTAATGGGCATGTTGATAGTGTACAGGTAGGGTGTGGGTACCATTGGGCATGGGTGCCGACTTCCGATTATGCCAAGGTATCCATCCATAAGCGTCTTTCACACACCTGTTCCATCCAAGCTGTGACAGTTGACCTTTTAAATTACTGAGCACAATAGTCTACCTCATGTGGCACCAACAAATAGTGCAGCCTTTGGTCACTGGACAGGTCGACCAGTGGAGTAACTTTGCTGAAAATATTAGGGGGGAGGGGACATTGCATCTAAAGGATAGGGGCCCCTGCCAAAATGGTGCCACGAAAATTGGGGGTGGGGGGGGGAATAACACCCTTGAATAACACCCATGAGATCGACAGAGACGTGGAGATTTTCCAGCCGGTCATTGGCCGCTGCAGTGAAGTGGGATGCATGTCATACTTCCATCAAAAAGAATGTGGCGGCTGAAAAAGAGACCCTCACAAGGCAAGATCAGGGTCCCTAGTCTGTGGGTCTTCACATGCGGCGGTGCTGCCAAAGGTGGATACTGGAGATGGGATTTCAAGGATGTCTTCAGACACCAAAAACAAGGATATCTTTTATATTATATTTTACACCAGGATGAATGTGAAACATTTCCATTTGGCAATACCGCCAACAGGTTGCTAGTTAACCCGAAGCACTGCCCCACTGCACACAACATTTCAGAGGAGAATAAATCTGCACGTTCACATATCAGTGGTCTTCAAACTGTGGTGCTGGCCCCCCTGGGGGAGCCCGAAGGAGGGTTAGCGGGGGTGCGCACGGCTCTTTAAAAAGCAGGTAAAGTGACTGCTTTCAATAGAAAATATAAGCAGATATAGCATCTGGGGCGGCCCAGCAACACTATTTTTACTCCAGGGAGTGGGGCACGGGGGCTTAATAACAATATTGTTACTGAAGGGGGGCTCAGCATGCAAACATTTGAATGCCACTGTCATAAATCTACGCACCCTGTATTATTCCCACTTTCAGGTAAAATTATTCCAACACCATAAACTCTGAGCATGTTTAAGTTATTAAAGGCATCTAGTATAGAAAAGGTTGACGCGACCATTCTAAAATATGTATTTTCAAACGCTTTCATAAGAGACAGCACACTGTCAATTGTAACCATTCATGTCTTAAGTGATGCAATATATTGTTGCTCCCTTGCAAAGTCTTTACAATTCTTTGTCCACCTACTTTGATGAAAAAATGTCTATTATTTGCAAGAAAATCTCTGAAACCGACGACTTGGGTTCACTTCCTGCAGGCATAGGCACCCCCAATTTACCGTCACCTGGTTGGGCCTCCTTTCCAGTTTTTTCTCCCTGAGTCTGTCTTGCCCTTAAATCGGCCTCTCCTGCTGAACCTATCCCACGTAGCATCTTGAAGGATATCTGCCCCAGCATTTTGCACCTCATGACAGCGGCGGTCAATGCCTCCTTTTTGTCCGCTCACATCCCTAGCTCTCATTCTTCCTCTTCTTAAAATATCTAATCTTGATCCCTCCATTCTCTCTAACTTTCTTCCAATTTCTCTTCTCGATTTTCCTATGAAGCTCCTGGAAGCTCTGGTCACCCAGCTCCTCTGTTCTGGCCTTGAGGATTCTGGGTGTCTCGATCCCTTCCAATCAGGATACCGGACCAGCCGTGGAACCGAATCGGTCCTGGTGGCAGTGGCTAATGACCTGGCCCAGATCGTGGATCAGGACGGCACCGATCTCTCTACCGCATTTGACACCGTGTACCATGACATCTTATTGCAGAGATTGTCCTCTGCCAGTCTTTCGGGCCAGACCTGGAATGGTTTGCCTCATTCCTTACTGATTGGTCACAATCACCTCTCACATGTGGTGTCCCTCAGGGTTCTGCTCTATCTCCTCTCCTCTTTATATATTCAGCCTCTGGTTCACTTGATTCACTCTTTCTGTTTTCGGTGTTTCTCATATGATGACGACACTCAAATCTTGGTACGGCATGACTTGTCTCTTCTGGCTTCTGCCGACTGCCGTCGCACCTGCCTTCTGGCGATCCATCTCTGGATGGGCTTAAACTGGCTTCTTCTCAATGGCATCAACATGGAGGTGTTGGTAGTTGGCTCCACGCTGCTGTGTTTCAGTTGGTCCTTGGCTTCTGGCCCACGGAACTCGGTACCCTACCTACTCCATCCTCAGTTGTCAAAAATGTGGGGGTTAAGCTTTCTGACTCACTATGCAGAATGAGATTAGTGCAGTTTGTTAATCAGTTCACTTTAAACTTTGCATACTCTGGAAAGTTCTGCCCTATTTACCCATTCATCTTCGATCACCTCCTCCGGCTCGCTTGACTATTGTAATGCGCTGTATCTGGCCTTTGGATTGGTCACCTTCTTTCTCTCTGTTTTTTAACCTATGTTAGGTTTCAAACAAGGACACATGCATAGGACATGTGCCCTAGAAATACACAAATCACGATTAATCATCAAATTTGCAAAAGGGAATAATGCATAAACTAGACCATTTCTAATTTGGATTGATGGTCTCCATACCTCACATGCTATTGTTTGGTTTGCACTGTATATTTTTAAGTATGTATGTATCTTTTGAACTAAGAACACACCAATCTGTACATCTATTCTACTGTGTATGTGATATACAAAAATACAAAATGAAAAAGTAAAAAGCTAAAATTTAGAAAGTCAACTTACAGCTAATTAAACAAAGCTGCTTAGAAAAGAACACAGTGTGTTCTTGTATGCTTGTAGACTGATGCTGCAAACAAAAAATAACCTTGAGACTGGGTGCTATGAGCAAAATGTTTAAAGCTAATGTACTTTCTAAATAACTTCTGGCATCTACGAATGATGAGATGCTGTAAACGCTAAGTGGCAGGACGCATTTTCGTTTCATATACTTAGAGCCCTTAGTCCTTCCACTAATAGGGCAGTTCCTCCTGTTACATATTGTATCTGGCACAGCCATCTTATCTTCTCCAGTGGCTGCAAACACTGCAGAATTCTGCCGCCCGTTTAGCAGTGGGGGCTCCCTGATTCTGCCCAACTATCCTGATTTTGCTGAAACTACACTGGCTTCCGGTCACCAAACCATATTCAATTTAAAGCCCTTTGCGTGGTCCATTTAGCGTTTTACAGCAGAGGGCTGAGATGTCTGCAGGTGAAATTTCGACCCTACATCCCTGTCCGGTCACTGCGCTCTGCCTCTTCCCCGAGGGTCACAGTCCCCCGCTTCTAGGTGGCACACGTGGATGACCGGTCCTTCTCTGTTGCAGCAGCCTGGCTGTGGAACACCCTTTCTCTGTTCTTGTGCACCACAGAGAATCATCTCTCCTTTCATCAGGTGTTGAAAACCCATCTTTTTACAGCCTAATCTGGCTTTCTGGGCGCTCAGTTTCTCTTTTCTTTGCTGGTAACCCTTAGTCTCTTGACCCTTAGTGCCATGATACCCCAGTTGGTGAAGGTGCGCTTTATACATTCTTTTTTACATTACATTACCATTTGTTAACCACCTGTACGCTCACGCCAGAAAAAATAGAATCCACTAGGAAAAAAGGCCAAGAGATTTCTTGCAAGGATAAAAGTTTAATCACACAAAAATAAGGGTGCAAGCAAAGAACTCTGATGCTCGAGAACTTTCTGGCCCCAAGTGCTACAAACATAAGCTTATAAGGCATCACTGCGTCATCACTATATAGTACAAATCTGCATGGCTAGTCTGCATACATGGGCCTGCTCCATAGCAGATGCCAGGCTGTGATTGGTTCCAGTCTCGCCTGTCTGTCTTCTCTCACGTGCGGTTGCCTGGGCTCATCTCTCTGGGGACAGAAGGTCAGGCACTTCACATGTTGTTATTACAGAGTTACTATTGCAAGAAAATTCTACTACATCATTATGGCATGCACCCGAGAAACTTGGGGACTGGCACGGGCGTAGGAACATGATCATGCTGACCCACACATTCTTTGCCCAGTTCATAACGCCCTCCCCACACCCAAGGCTTCCACCCTCGTTTTGAGCTATAATATATTCCTCCCTGTACCTCGTATTACAAAGGGTGGATTTTTGGTGTAAGGTGGAATAGTCATGTTCGCTTTAGATCTTTTAAGCCCATTGGTGTTGTGGTTGGTAGCCCTGGGTCACCGACTATCAGGGAATTCAGTGGTCTTGGACTGGGTCAGTGGTGGGTGCCATTACTCCTGGTGGGCTGAGTGGGGGTTGGAGGGCTGCTGGTGGCCTGTGTGATGAATCTGTTCCGCGAGGAGCCTGGTGCTGTCTCATGGCCTTGCAGGGCGCATTCCTCTCTGGGATAACGAGTAATTGCAACAGTTAAAGAACAAAAGCATGTTTCTATGGGATTCAGCAGCGCAGATTCGTCTGCCCTCAGCGTGTGGGCCTGTTCAGGTTTCTCTGCTGGGCCTATGTTTACCGCGCGGCCATGCAAGGCTGGATGTGTCTACCATAACTACAAAATGGCACCTCTTTATATGCGTGCACTAAGCCTATACATCAATAATTTATGCAATATTGTGTTTGCGTCAGGTTCCTTAGCACAGCCCTCTTCCTCCCAGGTACATCGCACATCTACCTATGGGACTCACTCACTCTAAAGCGCCTAGGGGTGTGGGAAAGGCTCATTTAATTCCTAACATTGTCTCTTGCTCCATACAGAGACAATGTTACATGCAGTTGGGGGGGGGGCGCTGGCAGCAGAAGAGACAGAGAGATGCAACACATAATCGTGATTGCATTGCAACATACAAGTGCAGTCCTGGTAAAATGATGCCTATGTCCATACAAACAAAGTGAATTTTGTGCACGCATTGCTAAAGAACAAAGAGGGCAAATGCCTGGTTGTCCCCATAGTACTGAAGACGGTGCCAGGGCAGTGCCATTCCAGCATGTACACTGAGCGAGAGGGCTTTAAAGGTTATTTGGGCCCTCATGTAAAGGCACATTTCTTAGCACTGGGATCACAGCATCGTTTTTTGTAGGTTGCTGTGAGGCATAGGCCTGCCATTTGGATTGTTCTGGTAATTAGGCATTCAAATGGATGACCCACAGCTTCTAATACCTTAAAGGAGGCAAGACTGAAATAGTGATCTGCGGCCAAAACAAATATTCAAACCTTCCCTAGGATTGAGGCACTACCAGTTCTCCACCTACTCCAGCACATTTGGGTCACCTTTGATTCAGTAGTGACCTCATACTACCGACCATGATTCAAGTGTCAAGAATGCTCCCTACCAACTCTACAGCTGCGGCAAATCCTCCCACTCATGGAATTCTGCCACAAAGTAGAAACTGTCTGTCCTCTCCTCCTGACTTGACTGGATTAGTGCGCTAGTCACTACATGGGAGTTTGCAAATTCATTTTTCCTAGTTTACTGCAGCAATAAGCCCCGAGCCGGCAGGCTTTTACCGCCTACGGTAATGCCCCCGGGGCCCATAGTTATAGGCCTGCACATAGTGAGGGCCTTAACGAAGGCCCCGGGGGCATTACCATTACGTGGTAATAGCCCGCTGGGAGGGGCTTATTGCCGTTAGTATTCCAGTTTTTTTTAGCCCCAGGATACTAATGGTATTGTTATATTTTTCAATCAGCATTTGTTTGTGCCGTTTGAAAATAAGGCTGCTGCAGTACGCGTTAGTTCTAGAGAGACTAGAATGCGCATACTGCTTTATTACTACGGATCAACAGGGCGCCATTTAGGGCCAAGTTGATCCGTAGTAATGAATGGGGAGGTAATGTAGTGGGATGTGAGAACATTTGGAAGCTGCAGCCCGTTTTGGCAGCCTCGCAGCTTATGCACGTTTTTTCATAGAAATGGCAGCATACAGCGGTGAGTGAGGAGGCTTTGAGACCCAGTGTGAGATGCACGCCGATGCATAAATGGGATTACACTGTGGTAAGGCTTGCAATGGAGCCAATCCACGTTGAGTGTTTCCCATAGTAGCGGCGCACCAGGTACTAATTCAATGGATCAAAGGTCATTTGCATAGCGTGGTGTCCCATTGAGCAAGCGCTCCACTATGGCAGCACAGAATTCTGGGATGATAGCGGATATCAGACAAAATTGTATGCAAATTGCATTCATGCCAATTTGGTGAAAGAAGAAAGAATACCTCTGAGGCAGAATTAGCAAAGTCATGAAAGGTCTACAGAGGTATTCAAAATACTGCACCAACCAACTAAACCATCTGTGGTGCAACACCCTAATTCGGCCACTTGGGCGTTACCTCCCGGGGAAAGCATGCAAGGGCTGCTTGCAACTGCCCGCACGTGCCTCACCTCTTCACCTCCCCTGGCCTCATTTTGGCCCCTTTCTGGCACTTCCACTGACCTACCAACCTTAGCTAGCTCTCACAGATTCTGTATCCCCGGAACACGCATCAATCCAGAACAAATATGGCCATCAACTAGAAGGTTTTCGGAAGTAAGCCCAACCCACTCATGTGACGGGCACTGCACAAGGAAGTTTCCTTCTCTAAATGAAATATAGCACTTAGTGGTTGGAGTGCTTTGAGGAGCTAGAGAAGGGGTTTATAATTGGATGAGGTCTGTGTGGGAGTGGCTGTATTCTAGTAATGCCCTCAATATCTCTGGTGAAAAGGAAATGGTGTGAGAGTTTCAATTGATCAGGGCTCCGAATTTAGCCCTTATTGTGTTTTGTGTTGAGGCTTTGCTGGTACCCAGTGCCGCAACCCCTGTTTATATCAACTATGTTGTTCAGCCCGCTCCGTGATAGCTCATTTGGAATCTGAGTATCCTGGTCAGCCACCAAATATTCTTCTGCAGTAGGGAAGACACAGAGCTCTGTTGGAATAGTATCTTCCTCGCCTGTACGGGTTTTTGTTCTACTATCTTGGCTGCAAGTTACACCTGACATACCTGCCAGATGTTGGTTATTCCTTGGTCTGGACAATCCCAGAGTCCATGAACCCATGTGTTGTTGAACAATTACCGAATGGTATTCCTTATGAAGTCAATCAAAGGACCCTCCAAACCCACAATGGATTTGGCAGGGTTGCCAATTTTCTCGGTGTTTAATTGTCATGCACATTGATTGGAACTTTGTGGCAGCCACACGAGAGTCCATTACAACAAGACCTTTGGAATGTGCGATCTTCCCCTCTTGGCATAACATATTATCTGACACTCATACTTGGGGTGCGATACAGGATTTCTTACCCTTCCCATGATCTCGTTCTCCATAGTATCCTAATTCCTTGCCTGCAAGGGCCGTTTCAATGTGCTTGGAGAGAGGCAGATTTAAAAGATGCCTTGATGCCAAATAAACCCTTATTTTCTTGAAAGTGCAAAAATATATGCAACTCCGGGATGGCCTCAGGGTTATATACATGTTGTTGCACTTCGTAGCGCTAAGAAGTGTAAATGCCTCCCTCTATGTATGCTTAGCTTGAGGCATTTAACGTGCATTCCTATAGACTCCGCCAGCTTTTATCAACTGTTATAAGCTGTTTGATCCCATAGAATCTTACGCACTACACTTAGCTTGAAAAGCAGAGGCTGGCGTTAATGCATTCCTTTTTCAAAGGTGGACCATATTGGGCAGGTGGTCGTGTACATTTTGGTCCAGGCCCCAGCAGCGCCTCCCAAAAAAACTACAAAAGAACCCAGAGTTCAAAAAGTGGTGCATTGGGCGCTCTGCAGAATACGAAAATATTAATTTTAACAAGTCACTTTTTCCAAATGTTCCCATCTACAGGTTGGGTTGCCCCAACCATTCAGCATAGTCCCACAGCCACATCCTCTGTCTTGCAGAGCCCCGTGAGCACCTGGAGACCTCTCCAGTTGGTGGTAACGGTGAGCGGAATAAGTTAGCATAACATAAGACATTCTGCATCTGGCCTAATTGTGTAAGGTAGCCATATATTGCACCAGATGTTTTCTAAAATTCACTGAATGTTTGCGCGCTTCAGGCCCTGCACCCCTTTTAAATCGAGGCATTTTCCTAATTTTGTTCACATTTCAGTAGCACTGCTCTTTGTATATAGATAGAAACGTTGTTTGTACATATAACCCATTTCTCCCCTCGCACACCGCACCTTCGTAATTTAGCAGAAGGCACAGGCTCATTCCACACACCCTGCACTCACATGTAACACGCCTCTGCCATAAGAATGAAGCTGCCTTTAATGACAAAAAATTCAAACTGTAGCTTCCCACATAATTCTTTACCTCCTTTAACACAATCCACCCTGTTTAGATCATAGTTTACCTCTGTTGCGCCCATACACGCCATTCAGATGTGTGCGAGAAGCAGGGTCTTGGCCACCCTCATATAACTTTAATGGCTGAAATGCACACAGGCATAATAGCACCTCCCAATTCTCCCAAATTTGGACTTCGGTCCCTCCGAGGGCGTTCAACCAACAGTGCATTGGGACCATGGTGAAAGGCGCTATACAAATAACAAAATGAATGAATGAATATGCTTGGTACACGCTTGTTGTATGCCTTTACAGATAGAACAAACCTACCTGGTCCATATAAAGCTGCACATGCCCTTTACATGATGTGGATGTCTTTTTCTAGTGGCAGACTATTCGATATTAATTAATGGGGCAAACCACAGCATGCACTAGTGCTTCTCCATCCCGCTCAGGGTATATTTTCCCTTTCTGAAGATAGTATTTTCTCTAGTTGGTGTTAACATTCCTGCCTTCCCTTGCAGCAGTGCAGTAGTAAATATTGAACATGAAATGCGGATATTCGCACAGCGTGGCACACCATAACTCCCACCGTGCTGAATGCGTGCTGTTGTCGGGCTGCACAGCGCCTAGTGTCTGTTCCTTGCCATTAATTGCTGTGGGGCACGCCGCCATTCGGATGTCACTCTGTGCCAACAGCGTAATTTGAAGAAAAAAAATCAGCCCACTCTGTTTACGTTGTGTGTGACCATTCTGAGGTCGCTGCCAAGGCCCCAACCGCATAGTACTGACACAGTTTTGGGCACGTGTGTCAACAGGATCTGCACACACCTGGCATTCATCATCACAGAGGCCCCAGCAACAGACATGCTACTACTAAAGTGGTAAGCAGAGCCCTCACTGTCGTGTGCAAAGCTGCCAACGCAAACCACGTGTTAGAGCTTTGCAGGTGCAATATCAGAAGGGGGCACGGCAACATTTGCCTCCCACGCGCAGTACTTCTACGACACAAGCAAGGCTTGCTAATCGTCAAAGCGAGGGGTGCTTGAAAGTGTTTTATAGTGTGCACGTTTAGGACCAAGTGGCAATAAAGGATTACACGGCGGCCCTTTATTTTGACTATTTCTTTTTAAAAATTTGGTTTTTATTGAGTTTTAACACAACAATTTCTCAATGGAAAAGAAACAAAAGAAAAAGTTACATATGGATTCATAGGCCTTAAACAGGTGGAAATAAAACCAGAATACATTGCACAATTTCGTGACCATGAATCAAACTGAATAACAGTGAAAACGTTTTACTTGGATCCCTCGTTTTCTTCATTCTCTTACACTTTCGCCCCACCCCCCATGGACTAGGAAGTCGTGTTACCAAGGAGTCGTGCTTGTATGGTCATGTGGTCATTGTCACAGCTTGAAACTTTTTCGATGTCATGTGTGCAGGGGCTCTGCATAGGGAGGGCTTCCTATCCTGTCTTGATTTGGATGTCGTCTGGTCGGTAGTATGTGAACAGGATCAAAGTGGTGGGCGGAGGGGGGACAGCATCAAGAGGGGAGGGACCCATTCGAGCCACACGGACATTGGACTTGGTCCCCGCTAGGGTGGATGTCTGTTTGATGTGTGTTTGGATAAAAAGTCGGACCACAGGGTCTCACACTGTGTTGCTCTACCGTGGAGTGAGGCTGTGATTTTTTCCATGGTGCATATGTTCATTACAATGTTTATTCATTCAGTCTCGGTTGGGGTCATAGCTGATTTCCACTTGGTGGCTACTAAGGCTCGGGCTGCAAGCAAGAAATGGGGGGGCCAAGCCCTGTACTCTCTTCCACTCATCGTCTATTTTCTCTAAACGAAAAGGACTAGATGAGGGTCCGCTGTTCTCTGAATCCCGTCCAGGTGTCTAATCCACCCCAAGACCTCATCCCAATAGATCTTAATCTTAGGGCATCCCCACCACTTGTGCCAATAGTCTGCAACTTGTCCACATTCACGCCAACAGAGGGGGGGGATGACTGGTACATTTTGGATAGTCTATAGGGGTCATACTGCCAGCGATGCAAAAGTTTGATGGAATGGAGCTTGTATTGGCACTATATGGATGTGCGCGTTGCCATGTGGCACATATTATCCCACATGTGTTCATCTATTTCCAAGCCCATGTCTTTCTCCCAACGCGTCCTGAGATTAAGTGTGTTCCCTCCAACCTCTTCTACGAGTAATTTATACATGGCGGAAAACAGGCCTTTCCTGTCACTTTTGGAGTCCACAAGCTTTTCGAAGGGGGTGAGTTCTCTACTAAGTTTTGCCTTCCATGCCGCCTTCGTTAGGACCCCTTTGATCTGTAAATAATGGAAGGTGGATTGTACGCCTATATTAAGGGCCTCTGTCAGTTCCGGGAGAGTGATGAAGGAATCACTTTGGAGGAGCTGTCCTACCCTCTCTAGTCCCGCCTCATACCACGCCTGGAATCTTTCAACATTGGGGATGTAGTTATTAATGCCCGGGGACTACAGGTGACTCAAGGGGGACGGCCACGTCGTGATTTCTCTCATGTCTGGGCCCTCTCTCCATATTTCCCATAAAGTGGCAAAAAGCGGATGCTCCCTTGTCTTCCTCAAGACTCTTTTTCTTGGGGACCATAGCCACTCTGAGAGTGTCGCTGGGTCTAGATAGTGGTTGTCCATAGCTATCCACTGAGGCACTTTATGGTTGCGTAAGTGAGGGATGAGCACTCGAAGTTGAGCCGCAACATAGTACTTCTTAAGATCGGGAAGGCCTAGCCCTCCTTTGTCTTTGGGCAGTGTCAATATGCGGTAGGCGATTCTGGCTTTCTTCCCCTGCCACAAAAACTTTAGGGTTGCTTTTCAGACCTCGGCGAAGTATCGTTCCAGAATTTTAATGGGGAGCATCTGAAAGGGATAGAAGAACCTCGGGAGGCATGTCATTTTTATAGCATTAAGTCTGCCAAGCCACGAGATGGTTAGTTTGTCCCACCTGGCTAGGTCTGCATGGAATCTCGCAAGGAGTTTTGGGAAATTTGCCTCATGTAGGGTGTCTATTCGTTTCGTAATTTTAATCCCCAATTATTGCATAGCGTCATGTTCTAACATCAATCCAAGGGAGGAATATTTTGTTTCACTCGCTTCTGGTGTGCCCTGGAGGGGGAACAGTATGGATTTGGATCGATTGACCTTAAACCCTGATAACTGGCCATATTCATCAAGGAGAGATATAACTCGTGGGATGGATCTGGAGGGATTGACCACATGAAGGAGTATATCGTCAGCATATAATGCCAGTTTGTGTTCAGTATGACCCAGGTGTATCCCTTCTATGCTGGGGTCCGATTGTATTTTATGCGCCAGGGGTTCAAGCGATAGGGCAAACAAGATGGCCGATAATGGACATCCCTGTCGGGTTCCTCGCTTCAATCGGAACCACCTAGAACATGTCCCATTTACAAATACCGAAGCTGTGGGCCTCGAGTAAACTGCCTGGATTCCCTTTCTAAGTTTAGGGCCCATACCAATCTTGCGAAGGACTCCCATCAGGAAGTCCCAGTCAACCCTATCGAACGCCTTTTCTGCATCGATGGAAAATAATGAAGGATCAGTATCCAGGTTGTGGGAGGCATGTATCAGGTGCAGGGTCTTACGCATGGTGTCTGCACCCTGGCGGCCCAATATAAAGCCAACTTGGTCAGGGTGGATGAGGCGGGGCATGAATGACTCAATTGTAGCAGCCAGGACCCTTGTGTATATCTTCGCGTCTAGATTGATCAGGGAAATGGGGCGGTATGATCCACATTTTTTGGGGTCTCTCCCTTCTTTCGGGATGACAGTTATGAGTGCTTTAGCGAATGAGTCTGGAGGTTTCCCGGTCTCCAGGATTTCATTAAATAATTCTGCTAGGAAGGGCGTAAGCTGGGTGGCAAATGTCTTGTAAAAACCTGCAGTGTACCCATCTTTGCCCGGGGATTTACCTAGTGTTAATCGTTTTATGGCCTCCTGGATCGCCTCCTTAGTTACGGAGGCGTCCAGTGCCTCTGATTCAGTGGGCAACAGTTTGGGCATATCGATGTCAGACAAGTAGGAGTGAATACTGGACGAGTCCGGTACCGTCTCTGGGGTGTACAGAGCTTCATAAAAGTCTGCGAAGGCTTCGGGAATGGTGGTGCTAGTTATCGGTGTATTGGGGCCTCCATCCACTATTTCGTGCACTCTGCATTCTGCCTGTTGTGCTCGCAGCCTGGCCGCCAGCAACGCATCCGTCTTGTCCCCTTTCTCATAAAACTTTTGTTTAAGGAAGAGGAGTTTGCAAGTTATTTTATCATGTTCCAGGTGACGGAGTTCCTCTCTTTTTGTCCGCGCTTGGCATGCTTTTTCATGGTTTAGCACATCTCCGTCCCTCACCTCATTTTCTAGTTGGGTGATTTCCTTGCGGAGTCTGTTTTCGATCAAAGCTCTCTCTCTTTTCTTTTTGGATCCCTCCCTTATAAGGATTCCCCTCCAGGTCGCCTTGCCCGCATCCCAGACCCCTTGTCTAGAAACCTCCACAGTATCATTCAATCGAAAGTATTCGGTGATCTCAGTTGCCATTTCCAGTTTAAAGACAGGGTCTTTCCATAGGGTTTCATTGCATCTCCAATTCCCATACCATGTCATACCATGTCAGCGATCACCATGTCATGATCAGACCATGTGATTGGCGTGATTTCTGTGTGTGAGGTCATACCAAATAAGTCCCCAGAGAAATAGAGGTGGTCAATGTGGGTGAGGGTGTTGTGTCGGGGCTGAAAAAAAGGTGTAAGCTTTCTTTGTAGGGTGCATTTGTCTCCACACATCAGTCAGTCCATAGAGCTCCATCAATAACCTGAATTGAGCGTGATCTCCTCCAAGTTTTTCACGCGTTTCTGGGTTACCAGGTTTCCAATCAAGCGTGGGATCTGCCCATATATTAAAATCTCCCCCAAGGATGACATGACCTGTTGACTGTAACATAATCTTGGGAATTGTTTTGGAGAGAAATCTAACTTGTCCTACATTGGGGGAATAAATCGTGGCAATCGTAGTGGACACATTCCCAATAGTCCCCGAAACCAGTAGGGCACGGCCCTCAACATCTGTCCAGACCTTTGTGATCTTGAAGTCCAACCCCTTCCTAATGAGGATTCCCACTCCCTCCCTCCCAAAATTCCATCCCGGAACGCCTCCCCAGGACCCCCCTCTCCTCTCCTTTCATGTATTTAGTCTCCTGCAATAGAAGGATGTCAATTTTTGATCTGCGAAATTCTCTGTAGACAAGTGATCTTTTTGTTGGTGAATTAAGACCTTTGACATTTAACGTCCCCACCCTTATGGCACCCCTGCAATATGGTTCAGCGGTCATCATAACGACGGGATCTAGAACCATCCATATTTTCTGACCGTAGTAACTCACTTCCTTGGTATCGAAACAACCACATGACCTTTGCACTGCTCATAGTTCTTAAGTTTAGATTTGATTCAACACTCGCCCTAATCCCCCGACCCCTCCCCCCTTCCCTCCTACTACCTGAGTTCGGTGGCGTCCGATCGGGCCGAGTTAGCTTCACTCGCCCTGGTCCGAACCACCAGTGGAGACCGTTACCTCACGGTCCCCTCGTAAAATAAACATCAAATTAACTAATGAGCCCCCAAGAACCTCCCCCCAGAGTGAGCTCAATACCGCAACATGAGTGGAAGTCTCTATCACATTTCACCCAAAGAAATAAAAAGCAACCATGTTGTCCTTATATCAAATGTCAGTTCATGCAAAGAGTACTATACTTATCGAGGCTTAGCTGCCCCCCTCCGGAGAGCCGTTCCCTCTGCAGTATTTCCTCAAACCTTTCACCTTCCTCCTCTTCGGGCCCTGTGTCTGCCATTCCGACCCATCCCTGGGAGGATGGTCGCTGGATTCCTCGCAATCCTGCGGGCCTAGTAAGTCAGCGATGCAATCCTTGAACTATTTTTTAATAATTGATATAACAAGTAGGGTGACCAGACTGATAAAGTAAAAAACCGGGACAGGGCGACTAACATAAAAGTAGGACAAACTCTTGAAAGTGCAGGTCAAGGCACTACACTTCAGTAGTGGTTGGAGGAGAAGGAGGTTTAAGTGTTAAAAATAAAACATATTATAATTAATTTATCGCAAACTACCACTATCTAAAATTGTAAAATGCAGCATTTCTTCTGTGTGAGATTATGCATTCCTGCCTGCCAGCCACGAAGACCGACTACCAAAAACCGGGACCACTGCATTTTCCAATGGAAAAATTATCTCTAAAAAGGGGGACAAAGCACAATGTTCGGGAACCGTACTGGCTGTCTGGCCGCCCTAATAACCATCTCACCACTTAGGGTGACCAGATTTTCAGGACAAAAAGAAACAGGACGGCCGACAACATAAGAGATGGTCTACCCCACTTCTCCTTCCGCCCCCCACCAGTGCCCATCTCCAAATACCATCATTAACCAGACCCACCGCACCCCCAGGGATCCAACAGCATCTGCATATCAATTGTGCAGTTTTGACTGTGGATGTAACATGCAAATAACAAAGGAGCCACTGCTCTGGGGGATATTACATGACGTGCTATTTATTTTCTTCTCAGGCGGGCTATGTGCCAATCACTTCATGAGTGTGTTTGGCACCTGCCAGGGTGCCGGTGCGAGCCCATCCTAAGCTGGAAACATTCGGGAAGTGTTAGGCTGTTTATTTAGTTTGTAATTGTTTTCTATTAAGTTCACACCCCAAAAACCCAGACAGTATTTTTACATTAAAAAAAACCTCCCAAGACGGTGGGTCCTGGGAGTGAAGGGGGCAGTCACCGTAATTCACCACTAGAATGATGCTTCCGAGGTTCAGTACAAGGGTGAACTCAAAACAAAAAGTGGCCCTGAAATGATCTTCAAAGTGGCCCCGTAAACTGGTTGGGTTTACCTGCCCCGTAAACTGGGCAGGTAAGTCCAACACCTCTAAGAAGGGGTTGGGGATCTCACTCAAGAAACGTTAGAGAAAATGGTCCAATTAGTGCATTTTAAAGCCGCACATTTGCCCCTATATTGGGATTCAAAAGTAGTTAAAAAACAACAAAAAAATGACATATAGAACGTGTTAAGCATGAGGAGTAATACCCAGGAAGGTATATAACAAATTATTACTTCAAAAGGATGTGGGAGAAAGAAGGAAGATGGAAGGAAGAGGTCGGATGCATGGGAGAGAGATTAGAAAGAACCAAACCAACAGTAACCACACAAAAGTAGCCCATAGTGCAGAGGTCCACCAGAAAGACTCGAGACTTCCATGTAGGCCAAGCCACCCCAGGCGCAGGTGGACAAGTGTTAGGAAGAATTCTGATGAATGTGCTAATTCACTTCACCTTAGAGACCCCCCAGCAACTTTGCTCGGTTTTGAGGACTTGATTTTCTAACCTGGAGAGAGTGTGACCCTTTTCTTCCCACTCTCTCATGTATTTTGATGTGTGTCTTATTCTTGTGTTGTTTGATTATGGAGTTTTAGACAACTTCATAGGCATCATCTTTTCATGTGTCACACAGCATCCTCAGTGCAGTGACACAGGAAAGTCTTTCAGGCTGTCCCAAGGTGTAAATACATTCTCTGGGATAAATTACTGTTTCCCAGAGAAAGTAAAGTGAAATTGACTTTTACTAGTATTTCCAAATTCCTAGACCCAGCACACACTATCTTACAATAGAGTGCTGGAGGGGTTACTTGGTATCCCCTACGTCTAGAAACTCATGTAGCAGTCAAATGCTACCCTTCCCTCTCGCAATGGCTGGTGGCAGTGGTTTTACAACAAACTACCATGATTTTCCCGACCGTGAACACCGGTAGCGTTAAATCGCGGGAGCCATGTTTTTCAAGATGGCGCCTCAGCCGCCTTTGTTTAAACGGGTCCCGGTCTTCTTTTTTCGCCATTTCTTTTTGGAAATGTCCTTCTAGAGTTTGTCTCTGCGCGCCAAACCAGGTTTGGTCCTACGCCTTTGGCAGGCTCCAGGACTGAAGACCGCCTCTGGCGCCCGAGTGTCTGGGGTGGGCAGGAAGTGAGGGAGGTGCCCGAAACTCCATGTGCTTAGTCTCCTAGGAGACCCGAATGCACTCTAGCGTGATTGGCTGGCTGATTATCCGGCAAGAACAGCCACCCTGCTGGGTGAGTGGCAGCTAGGCTGGAATGAAAGGAAGAAAACTGTCTAAAAGGCGAGTCTCTTGGCTTGGAAGGCAGAGTCGGCCACTGGAACGAAAGAACTGAAGACGAGCTGGAAGAGGACGGCTGCTGCAACTCCTGGACCGTTGGTTTGCCCGGTGAAGCCCTGCTGCAGGTCTGAATCGCTAAGTTCATCTCGACAGAGAAGCCCTTCAAAGACGACTTCTTCCTTTGAGTTGGTGGGACCAATCAACACGTAAGCCACCTAGATACCATTCTCGGAGCTGGTTGTATTTTCCTCAGAGTGCTGCAGGAAACCGAATAGCCAGGGAGAAGGACACCAGTTTGTGTGCTTGATGACAGCTACCGGAATCGAAGATTTGCCAGTTTGCCAGCTTTGTGACCAGTCCCTGTGCAGTGCAGGAGTCCCCCAACGGCCCCCCTCTTGTCCCCATGACTGAGGCTCAGGAATAGCGAGATCTGCATGAACTGCCAGTAACAGAAGTCTTCAGCTGCATCTTTTTCTTCCAAATAAGGTACTGTGAAAACCCGACCGAGAGAACTTACCTCTCACTGCAACAGTGCGCAAATCTTTGGCAACTTGCAGGCCTAGTCAGCTTGTGACCCGACATATAAACCTTTCATCTATGAACTACTTCTGAGAACCGTGGCAAAGACTTTTCAATTTAACTACAAGAACAGTTTTACTGCTACAAGACTCTAGCCCGTTGACTTTGGTCTACCAATTGCATTGGACCAACTCCTCTGGTGAGCTCAAACTATTTGCACTGTTTAAGAATATTATTTTTTTTATTAACTTATGCCTTTTTGCTCCTACTTCAAATGCTCTGAATGCCATCTTGCTCCTCCTTCAAAGTATCTGAAATGCCTCAGAAGCAGATAGTGTGAAGTACTGTAGAATATTTCTTTGTGATATTGATTGCCCCCTTTTAGTTAATGTTTTCTAACTGATTGTGAAATAAATTAATAAGTGTTTTAACAGGAAACCTTGAGTATAAGAGTCTATTTGAATACTTGTGATTGTAAACCTCTATGTGACATCATTACAGTTCACATTCCCTCTTGAGATAAGCCTGGCTGCTCAGCTTGCTACCAAAAACTGTGCGGCACAGACTTATACCAAAGGTTGGTTTTGCTTAAACCTGTAGTCATAGTTATGTGTAGTGGTCCCAGAGGGTACTGCATGCAAACCTTGCCTAACAACAAGTACAGGCAGATTTTGGGAGGTCTGCCTCAAGTGCCTGTCCTTGACCCTGATTTATTCATCAAAGAAGTGTATTTTCACTCCATATCCTGATCACTTATTGTTATCCTCATTCTCCTGACTGCAGAAAGTGGAACAGGTGCAGGAAAACAATCTTTCCATGGGATTTTCTACATTGTGGCATTTTCGTTTGGGTTTTGTACACCGAGTGGGATGGAGGATGGGTAACTCGCTTTGTGTAGGGAATCCCCGCCACATCACAGTTCTTCTGCGGGCAGAGAGGCATGCATCCTACCAACTCTGCCTGCTTTTTTGCATGTACAAAGAGCCGGTGGAGTCTGTAGGGATACACTGTAATCATGGCCTTCATGTTTTTTTGCAGTTTTCAACTAAGTGCGCATGTGTGAGCGGCACAGGTCAATGCATATTCACTGCATGATGATTTGTTAGGCACGAAAATTTGAGATAAACTCGGGCTCCTCTGAATGTAGAAATCACGCCCCAGCCCGGGGGCGTACATGGCTGGTAATGGCCGATCAGCCTGAGACAAGGCAGGCCCGATGGAAGCGAGGGCCTCGGCAAGGGCTGCAGGCCATTTTTCAATGTAGGGAGGCAACAGGGAAAAATACTCAAGGCTTGTTTCAGTGATTGGAGAGGCTATGTGTTAGGTATGTTGATGATTACTTACCAATATACGAACGTCTATATAGGCTTGCTTTTAAGAGGTGTAATTTGTGATGGTGTGTTGCCTTGTATATGGAATGACATGCCATTTGGGTGTTGAGGAAATGGCAGCTTCGAGAGGTGTACTTTATATGTACGGTAGACCCCATCTAAGCGACTTCCCATATTTTGGTAAAAGTGTGCATCTTAAAATCTTTCTTCAGATTTTTAAATTCATCTGGATGTGATTAGATTCAGCAATACATATTTATTTTACACCCCAAAGTATTACTATACTCACAGATCCTTGCTGACCTATGGGAAAGCACAGCATAGTTTCTCTTTGACTTTGCCCGAAAGATTGTTCTTCATTAACTGCCAATGTCTTGCGTTGTTGGCCAGTCCCCTCATGAGATTATGTAGTTTGTCCAACAATGTTTTCTCCCCACAAGATGCATCTTCATTCATTTCTAATGCAGGATCTAACCACCTATGTTGTATGCTTGGCTGTTGTGCACTTGATCAAACTGCCTTTTGTATCAAAAGTGAGGACAGTTTACATTAAGGTAAAGGATTTTGGAGGATTGTGTTTTGGGGCTATTCTGCTTAGTATTGTGGGATGTGGGCTGGGATCAGAAGCATTTGTCACATGGCTGAGACTTTCTAACTATTGAGGGAAGTTCTGATTCCATAAATTCTCTTAATTGCGCTTTATTTTTTTATGCTGGTGTTTGAACTGTCTGTTTGGATTTTGTAAACCTGTAAACAATAATTCAAACGATGAACTTGAAAGGGCTCAGAAAATAGTTGCTAACGTCTTCTATCAGTGTACCTTTTATGGTCACCCATCTTTTGAAGAGCGCAGGACTAGCCTCGCCTCCTCCCTTTCACTCGTGGTGTCTTCTCTGGGATTCCAGTTTGCTCTTCCTCATTGCCATGTACATGGCAGCCATTATGGCGAGCATTCTGCATCCATGACGGTTTCCACACATCTGATTGACTCGTATGAATTGTAACTGCTTTGCATGACCCCAGAGGAGGAGTTGTGCTGTCGCATGGTATGTAAGCGACCAGCCATTAAGAATTATGGTTTTGGATAATTGGTTTGAGAACCTGAAATCCGTATGCAAACTGTTTATCGTCCTTTTGACGATTGGAAAGCCACCGAGACACCTTATAACACTGCCAAACGCTTTGTGAACTGCTTTTCCATTTGGTTTATTTCATGGCTCTAACCATCGGCATTGTTTTGTTGAGAATGAGTCACTGTGTGTTTCCTTGTCCTCATAAAAAATGGACATGAGCTTCTGGATTGAACAGAGAAAACGATGACAATAGTGACAAGAATAGACAAAGGTCACTCGATGGAGGGATTTGTTAATCAGCTGTGCCACTTTTCAACCTTTTCGCTTTAACATCTTTTGTGGTTTCATTTGTGGGATGGAAATTATGTTTTTAGTTCACGCATTTGTATACGCATTTGTGCATTGCAGCCGACACCTGTGCAAAGTCAGAGTTTGTACAGGGCGGTGGGAGACAGGGTTTCTATCTTTTGGTTCCATCATGGAGATTACGGACTGATGTGCCACTGCAAAGCATTGGTGGTTGGTGGTATCTCCTATCTAGATAACAGAGTCATGCCACCATTTAGTCCTACAAATAAGTCTTGGTACAGTGGCCTCGTTGATGTCACTTTTGGCATCTAACGTGACCTCCTAGTGAACTGCAGGCCTGTCTCAAGAAGAGGCACCCCAGTAAAACTCTCTCTTGATGCTGGTGGCAGAAACATTCCGCCACCGAAGGCTGTTTCTATTGAAGACACTTTTCCTAGGAGCTGAAGTCAGAGGGCCTTTCCTGATGGTCATTAGAGAGTGGCCAGAGAGCTCAACCAGCCTGCTTATCTTCCTGTGGTTCAGTGACTCTTCTTAGCTGAAAGCCCTCCCCCTCCCCAGGTTACAGCAGACTACTTTAGGAGGTGCCATCTAGCAGAAAACTCTATGCTCAGTGAGAAGATTCTGGGCCTGTTTCAAAGCTCAATGTAAAATAAGAAAAGTGTAATTCTGTGACTGAGTGCCACGTTTCTTATCTGCTCTATATTCTGTATCTTTCATTATGGAATGACGCTTTTCTTATTTTACCCGGGATCCAGAATCGGGCTCTCTGTGTTTCTGTGAGACCTGCTAACTGGTTTCGAGGCCTGATGTGACCCTAAGAGGAGTCCACCCCAGAACCCTGTGCCACCATGCCATCTCGCATCTCCCTCTGAGGAATTCAGCCCTGCATGGAAGACCTAGCCTCTCCTAAACTGCTATGACCCTTGACTCTGTAATGTGAGAAAACAAACTAGTTTTAGATCCAAAAGTACAGTGACCGTAGCCCACACTTCACTAGTGACTGGGCTTGCTGGCCAATACATTCCTTGATGGTAGCCAAAAGTAATTGTTAAGCAACAGCGATGTCACCCTGAAAGATTCATAAAAGTATGATGTTCAGAGTGTTATGAATTGACCGTCGAACTGCTCAGATACCCGCATGCTGGGCCTGAATGTTTAAGAATGTCCCAGTCTTTATCAGTGTTTCGTCTTTGTCTCTGGGGCGGTCCTGACATTAAGCTCCATTGGCCCACCAGGTTCAGCACCTTGGACAATGCACCACCACTAGAGACTGTCAAAGTCCCATGTTATTGTAAGGCCGATTCCAGACATGATCACTCTTTTAGTGTGGTAATTGCCATATTCGACAAGACCTCTTTGACATACAGTTGGCCAAGTCCTCCCGCTCCCCTCTGGGATAGAGAAGAATGCTTGCCCAGCCAACCAAAAGCGTAAGCTCATAAGCAAGAATAAGTGCATATGTTCTCTAGTGTATGCCCTCGCTTTCCCCTATATCCCTCTATATTCACCTCCTTTTTCGACGTTCCATATAAATGAGAATAAAGAATGTTTCCTTTAAACGTTTGCTGGTTGAGATAAATTAAAGGCTCCATACTGCCACACTCACCCCTCTCTCCTCTCCGAATTTACTTCTTTAGGAGATCGAAGTGATCTCTCCAGCTCTCCCTCACTTCTCCTCCTCTTCATCAAAGGGGCCAACCCCTGGCAAAGCCCCTGCAGGGCGAGCTCTTGATTTGTGCTGCAAAACACCTGTGCTTGCCCCACCGACACGTTAACATTATGCGGGCGCCACAGACATACAGGACATGCCACGGGCTCAACATATGCACGGTTCCGGGGAGTTGGTATTAGCCTATATGCAGAGGGATTTGCTTCCTCCGATGGCTAGGTACAAATCGTTTTCATGCCAGCGAAACACGTTGATTTTCCTCTGCTGTGCTGCCACAGCAGTTAACTGATTACATTGGGAGACATGCTTGCCCAAAACCCATTGAGAAACATTGAGTTTGAATACAGCCAAACTTTGGCTAACCCTGAGGAAGAGCACAGACTTTGTGTGTCCCATCTTCTGTGCCATTCCTTCAGTGGTGAGTCAGACATCTCTTCTTCTAATTGCTTTATGCATTTGAATATGTTGCATTGAAAGCCAGTCAAACTTTGCATGTTTTCTCCACTTGATGTCGGAATATCACACGCTAGGTGTGGCCACGTCTTCGCAACCACCCTTATTGCTGTGTCCCGCATCTTCTCTCAAACGCTCAATGCATTCACTTTAACCAAAAGAGTGATGGGTGGAAGATTTTGAATAAATCTGAACCACTGGCTCTGCTCTGGATAACATTCCACACCACTGTTTTATAGCCTGTCTGTGCCATTCCAAAAGGGGGCAGCCATTTGCAAATCAGTCAGGAACTGCCACCAATGGGAGCAGCCCGGCACAAACTGCTAGGCCAGGTCCCCTCTCCATGGAAATACAAGCAACCCCAGACATGTTTCAGCCTTGTTGGGCCTCATCAGTGAGGTGCCGCTTGGTTCCCTGTGGCACAGCGAGCAAAGGACCCACACCTGGGTATACCCTCTCTCAAACAGGGAGATTAAAAAACAGCCACAAAAGTGATGGGTGGAAGGTTCTGAATACATCTGAACCACCTGTAATTGTTTCCCTGCATGTGCCAGGGAAGAGCAGATGCTGCATGGAGTCCAGCTGTTTTTCTATCAACTATATGACAAACCTAAGATACATCAATAATGTGCAACCATTATGTCCATATTCCACTATGCAAGAGATAATCACGCCATCTTGTGCCAAGTATTAAAACCTGTCCATACGTGTAAGTGTATACAGACTATTGACTTGACGGTATGGGGACCAATATATCTGAATTAAGAGTCTGCGATATGCATTATAATGACCGAGTCCAATGGTAAAGTACAGATTATTGAAACATAACATTTCCTAGAATAAAACGCAAATGCCTCTTTTCAGAGAGAGGGTGCAGAAAATCATACAGTGATTGGTCATTAGCTTTTAGGCAAGACTATTGGAGGTCACGATTACACAGCCGCCAGACACAAACAGTGGGGGTTCCCTGCAGAGAGCGGGGACTGTAAGGCCTCCAGTCCACCCTGTAAGCTGCAAGACACCCAACAAGGGGGAAACAAATCCCTACAGACACTTGCAAAAAAGAAAAACAGGATATTTTGCTCATTTTCAGAGAGCCACGAAAATCGTCCATTCCAATTCTGACATACAGCCATCTGCTGTGTGTACAATAGTGTCGCTGCTCACGGTTCTGATACAGTGAGGTCACCTCACAGCACTGACAGCGAGGAGCAGGAAGTGAGTCTTTGAAGTTGCAAGCCAACAATATTCTCACCAGTGAGCCGAACGGTCTGCACTGGAAGGCCACCCAGACCAGCAGGTTTGCCCCTCAGCCCGGAGCGTCCTTTAATGGCCAGCTCCTTTGTAGGGATAAGTGGGTGTATTTCACGAATGCGCTGTGGACATGCACAAGAAGTTCTGTCCCTTCTTTCAATGATCTCAACGAAGAACTATTCATTAAGGAGTCTTGCCATGTGCTCTAGGTGGCACGCTGGAAGTGGCAGTATTAGTAGCGCCGTAAATGCCCCTACTGACCCCTCATTCTGGCGGCGACCCTCCTGTGATGCTTCTGACACTGCGTTTGCTTAGGTGGGTTGGCCGGAGCAAATAAGGTGGTACTACCTGCCTCTGTAAATCCTGTTCCTTAATCTCGGTGCATCTGTACAAGTCTTTTTCAGTTGACTTCCGTGCATATTTTGATAATTGCTTAGCTGTACAGCGGCCATAGCCATGACTGCAACATGCAGAAAACTATTAATTTCGCAGCCCCCAGAAGATGCTCAGACCATCCTATTAATTCAGGCAGACATGGAAAAAACACAAAGAAAAAGTAATTCTATTCCCTTTTCTACAAGTGACCCACTCTGCAGTGGTTTTCCCCACGGTGTGAGAACCCTGTGAGGAAACTATGAGCCAGAGTTTCCCAGCAAGTTGTTCCGCAATGTGCAGAAAATCCATCATGGGTTCAGCAAAACTGAGTCCTGCAGAAATGAAAGACACCAATGGACAGCGGCTGCATGTTTTGTTCCTATTAAGAGCGAGTCAGTTCGTAGGGATCAATGTCAATGGCGGCCGCCATATTTTCATAGAAGCTGCCATTACAGAGATCTGCCACGCACATATTTTTGCACTGCAGAGATCCTTACATATTATCCTCATCGGGTGGTAGAAGACGCCGGTAACTGGGGTCTGCCCAGAATCGCATGCCTGGGACCCGCTCCATTTTAGGCACACGCTGTAATTGGACACGTTATCAACACAGTCGTGATATCAGCACATTGCTTAAATTGCACATTCTTCCTTCGCCTACTTGCTGGGTGGGCTGGAGCTGAACCCTACCATTGTCTTTCCACCAGCTGCAACGACGGAGATGACCGTGCTACAACTGAGATGCCGCCAATAAGCAGAGCCTACTGCCATGAAGCTGCCCTGCTGATGTGCCCGGCATACTTATATCAGTGAGGCCTTCCATTCCTTTACTCACTTTGTACGGGCGCTGAATCTGTACATCTTGCTTCCCATTCGCCATTAACAGCGTGGAAGCCACACCGATATTCTAAAATAGCCGCCAAATGTTTTTATTTACCTGTTGCCTAGCAACTAGCATGCCATCCATTGGCGTACACAGTCTACAACTGTGCTCCGACCCCATTGGAAGGAAGGCATGCCTTAAAGGCACTTGCCTGTCTGTGCTTGTCCGGGCCACTATGGCCGAACACTGCTACACTCTGCCCGTCACCACACCATTATTCACCTTGCCGGACCTTTCGTCTACGACCTCACCACATCTGAGCCTCCAAACTATAGTGAACCTTTCCTGTCTGTAATACGCGTCAAAATAACTCTTGCCCGCACCTTCAGCCACCTAAGGACCTTGGTAAGATTGCTATTAAGTCAACCACAACCACTTGTAGATTGTGTGATAACATCTTTAGTGATCACAAAACAGAGGGAAACGTAACGTACCAGCCTGCCTCAAATCTGAAATTGACTATCATCAGTGTAAATGACTGCCATTATATCCCACCTGCATGGCTGAACTGTCCGTTCTGATTCGTGCCATGCTCTATGCCAAGCATTATTATCACGCACAATCGCACACTCTGCTGTGTTACCTGCCATGCATATTAGTCCGCGCTTCTTAAGCATGACGATTCATAAGTAGTGTACTCCAAAAGTAGTGCAAGCACCTTGTCCAAAGACTTACTCCGGACCTACTGTGTGGCAAAGCGCTTTAAGACTTCATTCCTTTCGCCTGTTAAGAGTCTCGCCCTTTACCCAACATATAGTATATGTTACCAAATCACTGTGTGAATGTACTGTGCCTGCTCTGGCCCATAAACTGTGCAATTACACCTGACTATGCATACTAATTACTAAATTGCTAATCCTGTAATTACCTGTGTGTATCCTATGTTTGCCACACCTATGTACCTTATATTTCCTTAACTTACCAACCGCCTGTACAATCAACCGACTTTGTTCACCTCTATACAACAAAACGATTGTGGCTGACAAACCCACCATCCAGCACAGATAATCCCTCCAACCACCAATACATAGAGAGCATTGTGCCATATGAATTTGGTCATGCTTTTTAATGGTCCACATGAGCCATTTTAGTTAGTCAACTCTGCCATTTGCTCAGCATCCTCAGTACCCACTCCTAGGAAGGCTATTCTACCAAAACATCTTACCCAGTTTGCCACCAAGGCTTCCCACTAACATTATGTATGCCACCACCCAACTACTTAGCACAGTGCTTTGGGCCGTGAATATCATAAGTATACAAACCATAGCAGCAGGCCCAACAGTTATAGACCCACATTACCTTGCCATGTCCAATAACAACTACCTATACGTGCCTAGAACTGGCGTTCTAGAACATACCAGTGCCTTAAACCCTGACTTCCTGTCTCCAATCCCCCAACAACTGCACAGTAACCTTACCAAAACTGCCATACCTTGTACCTCCATAGCTAGAAACAAAAGACTTAGAGCTAGATTATTCAGACTGCATGAACCTTTGGCGACTAAAATAACCAACGACACTGGCTATAATACAATGAATACCTTCAATAACAAACCGAACCACAGATTGAATAATCTCGATATAATGACCAACTTGACAATCAAACACAAAGTAAGAAATGATAACCGCCCTACTAATATGATAAACACCACAATGGGGATTACTAAGAAAAACAACGCCACTAGCAACCACTCTAACCCTAATGCCAAAACATACCAGGACAATCCCCTTGGCTGCCCGACATACCCTAATATCCCTAATCTCAAAGCTGCACTAGTTAATGCAAGAACATTAGTAGCTCATGCTCCTGAATTGCGGATCAGATCACGGCAAACAACCTCGACTTTTTAGCGGTAACCGAGTCATGGTTACATACAGCTGAAGGCCCAACTATCTCACTCGGCGTCCCAGATAATTACATTATTCTAAGAGCTGACAGAACTGAAGCCAGAGGCGGAGGTATTGCCATTATTGCTAAAGCCAGCCTAGCCATGAGAATAGTTCCTTCTCCTGACATTAAATCCTGTGAACGGCTCACCATTAAACTACCCACCTCTAAGACCAAGACTCTAACTATCCACCTAATTTACAGACCTCCTGGACCAATAACATCGTTCGAAAAGGACATCTCCACTATTCTATCAGAGAATACCAAAGTCTTGTCCCAAATACTCCTACTTGGGGATTTCGATCTAGGATTCAATGATCCTAACGACTTGCATCCCTCTTTAATTTCTCCTATCCCCCTTTATCCCTCTTTCCATCGTTCCTCCCTACAACTTCCCTTCTTCCCCATTCCTACTTCCCAGTCCCCCTGTAATTGCATCTTCCTCCCCTGCCCCAACCTCCCTTCATCCATCTTTCATTCCCCTGATATATATCTCTTACATTATCTGCAGTAAATTGTTCTGTAAACTGTTTTTGATGGTTTTTCATGTCTTGTAATTTTATGCTTCTATTATCCGATGTATTCTTGTTGTTGAAATGTAAAGCGCTTTGGCGTAAAGCGCTATATAAACTTCAAAAATACAAATACATGCCTTATCTGTCGCCAACATACTCACTGAGCTTGGCTTTACCCAAAGAGGGATACAGGCTACCCATGATAAAGGTAGAATCCTCGATTGGGTAGCAGACCTTAACTTTGCTGTATCTATCACATCCATCACGCCACAAATCTGGACAGATCACTTCTTTCTGACCTTCTCCCTTCCAGCCAATTCTACTATCTCCAAAGCTAACATAATAGCGCCCTCCCTCCCAACCCGTGATAAAAAAAAGATCACGGTAGACAAGATTTTACCACTTATTATCCCCGCCCTGAATGCGCTGCCAGAATCCTCAGATTGAGACACCCTTGTAAATATCTTCAACATCTTTATGACAAAGCACTGGACACAGTAGCACCACTCAAACTGCATAAAAGTAAACCTAGGGCGCACCTGAACTAATGGTTCAGGCCGCATCTAAAATCCTCGAGAACTGAAAAAAGGAAGTTGGAAGCTACCTGGAAACTCTCACTTACAGCAGAAAACAAACTTGGTTAACTGTATTATACTGTATAAAAAAGAAAGAATACTAACCAAACAGGAAACCTACAATAATAGGATTCACTAGGCCAGCTCCAGTTCAAAGGAACTCTTTACAATCCTAATAGAATTAGAAGCTTCCATACCGCAGACGGGCAACTGCATAAAAGACAAGTTATGGTGTACCAACATCCAAAATGCCCAAAATAACAAAATCTCCCTCCTACAGAAAAAGATTGCGGATAAGAAAGACACTTTACCTACAATAGACAACAATGCAGCCCCAACGGATCCAGCCACTAAACCTTCCCAAAGCTTCAGCTTCTCAAAGGTCTCTATCCTTGATGTTGAATAAACATGATCTCCCTTAAACCATCAAGGTGCCAGGGAGTTGGCTGCCCAGCCCAACTAATCAAGGATGCCGCCAGGGACGTAGCTCCATTCATATCCAAACTCATTAATGCCTCGTTCTCATCTAGGACTGTCCCTAGTAACTTAAAAGAATCATGGATACTCCCCCTACTAAAAAAAAATCCTTGGATCCCACCATCCCAACCAACTACAGGCCAATAACTAATGTACAATTTCTCCTCAGAATACTTGACAAAATGGCCTACATCCAGGTTCAGGAGTACCTGGAAACTAACCATTTACTAGGAATACGCCAATCAGGTTTCAGGCCACAAAATGGCACTGAAACGGCTCTATTAGATTAAAAGACTCAAATTGACTTCCTTAAGGACACTGGGAAAATGGCCCTTCTACTTCTCCTTGATCTCTCGGCCGCTTTCGACTTGGTTGACCACAGAGTATTGTGTCAACAACTTGCCTCTGCTGCCCACTTTTCACAGGATGCCATCACGTGGATCAAATCCTTCCTGAACAACAGGACCATGAGAGTCTTCTCTACAACTGATGATGCTGACCCCATTCCAATTACCTGTGGTGTGACACAAGGCTCCTGTGTCTCGCCGACAATGTACAATATTTTCACAAAGCCATTGTTTGACAAGTTGGACTAGCTGGGTGTCACCTACACAAACTATGCAGATGACACCCAGATCCTCATTCCTCTTACAGGTGACTACAGTAAGGACATGGCTTTAGTGAACAAAATGTATCTAATCATTCAGGCATGGATAGCTGCCAACGGCGTATGCCTGAATGATGATAAAACAGAACTCCTAACACTCGGCTCGGCAGCCAACCTGAGCAAACGTAACCCAAATTACTCCTCGTTCAATATTGACGGAAAGACTATCAAAGTGGTAAATGAGGTCAAAACATTAGGTTTTTACCTCGATTCAACTTTCACACTAAATAAACAAGTAAGTGCTCTACAGCATAAACTTGCAAGATGATCAGAGCTTTTAAACCCATTCTATCTAAAGAAAGTTGCTTGATCTTGGCAAGGGCCCTTCTATTGTCCAAGTTGGACTACTGCAACGCGCTTTACTTAGCAGCAAGTAAGGGCATTGTCAAGAAAGTCCAGATTCTACAAAATAATGAACTCCGATCAGCTTGCGGTATCCCTCAGAGAGAGCACATTTCAAACATGAGGAGACAAAATAAATGGCTCTCTACTAATGATAAAATCTCCCTCAAAACGCTCTCCCTTACCTACAAATGCCTGAATGGTGCTGCCCCACGATACCTTTCAGAAACAATTGTCATGAAATCCTCTACTCATCCGACTAGAACAGCCAACTCTTCCCGTTTGGTTGTATCGAGATTCAAACTAAATAAGGCAGGGGGAAGTAGTTTCCCGGTCATGGCGGCACAACTCTTGAATGACCTCCCTCCGTCACTGAGAGAGGATCAACCTTTCTTGAACTTCAGGCGCAACATCATAAATTGGCTTGTTTCTAAAACCACTTGACTTATCCACAACTGGTCACTTACACTAATCTCCAGGATATTGATACCTCACCAATGTCCCTTATGATTTTATCTTACTCTTACTTCACTCTCCTATCTCTCAATTTCCTTACTTTCATACTACCTACTGTAATGTAATCCTGTTTGTAACACCGTTTGTACATACCCTGCTTCCGCTTCTTACATACTACCCACTGTAATGTAACTCCTCTTTGTAAAGTTTTTTGTACATACCTGTGCCTATCTCGCATACATCTAACTATGCAACTTGCTATATCAACTATAATAATGTAGCTTAAGCCTAATGTATACTTGTTTTCATGTGCCTTGGCACCCAGATACCTCTGGGTTTGGCGCACATTACAAATCAAAAAACAAACAAAGACTAAACACGAAATGAACCCTTGGCATTTTTTCAGGTTTTCTTCAAACTACGGCTGATGAGTTTTGCTTCTACTATGCCAGGAAAGATGGCGGAATGTGCTTCCCAGACTTCCCAAGAAAACAAGTGCGTGGCCCGGCTTCCAACTCCTTGGACCAGATGGAGGAGTACGACAAGGTGGAAGAGATCAGCAGGTGCATAAACATTGCCACTTTTTCGATGGAGTTTGCTTGTGCTGGAACTTCCAGAAGTTTAATGATTTTGTTGCCCTGTCAATTTTGGGAAAGCGTATTCGCTTATGCACAGTTTAATACTAAGCCTCTCCGTATGTATGGAGGATTGTGTAACAGTATGCCATGAGAGGTGCATTTCCAAAGCATTGTGGTCATGTGTATAAACATTTCCTCAGTCCCTTTTTCATCCTCCTGCCCTCCCAATACGACACCATAGAATAACATTAAGATTCACCTCTTATTCTTGCAACTCCTCCTGTTCATTTCCACATTGTTCTGTGTAATTGAACAAAAATGGTGCAACTGCCACATTTGCATCTGACGGATGTGACGTCCCAAACAAAATGTACAAAGCCTATTTGAGGCTCTAGGAACAGCAGATATGCTCATGTACTACAAAACGTGCATAGTGCAAGCAGCGCTGCAGACATTTGCAATTTGTTTTATTACTCAGCAGTATCCATAATTCAGATTCCTTGGGATAATTGAGTTGATTGAACTACATTTTGGGCTACAGAGAATATTGTTGCTTTCCCCAACAGCCCTATCTGTCTTTCCACTGAGAGAGTGTTAAATTGGCCATGAATAAGGATTTTTGTAAAATGCACTTTCTTGCATTTAATTTTCAACAGTGATGATGTCAATGGAAATTAACTGCTCTTCAGATAGTTATATGGGCCAGATGTTAGGCGATAGAGGGGCCTGCTCAGCACCCAAAGAGGACAGCACACCTTGTTGATCCCAAAGGAACTGAACCTACACCTAAAGAGCAAATGTCTATTACCCATGGCAAAAATCCACCGTCCACTGCCGGAGGACAAATCCACCAAACAGATAGACAGGTGTGGCCATGTATAGCCATGACTCACCTTCCTTGGAATCTAAAGACATGGTAATTCCAGACCACCTACGGTCAGTTGGTTAGTTAATTTGAGTGCCTCCACAGGCTGACATTTTACACTGGAAGAAACTTGCAGAAGTCAAAATGTGTGGCCCCCATCGATTGGGTGGTGAAACTAATAAAGGTGCTCACCATAGTGACTACCTTACTCGTAGTCCATAGTCCCCTTTCTTCCATACTTTTGGGACACTCCGTCCTGTGGAACGGGACTGGAGCACTTTTGTAAAAAAGCATCAAATTGAAAATATGTCCTTCTCTTTTTACGAGGGGTACCGCACGCGGCCGTAACCCCGCCCTCCTTAGCTCCGCCCCATGCATCGCCCTTCAGTCCTTTTCTATCGCCAGGTCTGAGACCATTTAAGCAATAATAGAGGATACATATTAGAGGGGACGGCGGACGGGCGTATGGAGGAAAGGGGACTATGGACTAGGAGTACGGTAGTCACTACGGTGAGTAACTTTGTTATACTCCTAAGTCCCATCCCCTTTCCTCCATACTTCTGGGAGATTGCCAAGCACTCCTTACAGAATAACGGGTGGATGGAACTCCTTTACTGAAAGAGGTTTTGAGAACAACTTGCCCGAACTGAGCATCAGCCCTGGAGCTCAGGTCTAAGCAGTAATGTTTCACAAAAGCTGGAGGGAAAGCCCACGCAGCTGCTTTGGCAAATGTTAGATGTGTTTACAGAGCGACCAATAGGCAGGAGGCAATGAGGGGAAAACATAAGCTTTCATGTTGACTCACGAGCTGCAAAGAGGACCACCTCTGGCGTGCCCCATTGCTGGAAAAGTTGGAGATGATATTGCTGTTCATCTCACACTCAACCGATGCCGACTGGTGCCTGAATTAATCTGCGGTCACATTGAGGTGACCCGGGATGGGTGGAACCTGGAGCCAAAAAATATACTGGATGGCCCAGCCCAAATTTGCATGACAAGATCCACAAGGAGAGGAGAGTCTGTGTCGCCCTGCTTGTTGATGTAAAACCTCACTTTAAGGAAGGTATTCAAAAAGGCAGCTGTGGGCCGCAGAGGTTGGGGCCACCATTATCACACACCAGGGGCGAACTGCGTTACAGGAGCAATTGAAGCAAGCGTCTCCCCAGAGGAGTCAGGGGCCTTGCGTGCCATCCTAGACTTGAACAAGGAACCCCGGCAGAGCCGGTACCGGCAGATCTAGGGTGTTTACTAGACACATCAGGGGCTTCCACAGAATTAGCCTCTAGTGGAGGATCCTCGGCAGAGCCGGTACTGGAAGGTCCGTGGTACATAACTGCCTTCCTTCTCCCCCTCAACAGAACTGGTATCACCACGGCTAAGCGCGGGAAAAGGCTTAGGGATACACCGTGCAGCCAGGACCCACGATGAGGGACTCTCAATTCTGTTGGTGCCGATTTAGCCCCAAACAGGGGAACCTCAGGTTCAACCCTGGTCTTATAGCCACTTCGAGAGGGGCCTCGAGCCAAAACTTGGTGCAGTTAGCTCCAGATGGGGAAGCCTCAGGGCGAACCCTGGTATCCAAAGCCACAGCAGAACTGGCCTTAGCCCAAAATGGGGAACCCTGGAAAAAGATCTGGTATTGGAAATGCTGCGGGGCCCCTCAGAGTAGTTTCCAGTGCGTCTCACTGAGCCGAGACCAAAAAGAGTACCCGAATCTGAAGTGTTCTGCTCCCACAGAGAACCACAGATATTTGATATGCAGGCTCCAAAGAACCGCAGATATTTCATGTGCGGGCTCCAAGTCAGAATGTGCATTTTCACATCCTGGAAGACCACCACACTGAGTCAATCGCCCTTCCAGAGAGAGGACTTTATTTGGCAAGGGCGTGATCAACTTCCAGAAGAGAGGTTTGAAGGGTGGGGTAGGAGGAAAGGGCAAGCGAAAACTGCCTAAACGATGGACAAACCCCACCAGTCTTCGGCGATGGTTTGCCACGCCTCCAGATGACCGACAAATAAATATAATTTGGTGATTTGTTGGCAGGGAGATTATCTGTCCCTATAGAGGAGGCTGATAGCCGAGAGACAAACCAACCAACTTGCTACTGCCGCTCAAGGAGAGGCTACCAACAGGAGTTTCAGATTGGTGTGCACGGCGACCTTGAAACCCCCTGATCCCAGAGAAGGACCGAGTCTGAGACCCTAACCTCTGTGTACAAAGGGCCTTAGCTGAAGCTGCCGCCAGGACCAACAAAGGGGTCCCTGTTGTCCATATAGCGTGGAAAAAAATGCTCAGCCCCAAAGGAAAAGCTCCCAGCACCAGTTGACATGAAAGGTGGTGTAAGGGAGGTATCCAAAATGGCTGCCGTGGACCAAGGAGGCTGGGCCACCATTTAGTCAACACCTGAAGATAACTGCGCCATAGGAGAAATGAGGCAACTGTCCCCTCATGGGAGTCAAGGGACTTCAGAAACACTTATCCTTGAAACAAGGATCCTCGGCTGAGCCGGTGCTGGCAGATCTAGGATGTTTAGTGGACATTCTAGGAACTGACCCAGAATTAGCCTCCAATTGAGGAACCTTGGCAGAGCCGGTACTGGAAGGCCTGCTGCTGATCACCTTCTCTACCCCCTCGACAGAATCGGTATCACCACACCCCGAGCGTGGGACGGTTGAGGAATGTATTCTACCGACAGGACCCTTAGAGGATCCCTCGACTCCGTTGGTACTGTATTTAGAGGAACCTTGGGTTTTAACCCGGGACATATAGCTCCCTTAAGAGGGGCCTCAAGCCGTGGCTCGGTGTGATAAGCACCAGAAACTGAGACCTCAGGGCGTACCCCAGTACCAGTGCAGAAAACTCCAGAAATGGAGACCTCAGGGCGAACCCCGGTATCCAGAGCCAAAGTCGAACTGAGCTGAACCTTAGCACCCAAATGGTGAACATCAGAACCACGTCCAGTTTTGGCAGGTCCTCTGAGTGACCCTCAGAGAACACTCTGGTGCGCCTATTAAGCCCTTGAGGCACCTCAGGGGAAACCTTGGTAACAGAGCTACACAAGCCCCTCCCGGTCATGGAATACTCTCACCGAGCAGGGCTGCTATTCACTGTCCTCATCCGCTTAAGGCTAATCCCAATGAGGCAGAAACAGAAGACTGGTCCTCCACTCCTACCGCCTCAGGTTTTGAAAGAAAAAACTAATCGGAGCTGCCAGGGATGGGGTGTGACAGGACTGAAAAGACGCTTGAAATATGTCCTCATAGGGTCAGAGTGCATGAGCATCTGAAACTTACCAAAACATTCATCCTCAGCCAAAGGCTTAGGAGGATATTTGCCAGGAGGGTCCACCCCTGGCCGGGTCCACATAGATCAGAGGAGCAAAAGCAGGAGGGAGCGAGACAGTATGATGCAGCGGAGCCCACGCACGCCGGTCAAAGAAGGGCGGAACGGGTTACGATTGCAGAAAGGAATGCTGCCAGCACCATACGTTGCGAACGTAGGTGTAAGGGAGGTATCCAAAATGGCCGCCGTAGTCCACGCAGGTTGGTCCGCCATTTGTCGCCACCTGAAGAGAACTGCTTCACATGCGTAGTTGAGCCATTTGCCTCCTCAGGAGAGTCAGGGGGCTTAAGTAACACTTTAGCCTTACAAGAAACCTCGGCAGAGCCAGTACTGGGAGGTCTCAGATGCTTAGTCGACATCTTCGAACCAGTCTCAAAATTAGCGTCCAACGGAGGAACCTCAGTCAAGCCGGTACCATAGGAAATGCGGTCCGTGACCCCCCTCTTTGCCCCCTTGACAGAAACGGTACCCTCACAACCCCGAGTGGGAGACAGTTGAGGACAATACCTCACTGACAAGACCCTCAGTGAAGGCCTCTCGGATCTGTCAATATAGACTTTAGCCTCCACAAGAGGAACCTCAGGTTTCAACCTGGTACGTAAAGCTCCCTTAAAAGGGGCCTTGAGTCGGGACTCGGTACAGACTTTAGCCTCCACAAGAGGAACCTCCGGTTTCAACCTGGTACGTAACGCTCCCTTAAAAGGGGCCTCGAGTCGTGACTTGGTACAGACTTTAGCCTTTACAATAGAAACCTCAGATTTCAACCTGGTTACAGCGGGGAAAACTCCAGAAACTGAGACCTCAGGGTGAACCCTGGTATCCCAGCACCCAGTCGAAATGGGCTTAACTTTAGCACCGTGATGGTGAACCTTGGAACAATGTCTGGTACTGGCAGGTCTGTCAGAACCCTCAGAGGAATCTCTGGTATGCCTGTTAGGCTCTTGGGGCACCACAGGGGAAACCCTTGTGACAGAGCTACAAGGAAGGCTCTTAAAGTACTCCCTCATGGGGTCAGAGTGCATATGTCTCTGAAACATCCCGAAAAAGGCATCCTCTGACTTAGAGGCTGCCAGGAAGCGAGACTGCATGCAGTAGTGGCATCCGAGCGCGCCAGTCATAGGAAGGGCGGAGCGGATTCACACTGTCGTGTGAATAAGGTTGTCCACCAAAAAGAAGGATCCCAGCACCCGCCAACAATAGCGTGGGTGTGAGGGAAGAATCCAAAATGGCCACCGTAGACCACGCGGGAACACCCGCCATTTTGTGAACATCTGAGGAGAACTGCGTCACATGTGTAGATGAGGCAGTAGACTTCACAGATTGGTCAGGGGACTTGACTGAAATGTTAGCCTTGACCCAAGGATCCTCGGCATAGCCGGTACTATGGGGCCTTGGATGTTTACTGGATATCCTGTCCCATGAATAAGCCTTCAAAGGAGGAACCTCGGCAACGCCAGTAACAGAGAGTTACGGTCGATGACCTCTCCCTGTGCCCCCTCAACAGAACCGGTACCTCCGCGAGCGCGGGAAAGTTGAGGAATCCACCTCACAGACAAAACCTTTACAGGCCTCTCAGTTCTGTTGGTACACACCTTAGCCTCGTTAAGAGGAACCTCGGAATAGAGTCCGGTCTCAATAGCTCCCCCAAGCGGGGCCTTGAACCGTGGTTCGGTACAGAAAGCCTCAACAGAGACCTCAGGGTGCACCCCGGTGTTTGTGTGGGAAGCTCCAGACAAGGAGACCTCAGAGCGATCTCCGGTACCCAACGCCTCAGCACGACTATACTGGCTATTGGCATCTGATCGGTGAACCTCGGATCGTGATCCGGTATAGGCAGGCCCCTTACGGAAACCCTCAGAGAAAACCCCAGGTAAGCCTATTATGCCTGCGAGGCACCTCAGGGATAAACCCGGTAAAAGAGCTTTTGAAGCCCCTCCCGGACCTGGAGGACCCCGGGTAGGAGTCCCCTGGCCGGGGTGCCTTGAAAAGTAAAGAATTTACCAGGCATCTCTTCTTTCCATCAATGAAGAGTTGGAAATGCGATGGAGGAACCTTCTCGAAGATTTCCTTCCACCTACAAAGACGACGTTGAAGTGCCCGGACCGAAAGGGAGTCGCAGAAGAAACACGAGTCCAAACAGTGATCCGGTCCCAGACACTCCAAGCAGAGAGAATGGGGTTTCGCCCTGGCGAAGCGACACTCACAAGAAGAACAAGTGGCAAATCCCAGACGCTCCGGCATAGATGGAGGACTTTGCGACCGCAGAACCGGAGCAGGAGAAAAGGACAACGGGAAAGAAAAAAGGTCTTCCCGGTGATGCTAGTGCGTCCAGCTCTGACCGCGCAGAGAAATGGACTGAAGGGCGATGTGCGGGGCGGAGCTAAGGAGGGCGGATTATGGCCGCGTGCGGTACCCCGCGTAATAAGAGAAGAGGGACACATTTTCAATTTTATGCATTTTTACAAAAGTGCTCCAGTCCCGTCCCACAGGACGGAATTTCCCAAAAGTATGGAGGAAAGGGGATGGGACGTAGGAGTAATTACAATGGATGAAACCTAGTGATTGAGGCTTGTACCCTCAATCCTCCCCTCAACCTCTCATAAACATGAAGAGCCTCTTCCATTGCCCTGTAAATGTATGGGAGTAAACGTCTACCCGAAAACAAAGGGAGGAAGCTTATCTGAAGAAATTGGAAGACATCCTAAAGCCTACTAATGGTAATGTTCTCACTGATATCTTGTGAAACTGGATTTCCTCCTGTCCTGATTGAGACCTGGGCCATTGCTTATCTCCTTATCTCAGCAGGACAAATCGGGGTGGTCTGTCAGCAAGTGCCGGCTCTGCTGCTTGCCTGTCCCAGTCAAGGCAGGCAGACAACTGCTGTTAGTGAGGACCCAATAAACCAAAATGCCCAACAACTAACAGATCCAAGAGTTCTGCAGCAGTAAAGCCTACCTATATTTGAGTCTACAAGAACACCACTATGTGGTGCCTTCACATCCCAGGAACACAAAGAAAGTTGCACCTGCCTTGTACTACCAACGAGTGGTCCCTGCACCATGCTAGAGTATTCCTTTCTGGTCCTCATTGCTGGGTATTGTCAGCATCTCTACCACTACTACTATCACTGCACCTGTGTCTCTAACAGACCAACAGGTCTACACCACATTCCTGCAATCTGAACTGCACTCTGCGGCCATTCGCCAGCTCCCACTCCTGCCAGGACATCTACATTTTCCTGCCCCGGTGTGGACTCCATAGGACCCCTCCAAAACCAAAGCTTGATGCCACTAGACTGCAAGGGACTGGTATACATTACCCAGTATAGTTCATAACTCTAAGGCCAAGCATTTGACAGCTAAGGGCCAAAGTCTGCCCAAGTGCATAACCCCAAGAAACCTACATTTGAAAGCTTCTACTCAACAGAAGCCGAAGGGAGCTGACAGAGAAGTATTGTCCAAGCCAATGTGTTCCCACTTTACCCAAACTTGGCTTCCTTTGAACATGTGTCCCTTTGGGCAGCTGATCTTCACAAGATATGTTGCAGCTGTCACCGTGACTGCTTACCCCACCCTACATGGCCATTACAGCCAAGCTCCCCATCAGGATCACCTCCTGTTTGGCCTAATCAGCCATCGCTGGCTATGCCTCTGCTTCCTGAGATAGCCCAGGAGAGCAGTTAGACTTTTACTCCTGTACTGAGCATGTGGGACATCCTGGGAATGCTGAAAATGCCTGCAGTGTTTAGAACACCCAGATGTTTGAGCACCTGCACTTAAAGACATGTAATGCCACCTTTCCTTTTTTTTTTTACCTCCCTCACTTAATTAATGCCACCTTTCCATGAGTTGAACAATTCCAAGTGCTCCTAACATGTTCCTAAACCTACTTCTGGCTAGACCTCTTTTTTTATTATTCCTTGTGATAATGTATTTTCCCCATACCTTGCTGCCCTCCACGCCACTCCTGAGAGCTAGGCCTGACTGTTCGAATGCAGCTATAAATATCAGAGCAAGGCAAAGGAGAAGGAGTTGCTTGAGTATTGTGGGAGAAATTCCTTGACTCCATTCTTAGGACCTAGTTAAAACTCCTAACAATGAGAAAATGCATAAAGGTGTTTCTTTAGACTGAGAGTTCACAGTGCTTCCCAGGCTCTGTGCTGAACACTGTAATTGTTTGTGTACATTTTTCACTTTGGAAATCATGAATTTTGTATCACGTATTATTTTCTTCCTAATTCCCCTGTAACGAAGGGTGAAGATTTTCGTAAGCATGTTTATAATTTATCAAGAGCAAAGACCTCAATACAAGCTGGATGGATTTTCAGGGGGAAACACCCTCAGAGAAAACGACTTCTACCACCGGTGGTATTTCTGAACATCTACCCTCTGCAGCGTTTACCAGTGGAGGAAGTGGTATTTCTGAAATGTCACCACTGACATTCCAAAAATACCACCTCCTTCAGTGGAAACCTCTATATGAATGTTTGTGTAATGTTTTACAATGTCCATTTCAGGCTTCATTGTCGAGGTGGAAATGGAAAACATGCAGTAGTGGTTCAAATTACTAATGTGGTTTTGTTTAAATGCAGAGAAGGATCAATACTGACACTTGTATGCACTGCCTGGGTAATATGGTCCTTTTCACCCCCTTACCATGGCCCATTCTAAAATCATTTTTAATGTTTTAAAGGGAGGCGCCTGTGCTTCATTTGTGTGTATTAAGTAAAGGTCTGAAATATGGTTGGGGCTAATTTGGAATGTTCACCTCCACGTCTGCGCTGGAGGGATTTTCAGGATAAAACTCCCCCGCCTTTACCTGCAGCGGTATGGCACCAGGAAACTGCCAGAGGTAAATATGCCTCCCAACTCCGAATTGGGTAGATGGTAAATCCGATGATATTTGACAAATACAGACTGATTCATCATTACAAGCAAATGCATTATGATCCCCTGAGAGTGTGGACGAATTATTGATTGCAATTGATAGATGATCTTTTTGGTGGGTCTGTTTTTGTGAAGATGCTATCTGGCTATTTTTGGAAGAGAAATTGAGTATTTCATTGTCCGTGTATTATGTATGTATGTATTATGCTTTTATTGCTCTTTCAAAAATGTGGAGGACTGGGATTCAGTGAGTGAAGCGGGATTTAAATCATAAAAAAAATACCCTGGTTAAGTACTATGAAGAGGATGGAATGTAGGATGAACGGTGGAGTCAAAGGAATTGATTTCGATGTATTTTAAAAACCTCAAAAGAAGGGGTGGGGGTCAAATATGACTATGTGCGGATTCCAGAGTAAGAGTAAACAAGGCAGACTGCCCAAATGGGGGAAGTGGTGAAGAAGAGTAGGACTAGAGAGGGGGAGATGAATGAATGCGAGCGAGAATAAAGAGTAAGCAAAGGACAAAGATACGGAGGAAGAACAAGAAATACACTTTGAAACAATACTTGAAAGTGGAAGTAGGTCCAGTGGAGGGAAGCTGCGGCTTGCATGGTTAAAATGGGGAAGCTGGCAGATGAGTCGACAGGAGTCTTTTGAATGGATTGAAGAGTATTTACCATGAATAGGGAGTCAAATGAAGATAGAGGAGCAACAGTTCAAAGAAGAAAACGGAGGGGCTAGTACACAGTGCTTCGCGCAGAGAAAGCGAGCAAGCACTCGATCTTTCAGAGCCAAAATGACTATAAATAAAAGGAGCATGATCTGGAGCAATGATAGCACATAGAGGGTCAACATGAGCCAAATGTCTACAGGCAAATGCACTTGGGATGATGTAGGTTCGAAGAAAATAGTATGGTGGGGTGAGGTGCAATTTAGAGTGTCGATAACACAGAGCAGGGAGAGAAAAATGTAGAGGAATCACTGTGCAGAGATTGGGAGGACATCCGCGCTGGGATGCAGAGGACAGCTGCATCGTCCTATTTGAGCACACACCCTCTGTAAAGCAGCAGCAGCATTTGATGAGTGCATGCTTGTTTTAGATCCTTCCTCTAACCATACACTGACAAAGGTGAAACTGCCTCCACTGCCAGCTGCCTGTTAATGACAGGTTGGTTGATTTCCCCTCTTTTTTGGATGAGTATTCTGCTTGGTCGACTGCCACTGCAAGCACACCTCCTATGACAATCCTATACTTTCTCCAATAGCCCCCTGGCTCCTTTGCAATGGTTTCTTTGTGTTTATCCTACTCCCACTTTTCCCATTCTCTTACCTTTTTAACCTACTCCCTCCCTTCTCAGACGACCGTCTGGTTACCCTGGGTGTTGGCACAATGTGCAACGTTTCAGACCTGCCTGGGCACATAAGACCTCTAGTTGGTGATTGTCGCAGTATAAAACTCTATTAATTAATATAAGTAGCGCCTGAAACAATAGTAGTGCTACCGCCAATAATGACAATACGTTAGCATTATGTTTTTATTTCCCATTGCTATTATTATTATTATTCATATTATTATGGGATTTATTGAGTGTGAACATAGCTTTGGGAAGCAATGACGAGATGTACAAGACATAGGGGACCTATACAGTGAGGCAAGCAGAGATGCAAGGGAGCAGGGAGCTAACAGGGGAAGGAGAGCCTGGCAGTTTGGCAGCAAGCAACCAACAAGCAACCAGGGAAGGAAATCGGGACAGCAGATCACACAGTCTCAGGTCCAGTAGGATGTGGAGGGGGTGTGGACATAGGTTTAATGGAGGAGCCTTTTCTTAAAGATGTAGAAGTGAGGGGACAAGTCTGGTGTACACTGGGAGGAGGTTCGAGAGTCTGGGGGCATCAACAGGAAGGCATGTCTGTTATATTTAGATTATGCAAAATGCGCATTCCCAAATCTGGCGAAAGTTGATACTCTGCCGTATTCTAGTTTGGCTCAAAGTGTACACACAGTCATTTTTTGACACAGAAATACCAACTGGTTTCAAATAAACAGCCTTATGAACCGTATATTATTCAGCATCGTAGATGTTAGCAGTATCCAATTTCTTAAGATAATTGCCTGCTCTAGGTTAAGCTTGTGAGCAAAAGGTAAATGACATATCGGAAAGGGCAATTATTCCAAGCAACATTGGTGGTTCCTAGGCTGTTAGCAGAACGTTATCACCAAGTGCCGGACACTATTTCCATATACTGTGGTAGGTCAGACGAAGGATACGCATTCTGATTAGACATTTCACTGGTATGTTTATTAAAGAAAAATAATAAATCCTGTCTTTCCGAATTCTACAAGGCGTCCCTACCTAAAGAAACTAGCTGAGGTGCTTGTCAGTGAATGTCTATAAAGGAAAACGTCCACCATTCGACTCTCACCTATCTGACCCTACCACTATTTTTAACACAAAATCAGGAGAATGACTCCCTTCCCCTGAGGTTTGTTGACTTAGGGCCTCATTACGACCCTGGCGGAGGACCATGGTGCAATTTGCACCATGGTCCATGGCGCTAAGCTGCCAACTCCGCCATGGTGGTTGGCGGACTTACCGCCCCATGCCGACCTGGGCGGAGCGGTAAATCCCCAATCCCCATTTACCCTTCCCCATTCCCATTTTTGCCCCATAGGGTATAATGGGAGTGGGGAAGGCGTTAATTACGCCACCGTAAATTACGGTGGCGTAATTAACAACAAGTCCCGTAGCGCCATGGATTTTTCCGCCTGCAAAAAGCAGGCGTAAAAATCACCATGGCGCTACGGAAACTCGTAGACAGGCGGAGAGGTACGCCATGCACTACGCCGGCGTAAAACCCTCTCCGCCAGGGTCGTAATGAGGCCCTTAGTCTTTCAGACACTTTTCAATAGATGATGTTCAGATAGTCTCTAGTGATCACTTATCAGTTCGTAGATTTCATTTATTATTGTTTTGGACTTTTGGTTCTTCTCTTGTTTTCTTCTATAAGGGTTGATCCTTTTCTGCTCCTCTGGTAAACTTATCCAGCAATTATCTTTTCTCTCTGGACTATTTCTTATTTTCCTGAACAGTTCGTAGACTTTGATTTCCTTTTTCTCTTTATCTGGATATGTTTTTACAAAATCCACTTGCTATCAGGTTTTCCTTTTATAACTAATTTGTTTATTTCATTTAACCCTTGTTGCTTTGATTCATTACAAACTAGCTGTTATACCCAGTGTTGCCCATGCTTTCATTCCCTCATAGGTACAGGTAACTCTGCTAAAGTTGGTGCAGATTGGTGAAACAGTGTGTAATTTTATAAGCAAGAAAGTTTCGCCAAGCTACAAACCCACAAACAAATGTTGACTTTTGCTGAAATCCAGGGAAAGGGGTGGGTTGTCCAGATGTCATGTAGCAAGTAATGTCCAGAGGGTCGTAACAGGTGACTGTGCAAAATGTGGTGCAGATTGGTGAAGCGGTGGGGAATTGTATAGGGAACATACGCAAAGCCACAAACCCTCACCCACGTTTCCACTTTTTCTGAAATCTGGGGAAAAGGGTGGGTTGTCCAGATGTCATATAGCCAGTAATGTCTGGAGGGTCGTAACAGGTGACTGCGCAAAATGTGGTGCAGATTGGTGAAACAGAGTGGAATTGTATAGGGAACGTACGCTTTGACACAAAACCACAAACCCACACATTTTCACTTTTATATATATATATATATAGATTGGGTCCTTCCCAGAATATTTCTCTTTCACCTCTCTTTGTACTGACTGTACAACACTTCCTTCTAGACTGTGACGAGTATGAGTAGCTCAAAAACAATTCTCATTCACTCTCGTTATGTTTTCTCTCTCTTGACTGACGAGTATGAGCATTCCAGTACTGATTCTCAATCACTCAATATGTTTCTCTCTCCTGACTGTGACAAGTGTGAGCATTCCAATATTGATTCTCAATCATTGTGAGAAAGGTTTGACCATCCGCATGGTGGGCGTGCGTTCATTCACCTGGGTTTCTTGAAATGCTTAATTAAATGGAATGATGGTATAATAACCTCAGGAAAATGTGTGGGGATATTCCACACACATTTTTCTGTGCTCACCCCACAACAACGCATAGACTTGTGTACTTTGGGTGGACACAGACTGCAGGCACACTCCGCCCCATCATATTTCGTTGGAATGTGACAGCCATGAGTACATTATGTCATCTCCAGGAAGGGGGAGGACCCATCTTCCCCCTACCATGGTCAGCCTGATTAACTAGAAAAGGCTCCATGGATCTGCCCAGATCTTTTGTTGGGTCCTGCAGCTAGTGGCAGTGATTTACAAACCAATTAGATGGTACTTCAAACAGGCCCACATTGCCTTCTGTTTATAGGGCTAAAGTCATCAGGGCTCGTTCATTGAGGATCTGTTTCCTCTCCTATACTGGCACCTGAGATTGCGATCTGGTATCTCAAGTAGTGGCGTGTCCCAAGTCGATCGTGTCAGAATGGTTTCGGAATTGATAAGGGGACCTGTGGTCCATCACTGTCCTCCTGTGGTCATGCAACAAGTCTCTGCTTCCTTCTCTCTCTGCGCGTTGGGACTTCCAGCTTCAGTTCTTCTGGTTGCCTTACTACCGACGGTAGCATGTTTGTCATCTCTCGGTCTCTCGCGTCTGCAGGACGCTGTGAATCTTGCCCCTGCTGCTTCGCTCTGGAGTCAGCGTCTATGCCCTTTTGAAACTCACAGGCTCTTCCTTCATTTCCCCATGCTACTCACCCTTTTGGATTGACGTCACCAAGGGGCTTTGGCACTAAAAATGCAAAGGGATCTGTGAGTGGAGCAGAATTGCCATTGACACTTTAAGGTATGTCCGAATCAGGGTTCAAGTCAAGGGAACACGCCAGTGGATGGAGGCCGCCCAATTGTTTTAGAGGACAGATGCCATCACCTGTGGGTGTTTGAAGAATACAAAATAATTGATATTATGAGGAATTCGATCATGGACACTGGGCTTTTCTGATGTTTTAGGAAATGGAATGATGGGAGATCAACCTCTGAAAATGTGTGGGGGTAATCCACATACATTTTCTAATGTTCGACGCACAACAAACACATAGTCCAGTGTACTCTGGGGGATACAGCCTACAGGCGCAGTCCTCCCTGTCACATTTATTTGACAGGTGACAGTGAAGGGTGCACGAAAACTTCCAGAGGAGAAGGGCAACACCTTCCTCCTCCCATGGTCCGCCTAATTAAATATCGAAGGCTCCATGGATCCGCCCTGTTCTATTCTCTAAATTCTGTGTGGTGGTGGCGCATACTGATGAGAGTTAATTGAAGCAGGCCTGCAAATAGGCCTGGTCACATAACTTAACAATGGGCAGGAAAACTAACACCTCTTTGATATGCAATGTGTAACCTTGAATCTAAGGCAGTGAATGTCATGTCTGGGACAACTGTTTGCAGTAGACAAACTCCCTGTCAGAGGGATGAAGTATGTGATTTGAGGGTGACAGACGTTTGTTCTCAGCACAAACTTCAAGGGAGACCTGCGCTTTGATCAAGAGCCACAGACGGCTCAGTTAACCAGAGAGACACTTTGATCTACAACAGACAGGAAAATGGGTGGGATTTAGGAGTATGTGTTGTCACCTCTTACCTTTCCTGTTGCAAAGCACTTTGGTTCTGACCTCACACATAACAGAAGATTGTTGGTGGGGACCCCCGATTGGTTCCTTAAGGTAGGCTTGGCCTGCACCAAGGGGCCCATTTGGCTTTAAAAGAGGGCTGAGCCCCTCACTTACCAGATCATCTGATGACTTCGAAAGGAGTAAGAAGACAGACTCATTTGAATCCTGGCTGAAGGTACAGTCTACATCTTCTGACAGTGAATGAAGGCCAGGATTTCTAAGAGGGAAGCAAGACCCCTCCCCTAAACATCTCCCATGGAACAGAGGGAGATACCGGACTCAGAGGACCCTTCCAGCAGCTCCAGAACCAGTACCCAGCAACACACAGCGGGCCCTGCTGGGTTCTGCCAGCAAGCTTCCTAGATGGGAAGTGCCAGAGAGTCTCTGAACAAAGGACAAGGCCATTGCCTGAAAACACTCCTCAGCTTTAGGCCGTCTGCCTTAAAGGACAACACAAACCCTGCAAAGAAGCTAGGAGTGCCACAAAAGCATCAACCAGCTTCCTTCTTTGAAGGACATTTCTGAGGCAGTCGAGCCCTCGAAAAGCGACCGGATGGACCACTGACTGTTGTCATGCTGCAGTCTCTAAAGCCGTCCGAGACGCCTCGACCAGTGTTCCAGATCCGCCGACCAGCACAGAGACAACAATTCTTGATCCTGAGCCACTGTGTAGGCCAGTCTGCAGCCACTCGTCCAGCCTCGCTTGCCGAACTGCCTGCCGCCTGATACCCGCAGCTGTCTCCCATCTTGAGCTCTATTGCTAGAGCTGCAAAGCATCCGGTACCAACTCGACGCTGTCAAGCATCAAGATCATCACAAGCACAAGGTTCATTGTGGTTCTGTCCCCTTAGTCCTTCTCTGATGGCCCCTAGTGACATTTATCACCCCTTGCTCCCTTGGTGTTGAAACCAAATAACTTTGAACAGTTAAGACTGATTGCTTTACCAACTATCCTCCTATCAGTATCCCGAGTGCATCCCTTTCCTTCGTGAAACTGTCTGTCCTCTATGGTCCCTTACAGTGTGGTTTGTATTTTATAGTGTGCTAGAACTGCCTGTTGTAATAATAATAAAATAGATATTTATATACAACCTTGACTGGACAGTCCCTTTTTATCATTGGGTAATAATTGTATTTTTGCTGTGTTGCAACTAACCAACGATACACAACCTTGCAGAGATAAGCCTGCTGTTCCGTCCATGTTACCAAAAATTGGACAAGGAGGTTTGTAATGTACTTGTGTTCCAATCTGTTTGGATCCCTTCTGGTATACTAGAGGTGTGTGGCTGATTAATGGTTTAGAAACCGATATTCATCCCTGGACCACTGTTGCCCCGGAAGTTGATTCGTCACAGTTATTCCCTTCAATCAGTTTCATGTGTTTGTCTTTCTGCAAACAGTTGTGGAATAGGGATTCAAGCCAAAATATTCAGGTTTAGTGTTAAGCACCTTCCTCCACACAAGGCCAACTACATCTTATACATCTAAAATGCTACTTGTATACGTGGTCATCAATATTATAGGAAATGCTACTTTCTCTGGTTATTTTTCGGGTGCTATTGCTTATTTGTTCTGTGCACTTTTTTCGTTTACATATGTTAATGAGTTCCCCCACTTTTTTTAGAGCTTGTGCCCTGGTCAGAATGCTTTGAAAGAAGCAGGACCAACATTTATTACCCACATTTAGAGCATTCGGATTGGTTGAGAATGGTCCAGGAAAGCATCCATGGGCTAATGTGACTTATTTAGTGAAACACACATGCACACCACACGACTTGATGCATCCTACCTCTAAGATATACTTTCCAACGAAATGAAAAGGTTTGTGCCTTTTAAATTAACCAATTTCACCTGCCACTCTGTTTTAGATAGGAGATTGGTCTATATGCCCCATTTGGGATGAGCCAGAGGCTCCTCCATAGTCTACCCTGTGTCCCAGAGTATAAAGGCCTTAGTTTAGGTTACACAAGTGAGTTTACAAGGACTGTTCGCCTTTTGCTAGCGAATATGAACATTCAGGAATAGGGCAAGTTAAGAGTGGTTATTCTATAAATAAATGGGTATATATTATCATTAAATAAAGCCTTATATTGGCATACTAAATATCACACAGGTATGCCTTGTAAAATCTAAGGTCATTAAAGACCATCTGGCTAGAGAAACTGGAACCGTGCTTAAAACAAGAGGAAACCCCTGATTAAAAATACAAGGAATTTCACACTCTTTTATTCCAGCCAAGAAAGTGGCATTAAGAATTTCATCCAATGAGCGCCCCAAGTCTCTAGCAAACCTTTAGCCTAGCTGACTGCCTCCGAATATGCACATTGTGTGGCTATTTGATATTTATTTTTGTTGAAAGTTTTCTCAGGATTTTTTAAAATCATTGGTACGGAAAACAGACAATTTTAGCTTCTCGTAACGATTTATTGTTATTTTTGCCGAAACAAGTGTGGACAAATCTACCAAAAATGGAATGAAAAAAAAACAAGAATCTGGTCTTTGTTAATGCATTTCCCAGCAGCGAGTATAAATGAAGGAAAATCTGCAGTGCAGTTTGACCAGCAATGCTGACATGCAATCTCTCCATGAGCAGGCTCCTGCAAGACTCCCTTCCCTGCACCCGGCCTCGGGACACTCTAGGGATTGTTTCTGGGCTGGCTAAGATACACATTTTTTTTATCCATGCTGATATTGGAAGGGTCTCCATATTTTTTCTCCTTTAGCCAAGAGCATGGGCAGATGAGAATATATAATGTGATGTTATAAGAGACATATCTGAGGTTTTGTAACTGACAGCCCCAGGGGAGAAACAAATAAACTAAACCGTACAGGTTTTCAGAGACACCCTGGAACACTCCATTATATTTTGCATAACTTGTTACAGCCACATAAGCTCTGAGTCAAAGATCTCCTGCTGAAGCTTACCCCCGATCTGTGTATCTTTCTATGCAGAATCACATACAGTAGTAAAGGTGCGCAGTACTTGTTGCTGGGCGTTTTCTGCTCACTCTACGGTCATTCTATGTTGGATATATGTTCCACCCAAGCATACGACCGTCGGATGCTCCGCTCTGGATGAACGAACGTCGGCTTTCCCCCGACCCTCTAGGCAGAATAAATCCATTCTTTTGCCCTGTTCCAAATTCAGTTTTCCATTCACAGCTTCCAAGTAAATAAGAATACGAACAGCAACAAACAGGTTTATTGAATTGATTAGAATCTCGAGAACAGATTACCATAGAAACATTTAATATTATTAAAGATTGCACTAGATGAAACTTAATTCATTAACATAAAAAAACCTCAAACAAGCATTGGTTCAATCAAGTGGAAGGAAGGACAGTTGCTATTTACCCTCGAATGGGGACCACCCACCCCTTACCATAAGTCATATCACATTTTATACAGCGCATTATACCATATTGATCCCGCATCTAAGTGCGGTAATAATTAAACATTCATACTCAGTTCCAAGGTCTTCACCGGGCTGTTATGGCTCAGGGCCCACGTTATAGGCTCGAGGAAATCGAGGTCCTTAACGCCAGGTTACCCGACAGTGAAGTCCTTGGAAGGGGCACTACTGCTATTAGCATCCAAGGTTTCTAACTGGGGTGTTGAGACCATTGATTTTACCAAAACAACAAGGTGTGGGAAGCGCATGACCCATTGTTTCAGGCAAACAAATAAATCCTTACCTAACACGGTCTCCGCCATGTAAATGGAGGATGGGGTTCCATGCGGATACCTTGTCCATTTTGTTGGCGAATGGACGGGTTGTGAGTTGCAGCACGGTCGACACAGAGGTAAATGTGGGCTGGGAGAGTTAGGGCGAGAGGAGGAGTGGACACGGAAGCAGAGCAATAAGGGAGGGAGGCAAGAGGGCAAGTGGGTGCGAGCAGACGAGAGCTTGCTCAGAACATAAGATTGGATTGTGATTTCCAGCCTGCATTTGCAGAAACCTGTTTGGTTGCCACAGCCACCCCAGCTGTTAATATGGGGTATCATTTCCAAATTTCATGGTACTAAATTTATTGAGCACTTAACCCATGAGCTATTCTTCTAAAGGTACAAGAAAATTAGAATTTCTAGGAAACCCAAATTACTTGGTCATGATTTTAATAATTATTACTCAATATTCTATAATAATGTTCCTGGTGGAAAGATTGCAAACATTGGACAAGTGTCCATATGACTCCTTATAAGAGATGGCAGGTCCCATTATAAAACGGCCTCATCAACTGTAAATGTATGGCAGATAGTTAAACTGAACATAAGATACTATTTATCTGGTGGCAGTTGGGCTCACATGCTGTCTTTCTAAGAATTTACCTAGATCAAATATTCACCATGTATTTCATAACCCCCCCCCCCCATTAGTGTTGCTTTTGGTTTGGTCTGGCTGCTCAACAGTTTTGTGAACAGAACATTTAACCTCTTATGGTGGTTATAATCTAGAACATATGTTATGGAAAAATGTAATGCATGTTTTTCTCTGTCTATTGGCTTTCCTTGGCTTACAAAGGAGAAGCGAGGTTAGCCAACTAGGTGGCTAGGAACATGGGTGGAAACTGTCAGTTTTTGGCCACGCTCTCACAGCCGTCCCTGCCCCTTCCATTTTGGCATCCTTACTGGCTAACCCTTCCCCTTCCCATGCCCATCCCCCAGCACTTCCTGGACCCCTCAATCTGCACCCAGCTCCCACCCTCCCAACTTACCTGCTTCCTCCAAGCCATGCAGGTTTGCTGACCGCACCTTGGACATTTAAAAGGGCTTTTGCCTATGATGGAGGCCATCTTTGATGAGACGTGCACGTCCATTCTCCCGTAGACAAAAAACACTGAGGGAGTCCTGGGATGCATGTAGCAATCACGCGAGCTTCACCAGAACCCTTGCTTCACTTGGGCCTACTTAGGCTCAGGCTGGTGGGCTGCTACCACCCCTGTACGTGGTGATGAGAGCATATAGAAATATGAATGATCAACAAGACTAGTGTATTTCTAAAGCACATGTTCTCACCACAGTAGCATCTTGGCACTGATAACAGAAATGTATTGTTACCCAACTCAATGGTACCCATTTTATTGTTTTAAGACATTTAAAGGGCCAAGTGGACCTACCAGGATTTGAATCTGTGACCTTGAGGTTAAACAAAGATTCCTGTAGGAGATGCAATTGCCCACTAAACCACAGACCCATTATTGTTCCTTTATTGATTAAGGGAATTTAACGAAATATGCAACACCCCTTAAACATCCTGATCCAGGGATCTGCCACTTGCAGCTTTTCAAGTGCTTTAGACTATGACTTCCAGGATCCCTACTCATTCACTGTGCTAGTAGAGGCCGATGCAAGTTATAGTTCAAAAGTTGCTGTGAATTGCTGTCAATGTAGACCTACATTGTTCCATTGAATTCAGACCTAGCCCCAAAATTAAAACAAGCTGCAATGTCTTTCCATAATTATGCAGCGAGAAAATAAAAGTATTGCTACAGTGTAATGCCATGTGACTCACAGTCCTGTTGGAAGTCATTTAAAGCCTGGACCATTCTACAACCATTGCTTGCGTATCCAGGTTCAGAAGAAGGGGACTTCAGATGCAGCCCTATTTGAGCAAAACAAAATTTCTCATGGGTTTGAGCCTTGGTGATAAAATATAAAACTTATATTCATCTCATAGTGCAGCGGTCAAGCCAGACCGTGTGTCAAATATACCCTCATTATGGGAGTCACAGGGTTTATGCACAGCAGTTATGTAGATTATCTTTCCTGATAAGTAAATTTGTTTTGTGGCAAGGTCCTGCATACTCTGATAAAATTATCCGTGGTTGCTGGTGTTTTATCCTATTGGCTCTCTAGATTCTGCAAAAACGGTATGGTCCTGATTCAAACCAATGTAGGAACGTGGAAACACCACTATCCTTTCTGTAGCAAAATAACTGAAATAAACATTACAGAAAGTAACTGTGCAATTGCTGTTAATAGCAACAAGGGTCTGTAGAATGGATATTGATTAGTATATCCTTATAGACTGAGGAAGGAGTCGTTCTCATTGGATAATGAGCTGCCCCCAGGTTTATGGCCTGAGGTGAAGCAGAGCATTATCCTAAGCGATAACCAAGATTGACAAGGCTATTGGCACATAGTGATAACAATAGAGGATTTGGAGGCATGGCAGTGAAGTATAAAACATTATTTAACAGTGAGTAAAGTAAATAGACCAAATGTATTAGTAAAATAAATGTGGTTTAATGTTGTATTTCAATAATGGGGTTACCTTTTTAGGGTGAGCATTTTAATTGAAAGTTTGGTTGAAAAGGAAGTCTTTTAATATGAGCATGCATTAGGTCTACAGTTGTTCTCTATGAAGGTGAAAGCAATTTCCATGTTTTAGCATTTTCGTGTAACATTGGATGTTGACTGCCAGTGAAAAGATCCTCCCAAATGCTTGAAAGGAATCTTGTTGGGACATTGCATTGTTTCCTGAATGCTGAGTAATGCCCTCTGCGGTTTCCCTGACTGCTTCTGAAGCCAGACTGCTTAGCATGCAGCCAATGGCACTAGCCATTGATTGCATTCCAAGCACTCTAAATGGCGGAGAGGAGGTAAATAGTGACATCCATATGCTAATAAGATTTGCTAATAAGATTGAAATTTAAATTGCCTGTATCCCGCTTTCTCAAATAAGACTTCACTTAAAACAGAGTTAAAAGACAGGGGTGTGGAGAAAGGGATTTATGAATGTTATGGATCATTTTAAAATGGAAAGCACACTGTTATAAATAGTTAATGTAGTAATAAAGGGTCAGTGAAAGTACAATACTTGATGGAGCTGGTGCGGCTCTTGGTCCAGATGTACACAGGCACTGAGAGTTTTTAACTTCCTTTTGAGAATTTGTATTATACATATACGCGTCAAATAGATCCCTGTGATCTTCAGGTTTTGACAATCCATCTAGAGGGATCTACTATTTTAAGTGAACGATGTGTACACTTTTCCCAGTTAAAGAGTAAGTATATATATATATATTTTTATTTTATTGAGCATTTGTAAGGCACTTAATACAGCAGAATTGTGTTTCAAAGCGCCACAAGTCTAAATGGGAAGGGAACAGGGGAAATAATGAACAATGGCAAAACACTAATACAAGTCGAGGTCCTACTAGGCCTTATGGCATTCGACCGTGCAAGTGCAATAAGGAGAAGTGCAGGGGAAGAAGATGGGGTGGGGAACAGAGGAGTGGACAAGTGCTGGGACAGAGCCCCGGAAGGGAAGTGCGAAGGGGAGCAAAGGAGGAGAACCTCAGGCTAAGTGCTGGCACAGGTGACTCCCAAGGTGGGATGTTGTGCCACCAAGCAGAGGCCCGCATGGCAGTGCAATGGGGTGAGGGGTGCTGGGATTGGCTGGGAGGAAGGGCCTGGGATCCTGTGAGATTCATGAAGATCAAGCTCCCAGAAACAGCAGTAGTGGGGTGATTAGCAGGGAAGGGATAGAGAGAAAGGGGTAGAGAAAATCAGAGTTTTTAGTAGTTGTGCTGCTAGATGTGCTGCAGCGTTCTGGAGCGTTCTCAAGTCTGAGAGGGGCATGGAGGCTGTTCCAAGGGGAGGCACCAGCCAAGGAGAGAGACCTGCCCCCACTCTCCCCTTGGAGAAGCGTTTGATAGAGAATTGGAATTAGAGGAGTGTAGGGCTCTAGCGGGGGGTATTTTGGGAGGGAAAGTTGGAAATAGCGTGGTCCCAGGCCCCTGAAGGCCTTGTGGATGATGCAGAGGGTCTTTAATTTGATCCTTGCAGTCACCAGGAGCTAGTGGAGAGATTATAGAGCTGGAGAGATGTGGTCCCTGGGCTTGAGGCCAAGGAGAAGTCTTGCAGCCTTGTTCTGGATTAGCTGGAGGGGACAAAGGGAAGGAAAGAGGGAGATTGCGAAAGAAGCTGTTGCAGTAGTGCAGCCTGGAGAGGACTAGAGTTCTGGAGACATTGAGCTTCTGGGGAAAGGTGAAAAAAGGAAGAATGCCTCTGAGGAGGTGGAGCTGGAAGTGGTACTTCTTGGTAAGGTCCATAATGTGAGGGATGAAGGAGAGAGCAGTTTCGAAGATGACCCTGAGGTTTTCGGCCACACAAGATGGTGAGAGTAGAGGGCCCAAGGATGGTGGTCAGAGGGTAGACGGAAAAGAGGGCATAGGTGTCCTGATGAGGGCAATCTCTGTCTTACTGGCATTGAGACAGAGATCATTCGCTTTTTGTCCCTTGCTCTGAACCTGCTCCTGTGGTGAAAAGTCTTGGGAATAAACTCATGTCCTCTGAATCTCGGGAAGCCCAGGTTTCTGCAGTTTGTCAGATGGGCTTTATAAATCTCAAGGTTTAAAAAAAATTCTCCCTCTCCTCCCAGCTGCTCTTAGATCAAAAATTGTTACAGCCTCTATTATGAGTTCCTTAGACTATTGCAACGCTATTTAACTTGGGCAACCTGAGAGGCTACTCCAACACCTCCAAACTCTCCAGAACGCTGCAGCACATCTTGCCTTAGGTGCTCCCAGACTTGATCACACCCGAGAAGTCCTGCTTCAAATACACTGGCTTCCCATTACAATCCGAGTTAAGTTTAAAATTCTCTGCATGGTCCATCGCGCTATCCAAAATGTTGGAGCTGATTTTGTATGTTCTACGATACATACCCAATCACCTATTGCGTTCAACTCACAAGTTTTTGTTATTCGCTCCTAGATTCTCACGAGCCAGAGCTGGAGAAAGATCCTTTTCTGTCCATGCCCCCTCGTTCTGGAATGCTCTGCCTCTTGACCTTTGTAAACTTCGTGAGTTTTTTCCATTCCGCAAGGCTCTAAAAACCCACCTGTTTTCAGCTTAATTTCTTTTCATAATTCTTACTCAGTCTCTCCCCTCACCACCCAGCGCCTTGATACCTTAAGGTCTTTGCGCGCTCTACAAATGTTATATACAATACAATACCATACACACCATGCCTGAATGGCAGACAAACAGTCGGGGAGGAGAGAGGAGGAAGCAGAGGAAGTAGAGGGAAGTTTGAAGGAAAGCTGTGTGTCATTGGCGTAACACTGGAAATGAGGAGAGAAGGAGATCAGGTGAGCAAGAGGGATGAAATGGATATCGCAGAGCCATGGCGATAGGACAGAGCCCTGAGAGGCGCCACAGGTTGAGAGGGTGGTGGATGAGGAGAAAGTGCCCAGTTGCAGCTTGGATGGGCAATTAGTGAGGAAGGAGGGCAGCCAATCCAGTGCCTGGTCAATAATGCCAAGGGTTTTTAACAGAGTCGCTTTATGAGGATGGTATGGTTATCTGTGTCAAAGGCAGAGGAGAGATAGAGGAGAATGAGAACAGCAGCAGAGTTGGAGTCAAGATTTGTGATGGTTGCACAGGTGTTCCGGAGAGCAGTTTCTGTGCTTCTGGATGCCTGGAAGCCAGCTTGTTGGTCATGAAGGCAACCAACAAGTTCAGTGTGGAGGGTCAATTGGGTGAGGACCAACTTTTCCAAGAGTTTACCCAGAAAGGGGCTAGTAGAGATAGGGCGATAGTTAGCTGGGAGGAGGAGTCAGGAGGCGGATTTTTTAGGAGTGGGTGCACAAGGGAGTGTTTGAGAGAAAGAGGGAAAGAGCCAGTGGCAAAGGAGCGGTTACAGAAGTCGAGGCGAGAGAGGAAATGTTGTTCTTGATGGTTCTGGAGGAGCAGGGAAGCACCTGTTTCGGGGAGGCCTTCATAGAGCAGACCACTTTAGAGACCACATCTGGTGCTATGGGCAGGAGGGAAGAGAGTGAGGGTGGTGGGAGGAGGTTGGTGAAGGGAGGCAAGGGAGCAGGCATGTGAGAGGAGGTGGGGGTGGAGGAGAGTGAAGACAGGATGTCCTGAGTTTTGGATGTGAAGTGGGAGGCCAAGGCAGTGCAGAGAGCCTGGGAAGAAAGAAGAGAGGTGGAGACTGCACGTGGATTGGCGAGTTCTTGCAGATTTTGAAAAGTTTGGCCTTGCTAGTAGCTCCAGAGATACAGGCTTGGGTGTGGGCTCACTTCTTGGAGTGGATAGAGAAGCAATATTGCCTTTGGAGCAGGCGGAAGGCCAGTTTGTCAGAGGATAAGCTCATGGTCTGCCACTTCCATTCAGTAACTCTGCACTTGCGTTTCAGAAATGCTAGATCAGATTCATACCAGCTGTTCTCAAGGCAATCACCACCACAATATTCTGAAGCTTTGGACTTTGCAGGAATTCTGAAAAACTGGAGATGGTCTGGGCCAGAACAATAAATATCCATGAAAGCGAAGTGTTGATTAAAGTTATTGACTTCATCGTGGACCATCCCATTAACTAGAAAGGGAAAAATCTGAGGGCAAGCGTAGAATTTGGGTCTACCTTGCATAGTTTTGTTACTTCAATTCCAGTTATTGTCTTGCATACAGTAGACTGGTGGGTTTTATTCACAACAGTATACACAGCACCCTGTAACAACTGAACAGTAGACCCTGGGTTGCATTCACTGTATTTCATATTATATACACGTTGTGCACCTTATCTTCTAATGTTTACTTTTGAGTATTAAATCAAGTTTATTGCACATCAGTCCACTTTACACTTAGACCTTTCATCATTATCACCTCTCAGAATAATTTTTTTTATATTTAATATTTTACTAAATAAAGCAAAACGCCACAACAGTATAGTGAAATAAGCTGTTTGCCAGGCAAGTGTTTTGGCATAAATACTTCCTACAGTCCTACATCATCATAATCGAGAGATAGTACATCATACTTCCTACATCATCATAATCGATAGATAGTACAAGATTAAGAAAAATAACTGCAAATGTTTCCGGCATACCAGTAGGAATTTCAAGAACCTTAGGCACGCCTGATGGATCTTCACATGTTGCACCCAATGCTCCATTTAAAAGGTCTTGAGAAAGCAGCCATGATCTACAGTCCCACTGTTATGTCAGACAGTGGAAAATACACGTCATTTTAAAGATTGGGTTTTCTGGTGGAAGTGCTTCTGCCAGACAGGTGCTATGCACAGCCATGGGTACAGGGCCGCAGGGCATCATTCGGAATAGCTCCTTTCCATGTCCCTTCCCAAGACCAGAGTAAATCTCATTGAGCCCCCCATTCCTCAGTCAAGGTGGTTCTCCAGATTCCCCCAGGCAATGGAGGTGTGTGGTCAACTTCCGGCAGCTCTTAGGTGGCAAGGACAGAAGCACTGCTACCCCTACCCACCTGTGCCATCCTCCTGCCGTTCAAATTGCCTGGTGGTTTCTGCTGGCAGGACAGCGGCTTAGTAGAAGCAAAGCTTCGACTGGTTGACTTGCTCATAAAGTGCTGGTCTCTGACAGAAGGACAGTCTGCACTTCAAAAGGCCGAATCCAGCGGCAGGGCCAATTTAGCCTTTCATAATTTTGTGTTCAGTTAATGAAGTAACATTCAAATGGGGTAATAAAAACACCTATTATTACAGAGTTTAGCGTATGTGGGTGTTAGAGTAAAATATTCACAGAAAACAGACACATTTATGATGTAACAGTCTGCCGTTACTTATCGATGTCCTCGTTGCTAATGTGATTCGACTGCGGTTGGACACTTTGCAAGCTCTCTCTTGACTGTAGGTTGAGTGCTCCTCCTACAAGCATCTCTAAATGAGGTCAATCCTGGAGGGAGGAAGGCTCAAGGAGTACGTGGCACCGCCCGAAGGGGCTCAAACATATACCCTTGTGGTGTGCACTTTACAAACACTTTAAACATTCAAATTAACTATTTTTATCAAGTGCTATTTTTAACAGTATCCAGTTAGTCACGAGTATGCTAAAGGCTATTCATCTATATGTGAGAGAAAAGCATATGCTCCTGATATTTCTAGGGTAAATATGAGATTTACATAGATTTTAGGATCTTGTTTGAAATCCTGACTAGAAAGAAACTCTTGATGTGATGTGGCGATTAGACAATCATTTCTAACTCACGTGTGTCAAGTGCACACACAAGTGGGATAAGTACATGCAGTTTTTGTGAGAATCGATTCACAGAGAAGTGCATGCATACGTTTCTCAGTACATGCGATCTTGGCTGACCCCAAGGCAAAATATGCATGTGCAGTGCATGCTGGGATGTCATCACGGCATTCCTGTGCAGAAGCTAGACAGGGCTCCCTCTGCAGTTGGCATTCTTTACATCTTGGCTGCCCTGATGAGGTTGCGGTCTTTTCACACCGCTGCTGCAATGTGTCAACTTTAGAAGACATTTTTTTTATTTTTTATTTGTATCCCTTAAATTGAAATTGAACAATAAACACGTCCCTTCAAGTCACATCACATAATGTGCAATGTGCAGCCTGTCCCCACATCGCTGAAGCTTGACCACGGCTGTGACCCACTTTGCTGCAGGAGACCAACCGATATCTAGATTTCAGGCAAGCACCCAACACATAAATGTGTGAGGGAAACAAGGGGGCACAGCCCGTGCCCCCCTTTTGCAAGAAAGCCCCCTTAAGTGGACAGCCCATGTCGGCCACAGTATGTGGCAGGCGCTTTTCTGTTCACATCCCGCAAGCAACATTGTAAACGTGAGACTATCAACATGATTCCGATTCTCTTCATTCCTTTGGGCTACCCCACTGACTGCTGGGGGCGTCTTCCACCCCAGAGCTGCACTCATTTAGACATGCTTCATGCCGGAGCACCCAACAGTCAATCATGAGAGAGCTTACAAAATGTCCAAGTTTCATCGGGTCAGTCATAAATCCCTGCAGGTTGTGCAAACACAAATATGGCTTTTTGAATATTTTGCTCTTTAACACCCACACGTGCCATTCTTCTATTGCTGTGGCATCTACGGTGCAGCGGATGTCAACATCTCCCTCTTCCAGGCATTGGCACCATTGCCTCCTCTTTCTAGGGTTCAAGTCAAACCTACGTGGGTCTCCAATGGCCTGATTTATGTCTGGTGAGGCTGGTTAGCATTTTAGTGGATTGGAGTGGGCAGGCAAAGCTGTGACATGCAATTGATTTGCCCCATGGCACAGCCCACACCACACAACATGCTGTAGGTTTTTCTTTCTAGAGGGCTCCAATTGGTTTGTGTGATTAAGGATTTCCTACTGAGAAGATTTCTGTTCATTTAACGTGTGACATCAGTGTATGTTTCTTGCGTCACCTCTCTGATGTGTTCACTCTCCTTTTCTGCGTCACACTCTACTTCTTCCATCATATAGCAGAACATGTTGTGATTGGATACTGAAATGCATGTGTGTACGTTGCATGGCACATTTCCTAACTGTTGTGTTTACTTTTTTGTAGGAAACACAAACACAACTGTTTTTGCCTCCAAGAGGTGGTGCGGGGTTTGCGGCAGCCTGTGGGAGCTGTGCATTGTGGGGATGGCTCGCGTCGCCTCTTCATCCTTGAGAAGGAGGGTTATGTCAAGATTTTCACGCCTGAAGGAGAATTAATGAAGGAACCCTTCCTGGACATACACAAGGTTGTGCAGAGCGGAATCAAGGTACGTCCTTTCGATTTCCATAAATCTTGTATTGATCACATGTACTTCATTGTTAAGCAGATCTGAGTACATAGCTGTGTACTCGTGAAATCTAGAAACAGCAGGGTGCAGCACTGCTCCCCTCAGCTTTGCAGCATTTGAATAGCAAGCACATTTCAAAATGGGTATGCAATGCTCTGTGGAGAGACGATAAGCAGCGGTAGCAATATCTATGTCCGTTCCAGAGTGGAATCGCGTGTGGAATAAGCTGCCGTTGTATAGTCTCTGATGTTCAGGGGAAAGCCTCGGAACAATTAAAACATGTTGAAACTGTTTGGCTCCCAGCGGTCGCTGAAGTGCCTGGGCTACTTCATTTCCTCAAATGTCTTGAAGGCCTCAAACCCCCGGACTGCTTTTTCATCTTAACTCGGGATTCATTTCCACAGTATGGGCAAGAGTGTGGCGAGCTCTGGCAGGGAAGCGTAGAAGCGCAACCCCATTGGGATACGAACAATGACGTGTGTGTATCTACTTGCGTTTAGGGTTGGGGGCACTGACAATGGTTTAAAGGGAAATGTGTCTAAATAACATAAAATGAATTACTGGGGACAGTAAAAAATATACTGCGGCTAAACAGAAAGGGTGGAATTTTGAGAGAGACAGAGAATATTTCATTAGAACAAGTCATATCCTCTAAATCCTGTAACACATTACCTTTGACATCGAGAGCTGAACAATCTTACTGGGTCTTCTGGAAACAACGTACGACTCTGCTCTTCTCGCTGAACACACCTCCCGTGTGATTTCAATGACACTGTCTATTCTTCTATCCAATGCGAAATAATGTTTGTGAAAGAATAAAGCAAGGTGGGTCTGAATAAAAGAAAATGAATTAGTGAGCATATCAAAAAGTATTGCTAAGGTTACAGAAAAAGTATGGAGTTTCTGAGGACACAGAGAATATTTCTCTAAAGCAAATCGGAATTAATTGTTGGGAAATCAGAAAATCAATTGCTGGGGCTCTGCGTATTAATCCTTTGCCCTTTTGAATGCATTTGATATTTAAGTAGAAATAAAATGTTGTGAGCACTTGGGATGAAAACCCGGGGGGGGGGGGGGGGGGCTGTGATGAATCATCTTGCAGTACGAAATATGAGATTATAGTAATCCAGGAAACGCCATCCAGGGGGTAATGTGAAGTAAAGCTATCAGGGCCACTGCCTGGCATGCTGCCTCACAGGGGTGGGGCCGCTTCAAACACTAAAACACTGTTTCCCAGGAATGATGGGGGCAGCATGAGAACATTTACTCTGCATTCTGTTCTAACATAGCGAAGGGTCTTGGAAGGAGTGCTGCTCGCCTAAAATACCCCTTCCCCTGGAAGAGCATCTGCTCCAGGTACTCCTGATGAAAAGCAGAGCATATTAAAATGAAAGGTTGGGGCCAGGAATGCTGGAGGCCTGGGGAGAAGATGGAATATCTGGGGTGATCTCCACGGAATGTTGAATAGAAACACTGCACGTAGCAACGCATAAATGGCCGAGTTGCTCTGGCAATGATGGCAGACCTTAAGGCATTCTGGGCTAAAAAAAATTGAGGGTCAGGCATCGGGATGACGGTGGTAGAAGGGATGGAATGATAAGCGAATTAGGTTGGAAATGCTCGCTTTCAAAATCCTTGTGGAATGGCTGGATGAATATCAACGCTGAAGGGGGATTTGCCACTTTTGCTGCATGGTAGGCAGTGGCAATAATAGAAGACTGCAGACACATTCACAGCCTGGCATGGTAGGCCCCCGAGGGGGCTGTGAGGGTGCTTGTCTTCTTAACGTCCCAATGCTGGATTATTGTACCTACTCTTGGCTGTGAAGAATGCAGTGGCATGCAAAAGGAGGAACGGGAGCATTCTGTGCACATGCTTGGCGTAGTACATCAGGCATACTGTTACATTAAAAAGCATTCATGAAAAATGTGCAGAACGTTTCACAAAAGAAATTCCCAAAGCTTTTGACACACGTGTAACCAACTGTCACCTCACTCCTCAGCCATCCAGAGAATATTTTGGTCCATTTCATTTTGTTGCAGTTTGTCAGATGATATAACAAGTTATTTTTTAAAATATTGTGTCCATCCCATTTCGGGAGAAACAGCAATACAGAATAAATGTCGCAGAGGAGACACGCCTCTTGGAGATCACAAACAGCAAGAGAGTATTTGGCAGGAGAGCAGGGTCCCATAGCCCATCCATCCTGCTGATGGATGGGCCATGCCAGCAAACCTTAGATTGCCCTCGTGTAGCAAATGTCCTTTCTCGCCGATCTGCCCCAGGACTCCTTGCAACGACAAACTGTTTACATCCCAGCCAGTTCTGATGGGAGGCTGTCCCATGAATTCACTTACCCATCTGAGAAATCATACATGTTCTAATCTGGCACCCGGGCCACTCCCTGCAGTCTGGCAACGTGAGCTCTACTTCTAGAGATACTCTTTCCCTAACAATTAATGTCCTTTCCCATTTGTATTTCCTTTAGAAAAAGTGGGTGTATTTATCATATCTCATTTCTTTCTTTCCTCAAGATCTGGAATATTTAAAGAAAATGGGCTCGGGCTTTTGCTGGTCTCACTGTGTATTATATTTATGGGGGCGTGGGGGGAGGGCAAGGGGGCAATCGAGGTTTTCCATTAGACCAGCAGCTTCTAGAAGCTTTCTAGCGGGCACCCTCCAACATTTGCTGAGGGGGGCACTAAGGCCACATCATAGAGAAAGGATAATGCCCTGCAGTGACATTTCAGCTGCTCCGGCCAGTGGACAGGCATGAGGTAATTCCTGCCCGAGGGAAAGAGACATCTTTCAGCCCTTTTTACCTGCTGCACTACAAAGTGGAATTGCATGCTGTTAAAATAAATGCACCCAGACGTTGTCACCCTACAGACTATGGGCCTCATTACGGGTCAGGTGGTCCGGAAATAAAAGTGGCGGTAAACCCGCCGCCACTGTTAATTCCGGACCGCCCGATCTTGAGTCCTGCAGGCGGGAGGTGGCGTTCCCACCAGGTCTGACCTGGCAGGTTTAACACCGCCCACCAGCAGGCAGACGTGGAAACACCGGCACCATCACGAGATGGTGCGGTGTTTCCACTTCCCCATTCCCATTGAGTCCCATGGGACTCAATGGGAATGGGGATTTACCGAACTCCGCTTCCGGAATTCCCGGGACACCGGGGTTGGTAATGCCCCGGTAATTCTGGGAATCACGGAGGCAGAATGGTAAGACGAGTCCGGTGGTAACCGAGCCGGAAAAACCGGCAGGTTACCGCCGGACTCGTAATGAGGCCCCATATGTATTATGTGATGCAGGGCTGGATCTCGAGCTCATATCACTTGTGGTTTAAACCATGGACCGTTTTGGTATTTCACCTCTGGACTTTTTCCACTCTTTCTTTATCCTTCTAGAGATGGGGCCTGCAGGCCTGTGCACATCATTCCAGAAATGGCCTTGCCAGCAGCCTTGAAATGCTTCAGTGCTGACATTGTAGTGCTGGGTATTTCTGCGTGTTTTTGGAGGGGTCTGTAACTGGTGGCTCTCAGGATGTTTTGTTCTACGACTCCCACGATGCCTGCTAGGGATCGTGGGCGTTGTATTCCAAATATCTGGAGAGTGAAAAGTTCCAGAACCCTGCACGTTTTTTATCAAATTGGTCCAAGATGAATGTGCAGGTATTATATATAATTACATGTGCCAACAATTTTCAGAACAACAAGCGTATGTAAGCTGTATCATAAGTGATGGTACGGAAGCTACTCTTGCAAACATGTTCACAGGACCATAAACAACATACGGAAGAGGCATATTAAAAACATTGAGTAATCAATTAAGCCCGACTATATCATTTTAGTAATAGCCTTTGTCCCTTACTATATGCTTTTCTTGGTTAAAAAATGTTTTTTGTTGATGTATGCTGCTGTCAGAGGTGATTTTAGTTCACCCTCACAGAGAGAGCACTCTGATCCTGCACTAGAACAGAAGAGATGCAGGATTTACTCTGACAGACGTGTTGCGTTCACTCCCATCCCAAACAATGATTTGCTGATCATATTGTGATCATGTTCATTTAACAACTGCTATGTGACTAGCATTGATAAATGCACATTTCCACTGACTTGTTTCCCACCCAGGTCTCTAAGACATATGATGTTAATATTTCTCTGGACACTGCGCAGGTTGATGGCCAGCAGTAAATAAGCAACGCTACAGAAGGCAAATATCTGGTAGATTTAACAGTAAGAGGACCTGAGATTAAAAACATTAAATTGAAATGGTTTCTTTTAATGTGCTTTATACCAGACTCCAGCCTCCAAGGGCAGAACTGGGACTGGGTATTGAACCTGTGCTGCCCAGTGTAGTCTTGTTTCCGAGATGTTTGGGAGAAGGGCATGTCTGCAGTGCTGTGATTTGCACATGAAGTTAGCCAGAGTAATGGCATTGATGGATGCATGGATTGACCAACCAAAGATGGCTGCCCTCTTAAGCACTGTTGTAGTAATTCTATTCTTGGTAGATTGACAAATGGGCCAGCAATAGAGTTAAATCATTGAGAAAGTGGGGGGATGTGAAGGCAGCCAATAAAAAGATGGCAATCGTAGCGCAAGCAGCATATCAGCAATCTGGCTGACTCCGATGACAAATACTGTGCTATAAAGAAACATGATGATAAAAGTTCCTATTATTCGGACCTGTAGCAGTTCTGTCAATGCACAGTAAAACTGGTAGCTAGTGTGCACGCCTGATGCTCTCCAAGAAAACCACTCTACTCGCACCACGCCTGGGATTGCTCTATAGGTGTGGAATGTGCTGCCTTGCTCAAGCCAATGACTGGACTACATGCTCATTGGGAAACCGTGGCACTTGCTTAGTTCCTGAACAGATGCCGCTTACATTGAGTGGCCCTTGTCAAAATATTATCTTCAATTTTTTCAGCAGAGCAGCATTTCCCCAGACCTGCTGCCTATCTGGTACTTTCTGCCTCTGCATCTTGTCCTGCGTGTGTTCTCTTGAATGGTTCATTAAAGTTACTGTTTTAACAGATGCTCCCTACACTATTGCTGAAGAGGACATAATTGTCATACTTTTTCCAGGTCAGGGTTCAAGGTAAGTTCCGTCACGTTTGCATGTGTAACTTTTAAATCACTGAAGTAAAAAAAAGCTGTGATGTAGCCCAACGAGTTAAGCGCTCACCTCGGAAATGCGTCTGAACATGCATCCACAGGTTTAAGCACTGGCTAGGTTAACCCCACCTTTCAACATAAATTGAGTAGTATTACATTAGATGATAATAACGCCAGCCGTTATTGTTCTTAGAAATGGGCAAGGTGCTACACAAAGGCATATAGTCCACATTGCTTCTTCCGTGTGAGTTCATTTTCCCATGGCATTTGTTAATGCCAAGGGATAGATAGCTGGGATTCCTGACGCCCAGATCACACCCGCAGCAGCGGCATGGCTTAACCTGTGAAACACTGGACGTTACTCGATATCGCTTTGTCAAATCTATTCTTATGGGAAGACTTTGAACGTGGATTACAAAGGAGGATTTAGACCAACGCCTAGCGAAAGAAATGGCTTTTAAAAAAGACAGATGGACAGGCGGTTGACGCAGAAAAGAAATAGGAGTATGAAGACAAAGTTGCTTTTTTGAATCTGTGTTGTGTTATGCTTGGAAAATGAAAGCACATGGTGTTCTGGTTCTGGTTTATGGCAGCCTCTGGTTTCTACCTTTTGTCAGTGAGGGGCAACCCCCCCTCTATCCCCCGCCCCCCGCCTAAGCCCCATGAAAAGTAACGTGAAAACAGGATGCCCGTGTTCAAGGCACGCGTCACCTGGGCCGCACCTCTCGCTGCGCGATTGCAGTGCATTCCACTCACAGCTTCTTGCTGCAGAACGGATGCTGCTGCGACGTTTTCCCCAGTCTGGGGGAAATCTGAATCCAATGGCTAGAAATACCAACTGCCCTAGGCTAAGAGCGCCCCTTTTCACTCGTGGCTTCTTATCTGTCTCTACCACCGCCGATGGCTGGCCTCCTCGATCCACAGGATAGTACAATCCATTCGAGGTTTCAGAATGACCAATACATTTCCAAGCAATCTGAAACTAAATGCATTCCACCTATTTAATGTTCACCCTTATTAAATGTGCATATCCAGAAACTTTGACTGGATTTACCCGTAGGGTGGGTTGCGATTGCAGTTTACAAGCATTCCAGTTCTCGCACGGCTGGAAGCCGTTTTCCTTCAGTTCTGAATGTGCAGGGTCGGACCAGCCCATAAACGCCTATTCATTCCTTTGATGACACTGATTGAATAGTAACAAAGGGGGAGTTTTTGGATAAAATGAGATGCAAATTGTGCATTTTAAAGAAGATTTCTTCAGCAGCACTGGTCATAACTACTAGCGGCAGAGTGAATTAACTCAAACTGGCCCAAATTGGCCAAAGACGTGCCCCACTTTGACCCACACAACTGGCCCACACCAGCATTGTGTGTTTTATGTTCGGCCATGGGCCTATTGCTCTATTGTAAAAACCAGGAGAGGGGTGTCTGTACTTCTGCTCTCTATATGGTAGAGGAGAGGCACAGAGGACCCCAGCCAAGATTCTCCATTATTGGTACGTGGTCGAGCAATCAAGGACTAGCTTCTCAGGAGGAATGCAGGCTGGTTCTTAAGTACAGTGTAGTCGCTAAGCCCCCACAAAGGAATGTCCACACACTGTATTAGTTAAAACACAGTCTTTATATAATTAATATTCAAGGTTATGTACAATATCACGATAACTCAATTTGTACTCGGTTATCTATAATGGCAAATATACAGTTCTACGTGGTACCCCTATTACCATTAGATCTCATTAAAGTGCATCAACTGTACGGTTAAATGTCACAAATCATTTTGTAAAGGAAACCTACAATAGATATAGGAGGAAAGCAGTTGGTTAGAACAATAGGCAGAATACTAGCCCCGTTTACCTAGACACAGTTCTGTGTGGAGATCCCCCCACCTGGGCAACCTGTAGAATAAAGATATATCACAAGCCCAGTCCATATATTGTTCACAAGAGACTTTCCAATAGTTCAGCAACCCCAAAGTATCTGGCGTTGTAGCGTTCCTCGTTGGGGAATCGACGGCCCTTCTTGAGTGCCCTGCCTTTAAGGCAGGAGTCACGGGTTGTTGAATGTCCAACGTAGAACAGGGTGAACTACGACGATGAAGTGGCAGCTTCGTCCCTAGCGGTGCTCGTCGATGGGGAAGCGTAAACGTCCTGCAAGGAAGAGGCATGCGGGGCACCTCGTTGTCGATAGTTCTGGTCCGCAAAGAGTTTGAAGAACTGTGGCCCAGCAAGGGCGTCGCGTCGTCGGCATCTCTGTGGTCTTTGGGTGGTGGTATCCCACCGGCAGATGCTCCTCGGCGCGTCAACGGCCTGGCCTTCTCCGGCGGGATAAGGTGGGCGGCGGTGCAGGTGAGAGCGTCCTTGGATCAAATGAAGTTCTTAGGCAACGGGAGCACGGCGGCTCCGGTCGGCGACGGCGATCGTCGATGGTAGCGGACAACAGTTCGGGCGCTTCTCTTTGTGATTCCGCAGCAGTCCCCGTCTCCGGTCGGCAGCCTGTTGTAGGTCTGTCTACCATGGAGCTTTGGCAAAGTTCAGCTGGTGCACGATGGTCCCTCGTAGTTCGGGAAGAGGGCGCCTTACCAGGTCCTCTCTGGGTCAGTCCTTGAGACACAGCAGCTTTCAGATTGATGAAGAAGGGCAACAGCAATTCTTCTCTTCCAGCAGGGCTTCAAGGACAAGCTTCAGTTTCACTCCAGTTACTCTTCGTAGTTTGGACTCCAGCTTCTGAACACAAATTCTAGCAGTGAGAGGCCCCCAGATGTACTCGTTGATCTCCCATTCATTCTGCTGGGTCACACTAAAGCAACCAATCGGTCAGAAGGGCATTCATGCAGGCAGACATCCAATCAGGTGCATAGTGCATTCAGGCCATTCACTTCTCTCCAGACACTCACAACAATGTATGTGTATTGGGACAAGTGCCCAGCCATTCAACACTCCACACTGCATTTATACCAGTTTCGGGCAGGGCTGTCTCAGTCATTGTGTCAAACACCAGATACTAGACATCCACAACACAGAATGTGTATTCGTCACACACTCCATTCACCCAGGTCACACCCACAGGGTGTACCCACAAGATACAGTCACTGGGAAGGCTCCAGCCAGTCTGGCCTGGACTTCAGAACAATACCATATATGGAACTTCCACCCAACAGCCATTCGGGGGGAAGGGGCAGAGTCAGGGCTTCCCAGGACTTTGGGAAAACAAGGTAACAGGCAATAGAAAGCAAGAGGCCACAGGGGCCATCTTGTTTCCTATCAGGAATCAACTGATTCCAATGACAGGTCTTGGGTATCCCAAAATGGAGGATACTCAGAGCACCTGTCAAATTCAGCATGAAGCTGCCACCAGCCCGTACCGTGCTCTGTGGGCCACACACAGGTGCCCAAAAGCATACAACAGGGGCACAGTGTTGTACCCCCCACCCATGGGTGCCATAAGGGTATCCCATGGATCTGTACACCAAACCAAAAAAGAGCTGCACCGCCAGGAGTCCCATATGAACTCCTGCGTGGAAAACACGACAGAACACATGATAAAAACAGTAAAGGACAAGGATACGGAGGACCTGTCCCTCCGATGCATTTCCAGCATCACATCTATAGACAAGTCCAAACTTGTGGATGAGAGCGCGTTCAGTGAGCGCAGCTGGGCAGTGTGAGGAGTGTCCACGAGCAGGGTGGGCCAGCCTTAGCAATGGCAGTGCCCCGGCAGCAAAAAATAAATTGCCAACCCTCCTACCCCAACGTGCCCCATGTCATGGCGAAAGCACCAGCACCCTATTGTTAGAAAATGTGCCGTGCTCCCAAGAGCGGGGTGCATTTAATTTCAATACGGCACCTGCTGCACCTTCTCCCACCACGCAGGCTTGGTGGAGACCATAAGAGACTGCCCGAGGTGGCGTGGCAGGGGCCAATGGAGCCCAGGGGCGGTCACCCTGGCAGCCCTGTCCTAAGGCCAGCACTGTCCACAAGCATGAGCATTGTAGACCTAGGCAGTGCGAGGAGTGTCCGCAAGCATGAGCATTGTAGATCTATGCAGTGCCAGGAGTGTCCACGAGCATGAACACTGCAGATCTAACATCGATGAATTAAGGCAGGGCATACTTAGTGACTGTAGCATGGCTAGTTGCTGGCACAGCCAGAAATTGCAGACTGTTGCCATGTTCATGGTGGAGAGCAAGAGTGAACAACTGGACTAATGAATGCATTCCATAGGTTCTGCACTGCGCACATCTTTCGGAATGCACAACGGTGTGTGGCAAAAGGACACCTACAGAAGTGAATGCTTCGGCATGCTTCGCGGTGAAGGGCGAGAGGATTGCGTGCCATTACAGTGTTAAGTGTGGAGATGACCTTTAGCCAAGAAGGGGTTTTCTGTTTCCTCCCCAGCATCACAATAGCCAACCGGTGATGCGAGTACTGGGTTTTTGACGATTATAGGTGGTATATGAAAGTAATACCGGTCCTATGATATGAGTTCCGGGGCAAATGATGGTAGTACTTGGAAATTTGACGGCAATGGTTGGGTGAAGGCTAAATGTCCGGCAAAAGCCTGTACAATTTGTATACAAAGCCAGAACCTTTGGCCTTGTCAATGCTTGTTTTTGAAAAGAAGTATGTGTGCAGGGTCTGAAAGACGAATGGCATGATTTAGTAGAACAGTCCAGAGAGATTGGGTTTAAAACTTATAACTCACTAGGTTTCACTTTCCTATGCGAGAACACTGGGATTTTGGTGGGTTCGCTGAGCAGCCAAGATGAATTGTATGCACAGCGGATTAAATGGACTTCTGGTCCTCAGTGCAGCATAATGTTCTCGCTGCCAAGAGTGATAGATTACATGATAAACTGTACAGCCTGAGCCACTGTACCACAGAAGCCTGGGGGAGACCACACAGCTCTCTGGGGCAGACTGTGCCCTGCTGTGGTTGAGATAATAATAATATTACATGGTATTTATATAGCACTTACTGCCACGTTCACTACTGATAGCATTTCATCATTGTGTATCGAAGTCCCCAGCTCCAGGAATCCCTCCACGTTTAAGACTGCCTTGAAAAAAGGGACTATTCGGCGGAGCAAAATATCATTTTACATAATGTCTTTCAACATCCGTCATAAACCTTTTGGGTTTAAAGAAGTGCTTTTTCTCACTTTAGGAACTATGATTGCTCTAGTTAATAGTCCTTAACAACATTACAACGTGCTCCAAGGGCTTCCAGCTTCCCTGAGGTAAATGGCCACCTAAGCTGCCAGTAGCCGGGGCAATGGATTGTTCATACACTTAGGCAAGGGTGCCGGAAGTTAGGAAGGGACAAGAAGCTGCGAGATTCTCTGCCAAGGGAAACACAATTCCTTGCACTGGCACGTGCCCTCCATCATGACAGGTACAGGTTTTTGATATGGGAGCTGGGACAGTTACATGCACAGAGTTTCCAGGTGTAAGGCCAAGGTAATTGCATTGAAAGTTGAGATAATGCCCACAGTGAGACTTCTTCCCTTAATTATCGAAATCTCATCCTTTAAGTCACTTCTCCAGAAAGCAAAACCCTCCAAGCTTTGGGCCTTCTTCGTAAAGAAGTTAGCATAACTAAGTGTGACCTACACCTGATTTACTCGGAGCAAGTAAGTAGTAAGATAGGAGTAAATCACGCTCTGTGAATGAAATAGCCACCATCATATTAAAGGTAAGTAAGATTAACTTCTTTGAGAATCGGCCCATAGCTAAACCGTGATAAAAAAAGCAAATGTGACTTTCCTGAGGGGATGGCAAGAGGAGCGGAGGAGGTCAAAGCAGTATTGCAAAGATATTTGTGAATGCATTTCATGTAATGTGGTCTTGTATAATGCAACGTCTTCCACTTTGGGGGCTAGTGCTACTAAATACATACTCACTTTAGGAGAGATACGACAGGAGGGTGAACTGTAACTTATTGGAATCACCTGCTTTCTGCACTGCAGGGTAACCTGGCATTTAAATATGGCAGTGCTGTGTACTTGTGATTTCTTTGAGTGTAACACCGAGGATTAATAGCAGAGCGGAACATTGAGAGGAAATGGCTAAAAGAACCCACTGAAACAAATAAAATGAATTGGAAGGATGCAGACCGCATCTATAAATCTAAACTTATAGATCTGAAGAAAAATTACTACAATGACATCATTAGTACTGCGGCTAATTCCACCAGAAAGCTCTTCCAGATTCTCAAATCCATAGATAAACCCATAACACTCACCCCACCCTTCCAACCCACTGAAATAGATTGTGAGAAAGTTCAAATCGCATTCCATAATAAAATTGTTAAAGCCAGAGAAACCATCATAAACTGCCTGACCACAAATACTTCAATTAAGACCAATCTTACAGAAAATAAGAATGAGTCAGAAAACTCTAAATTTCAATTCAGGTCCATCACTCTAGATGAAATGAAGAAAACACTCTCCAACATGAGATGCACCACATGCTCGGAAAACGTTTTATCACCAAAACTCATCCTAGACAATCCCAATATTTTTGCTCCTTTCTTCAGAAGAATGGTAAACGCTTCTTTTAGGGACCAAACTGTACCTAGCATCATTAAAACGGTCACGGTCACTCCTCTACCAAAGAAACCTGACCTCAACCAACAAGACCCAGGCAATCTCAGACCAATAACAAACTGCAATTTTCTGCTGAAAATTCTGGATAAAACAGCTAAGGAACAACTCCAAAGCTATGTGGATGAAACCAACTTATTACACCCACAGCAGTCCGGTTTTAGGTCCAGCCACAGTACCGAGTCTGCTCTGTTAGACCTCCAGACTGAAATGCTGTCCATTCTGGACAAAGGCAAATCAGGCATGTTAATATTATTGGACCTCTCGGCAGCATTTGATTTGCTAGATCACACAAAACTCCGAGAGGCCCTCGAAAACTCAGGAAATTGCTCACCAGGGGCAACCGAATGGATAGCCTCATTTCTACAAAACAGGCAATCCAGGATTGTCTGGGGAAACAAAACATAAAACACCAAACCGGTGGATTGTGGTGTCCCTCAAGGGGCCAGTTTTTCCCCTCTGCTTTTCAATCTTTACATGCGCTGCCTCTGCACCATGCTATCCCAAATGGGTATATTTTTTACAAACTTTGCTGATGATACCAAACTAGTTTTTGAACTTAGTGGGGACTACAAAATGGACAGCGACAAACTCTCATCCCTATACAATACCATAGAGTGTTGGATGAAAGAAAATTTGATGTGCCTGAATGGCTCCAAGACCGAGCTTATGATATTCGGTTCCTCACAGGCCAGAAAGAAATTGAGCCCACTTTACTCTTCGTTCTTTATTAAAAACACCCAAATCTCAACATCCGAAAAGGTGAAGACCCTAGGAGTGTATCTTCAAGCCTCATTAGGTGCTGAGGCACACACAGCCTACCTAAAGAAAAATTGTCAGTACCATCAAATATTTCTGAAAAAAATCAGACCACTGCTAGATCAAAAAAACAGCACAACCATCGCTAGAGCTACAATATTATCAAGATTAGATTCTGGAAACTCCCTACTCCTAGGAGCAAACAGCAAATGTGTGAAACAATGTCAAGTAATCCAAAATAATGCCATCAGGACAATCACAGGCAGATCTTCGAGGGAACATATCACCGGAGAAAGGAAGGCTCTCCATTGGTTGGCTATGAAAGAGAGAATTACTTTTAAGTCTCTCACCATGGTTCATCGCTGCCTATATGGCAAAGCTCCGGTTTATCTTAAGAAATAGTTCAATTGGTATGAGCCACCTAGGCGACTCAGATCCTCCAACATAGGTCAATTGCAAACTACCATAACGAAAAAGCAGCACGGCATAGGTTATCAAAAAATGGAACAAACTTCCTACTTCACTGAAGCTCGAATCCAACTACATCCTTTTCAGGAAGAAATTGAAAACATTACTCTTCATATAAATCCTGGAAGCAGGTCTATTCGATTATGAGGTAAAAAGGTCATTCCATATCTTGTCCCGTCTTTAACTTTCTGTTGTCTTGTCTTTTTGAAAGCGCTCTGATGCCCATGGGCTTTTAGCGCTATACAAACAAATAAATAAATAAATAGTAGTCTTTCTCTCGCTATCGTCTTCATTATTTCAGTCTACCTGCTGTTTTCTGGGTCCAGTAGCTTGGATACTTAGTTCTTTAATTATGTAAATTAATGACACCAGGCAAAGCGTACCAGCATAGATTTCCCTAAAAGAGGCACTGGCATAATGTAAGAGCAAGACCGCTAGTTTCAGTGTTCCTTTTAATTTCAGTAGGCACAGTAGGCAGAGGCAGAGTTCTACACCTCTCACTAGTGTGAGCAGTGTCCTATAGTTTTGATTCAAAGACTTATATAGACCTGACTAAAAAAGGTTAAGCAAGGGAGTATACTTGGACGGGTGGGTCTTCTACAATCACAGCAAAGCATGGTAATTAATGCTGGTGTGCAGAGCGGCGGAATGTTGTGCTACTCCGAGGTTGTTTCCCTTTCCCTTGTTTCTCTTAGGCTCAATGTGTCTTTTGCGTTGGCGTCATTGCTGTTAGACACTTGGTCGCTTCCCCACAGTTTCACAGTCTACCTTCTCCACTAAAACAAACTTGGGGCTGTGCTATATTGAGAGGAGTCCTACTCATTCTTGAGTGTGGGCATTGGAGGATGAGGGGGCGCTTCAATAAATGGCTCCCCCATAATGCCTAAATTCACAAACCCTCCACTTCCCATCTAACATGAGATTGTTTGATCTCCCCCCCCCCCTTTACTCCCCTGGTTCCTTGTAGATTCCTTGCTGCCAAGCTGCTTAACCCCCACCCCCATAGTTAGTTCCCTGCTCTCTTGTATTAATCCCTTGCGATCTGCTTCCCTCGTCAGGTAATTTAGTCAGTCGACCAACTTTATTTTGGGTATGGCCCATAGAAGGACAACAAAAAGAGCAATGTAATGATTTTATAAAGCACCTTGTTGCTTCCGGAAGCTAGGTTCATGCTCAATAAATACCTTAATAACAATATTAATAACAATGCTTTGTTCCTCAGTAGATATATCATTTATTTGATACACATTGGCCCTCATTACAAGCTGGGCGCAAAGGGATACCGGGCACCGGTAATGACACCGGTGCCGGTAATCCCTTTGCACCCTACTACGAGGTCCCTTTGCGGGTCCCTCCGTAAATGCCTGATTTTACCAGGCGTTAAGTACGGGACCCGCAAAGGGATACCGGGGTCAATAACGGTACCGCAATTTGAGGTACCGTTATTGCCGTCTTCCCCCTTCCCATTGAGCCCTATGGGGGCTCAAATGGGAATGGGGAATGGCATTTCAAATGGGGACTTACTGGTCCCGAAAGGGCGGAATGGACCGGTAACTCCCCATACCACCACGTCGGTGGCGGTACCGGTATTGGTGCTAGTCATGGCGCTAATAGCGCCATGACTAGCACCAACCTCGGAATGAGGGCCATTGTATTTGATACTGTGTGTACACATGCTCCTAAGGATTTTGTCTTTGGTTTATCCCATATGCTTAAATAAAAGGAAATGTTTCTTTTCATAAGCGTTGCATTTTGGGAAATATATCCTGGTCCTTGAAAAGGCTCCTTAGGTTTTCTTTATTTCATTTATTCATATATAGTTTTTTGGCACCTCACCACTCCACTCAAAGATACCTAAAACGTTTACCAACTATACATGGCACGTTCATAAATTTGTTTTGGTAGGCCAGTGTGAGCACTGTTAAACTAGGCCAGTCTATATAACCCTACTCCTCAAATGCACGGGGGCTTTGGCCAGCTCTGAAAGGAAAGCAACATTCTCTTGTAAAGCTTCAAGTCAATGACAGGGCCGCCCAAGGCGAGGCAGGCTAACTGATGTTACCATCAGCAGGCCAGTAGAGGGGCAGCCCCACCCCCTTGCCTGCTCCTCTCCCCCTCAGCTCAGGGACACGCAGTCTCTGCTACACAAAGCTGAGGAAGGGTGAGGTGTGAACAATCACCTCACCTTTCCTCTAAGCAACAAGGTGCTAAGCACCTAAGGTAACCAACAGTCAGGCAGGGCTCAGGTTCAAAGACCTGCCCCCCCCAGGGGGCCAGACAGTCGGCTACCTGGCTGGGGGCTGGAGCACAGCCCCCACTACCATACACATCAAAGACCCAGGGTTCCACTGCGTCTTATAAATAAGAGCAGCATGCTCTGAGAAAACACAATCTGTTTGTGGACCCTGAACGGAGACCCAAACAAACAGGAGGTTCGCTGTTTACTCAGTGTCTTCCAACCTTTGCTTCTTTACCACAAAACCCTCCCACCCTACAAAATAAGGGAGAAGAACAAAGGAAAAGAGGTACAAGGCACTGTACGGTGCCCACAACAAGTCGTGGGACATGAGAAGGCGGCACGGGCCAGAGGGGGTAACCTCAGGACCCGGTGCCCAAAAGTATGATACTATTTTGATATGTGATTATTGTTATCTCCATAACCATATCTGTACAATAAAATCCTATGGCCTTTTATTGCCAACACTTGACAAAATTTTGTGAGCCAAATTATTCCGGGTGAGGGTAAGGGGTCGGCCAACACTAGTGCATGCATATGGGTTCAGCAGTTACACTCACACCTGGGTGGATTTTCAGGTTTAATGGGTGTGTGTTGTCAAACAAGACCCTATTGCTTGGTGGTATCTGAGATAAGTAGGTGTCAACGTAGTGAAAATAAAAGGGGAAAAGCAGGCGAAAAATAGACAGACGGGCCCAAGAAAGGGCAGGTTAATCGTGGGGTGGGGTGACACAGAGAGCAGTGTCAAAATTGAGAAAAACAGTACATTATTAAATTATTTCAGTAAGGAAGATGGATAAAGAGGACTCGGGTGGATGTGTCTGTCGATGGTAGGCTGGTGTAGTGTTCCTGATATGGGTACACTACCTCCACATCTTCTTGGTCTCCTCCTTCACTGCATCCTGCTCTAAGGAAGGGGTGAAAAGGGGAGTGCATCATGTTTATTTAGAACAAAAAAATGATCTTTTGAAGAACAAAAGGAGACCTTCAGGAGACTTGAGACAGTCCCTGAGATAAAAGGAACATGATGCCAGCGTGAGGGGTCATGGCGCTAAGCTGTTAAGACTATATAATCTTAGCTGCTCGGACTCAGCCACCTCGCTCCCCACCGCAGGCAGCGGACCTTTCTCTCTGTCACAGTGGCTTAGCTCGGAGCCAAAGGTCACCTGACTTTGTAAACACATCCCTGGCATGCTCTGCGACAGCCTCGCTGGACTCCCGCGAGACTCGCAACTCTAGGCCTGGCTTGGTTTTTTGCATCTGGCTATCGTTTGCTTGATCCTACTCTCGCTTTTTATGTGTTCACGCTCCTTTCAAGGTATATGTCGTATGTGCATAGGTTTGTGTGAGGGCAAGGCACTCAGAAGTACGTGGGTTGACAGTAATCAGAATTCTGAACTTAGTCTAAAGTAGGGTGACCAGATGTCCCGGGTCTGAGCCCGCTATCCCCTTGCCCCAGGTGTTGTTCTAAAAACCATGTCCCGGTTTTGGGGAAGAGAGAGTGACAGTCGTTTTTTTAATCATCACCAGCAAGTATAAAGTAAAACATTATTAGATGTTCAGAATTGTATCCTCTGAGGATGGGCTCAAATCCCTAATCTTCCAGGTAGCAGCTGTATGCATTAACTGCTTGCACCTCAGTGACAGGCTGAGGACCACCTCCATAGCAAAGCATCTCATGTCAAAAAGAGTAACAGCTCCTTTCTCATTTACGTGCTTTAAAAAAATTAAGTTGAGCTGCTCACCTTTTCACACTAAATACCAATAAAATACACGTTAATTGTTTTAAAATACATAATTCAATCAGTATTACTTAAAATATACATGCGTGTTATTTACGTACTTGTATCAACAGTCAAAACCGCCCAATTTGCATGCAGAGGCTTTGGGATGGGAGCGGAGTGGCAGCAAGGTCAGGTTATTGTGGGGGAGCTGGGATACTGGGTTAGTTCTTCTTTTATATTGTTGACCAACCCGTTTTTTTTTACCTTGGAAATCTGGACACCCTTTCCTAAATAATACTTAAATGGGCATTATCAAAATATTTCAGAGCCGATGTGTGTGTCAAGACTTCTTGGAACATATGCCCACATCAGAAAGGACGGAAAAATGTAAACAGGCCAAGGTTGCGTTGCAGATGTTAACGAGTTTTTACATGTGCAGTACTTGCTTACGCAATCGTCTATCAAACTTTTGCTGTTGTTTATATAAATGGTCACCTCTCACCTCACACTTAGTATGCCCAATCACAATCTGTATAAATAAATTCCAGTTTAATTAATATAGTTTAAACTGTTTAAGTGTGAGAGATAAACAGGGGACCCCATCCAGCTTTGAGATTGATGATGATCGCCACGCAGTGATTATTTTTTCCTTGTCATATGTTTTTGCCATGTTTGTAATGACCCATTGCAAAAACAGTCTCAGCTAATGTAATTATTCAAAGCTGTGGAGCAAGAGAAAATTGCTGATAATCTGGCCCTCCCAGAATGTTTGCAGTCTGGCAGCATTTTCCAGAATAAATTGTTACATCTAAGCGAAAGAATGGAGAACGGTTTGTTCTAATGACTTGATAGGTTTGGCTGTGTACTGTGACCCCAGATGTGTGATTAATTTATAGCCCTGAGAAAAAAATCCTCCCAGAGCGGCATCTTTCTGTTTTCCATACATTAGTGTGGGTGCCAATCACGAAATGGCTGTGAGCATCCGAGATCTGCACCTGCTCCCTTACACCTGATATACTTTACGCCGGAAGCTCTAGAAAGGAGCAGCTCTGGAAATGCCTATTAACATCCGAGATCTGCACCTGCTACCTTATACCCGATAGCCTTAGACCGGAGCATATCTGGCAATCCCTGCGAGCATCCAAGATCTGCACCTGCTACCTTAAACCTGAAGCCATAGAGAGGAGTGGCCCGGGAGTTGCCCCTGAACATCTGAGATCTGTGCCTGCTACTTTACACCTGATAACCCTTTCCTTTCCAATACTTTTAAATCTAACCCTAAATTAAACCCTGGCCCTAACCCTGATCCTAACTACAAACCCTGATCCCACCCCAAACCCTATCTCTAACCTTTAATATAATCCTAAACTAAACAGCTTAATCCTGATCATAACTCTAAAACGGATCCTAGCCGTAATCTCCCAGTTTCTTCAAAAATGTAATTTCTTCTTACAGGGGTATTCCACCTTCTCCCTCCCCCTTCCTTTCTTATTGGTATTCTTACCACTACCCTAACCCTTTCCATACCCTTAAATCTACCCTCCAAACTAAACCATTAACCTAACCCTCTTCCTAACTCTAGCCCTGGTCCTAGTCCCAACTGTATCTCGATCCCTCACCAAAACTTGGTGATGTGAAAATGCAGATTAAGTATACCCAAGAAGAAGTGACTGTAGAAGAGTAAAGTGTGGAAGAGGTTTGCTGGGTGAAGTAAAGGAGAGATGCCTAAGATTAGTTACCATCACCAGCCAACAATGAGGCAGTCCTAAGGATTCTGTTGCCCATCCGCTACGCAAATGCTTTTCTAAGTATCTGCAATGCAAATGAAGGACTGTGCAAGCAGGTGCAAGTCGCCAACCGTATTCACCCGGGACACTAACGAAGCACACCTGAATTTCGGGATAGATTATTTTCTAGGATATTGTCCTTCTCCCCACTCTCAACAGCACACCGGGGCATATGAAATGATGTACGCAATACCCGACTATACTCCAAAGTTGTAGGCATGTTGCCTTCTGTGTGCTGAAAGGTAAGGGTGCGGTGCCTGATCTAGAGGAAGGTAAAAGAGTAAGGGATAGGCTGAAGTGAGGGTAAGGGAAGCACTGCCCTTTTTCTATTCTTAACTTTACTGAGAGTTTGAATGGATAATTGTGACCAAATAAAACATACAGAGCCCTTACATGTTGTTGCGTCCCCCTGGCCTAGTACTTTGCTGTAGACCGAGGCAGCCACATCAGGAAGCTAGGTCTTTCCAGTAGAGATGGACTTGTGAGGTCACCCCACATTAAAATCCCGTCCTATCTTCAAAATGACCACTAAGCCAATAACGTCCACTGAAAATACTGATGAGTATTTTTTTTCTCATACATATTCATTGTGGGGACTCTGTAAACCTAACTGTAGTTCACTATTTTCTAAGTCAACAGGTCTAGTTTTACTTCCAATGGGACAATATTACCTGAAAGTCCCGATGCTGCTAAGGAAAACTAGAATGTTACCATCCTCGGGTGTTCAGAGGTCTCATCCAGAGAGCAGCACATTGCATATCACACAAACAGAGTTAAACATAGATTACAATTGTGAAAATGAGAACAGGTCATCGATATGGCATTGTAAGAACACATGGATTACCCCAAAGCAGTGTAGAATATATACTTTAGGAATAAAAACGCAGCTTGTAATGTTATGCGAATTTTCTTTTATATTATAAAAATCACTATAAAAGCTGTATTTCTTTTTTACGTAGAACCGTGCAGACACATTTTTGCTATTCTGTACCAGTGACTTGTATTGTTAAGGAAAGTTAGTTTAGAACGAGGGATTCTGAAAAACTAACCTTCCCTTTATGTGATTAAGTCGCAGCGGGTTTGCTGCTCATGAGTGCTGGTTCTGATTGACTGGTGGAAGTTGGTACAGATGTCTCACTGCAGCCTCCTTTTCACTGTGCACCTCCATGCTCGCTTTCTCTGCGCCCCATTGTCCCTTTGCACACGCTGCCCCACAAGCCTTTCTCCAGTCCTTAATTTGTAAGCAAATAAGTGCCAGGGCACACATATTTTCTAGCATGCTTGAGACACTGCAGACGGGCAGTTCCCCACCATTGCTGCCACCACCCCCCTGCTGCTCCCCACAGTGTCGACACATTTGGGGTTAAACTACAGCTCGCACCTGCTCATTGGGGTTGGTGGATGCTCTGGCTATTGTTACTTCATAATCAATCTGAGTGTGAGACAATAAGTGCCGGGGCTCAGAAATAAGTGCCACGGCTGAGCCCTGGCAAACACCCACACAAAGTAAGCACTGCTTTTCTCTTCTTTCCTTTCACAACACAGGGAAAAGTTTAATGACAAAAATAATTTTGCTTCACTGTGGTCTCGTACAGAGTTGAGAAGTCATTTTCTTGTAACAAGTGAGTAGAGATGTTGCCTCTAGACTGCAAAACGTACATTGCGCACAGGTATTTATAGACATATTGCAGGCTTATGTGTATTATATTGACATTATAAGTCACACAGGTTCTTTGCAATGCAAAGCATGAGGCCACCGGCCAATAGTCTTTGTACAGTTAGGGAGCTCAAAGGTCATATGTAATATCATTGAAGCATACCTCATTGGGGTACATTGTCCACCAAAATATTTCCAAAATGACAATGGGGAGTCTTCGACTCTGAACACATTACTCATCTCAGCAATGTATGTTCTAATCGGGACTTTTCAGGACTAAAAAACATCCCTATTACCACCTTCATAAAGAAGCCTATTCTTGATCCAGCAGTGTTGGGCAATTATTGACCTATAGCTGGTGTTCCTTGGACGACTAACACCCTTAAAAATGTAGGAATGCAGCAATTGATGGACTGCAAATAAAACATTCAGATTTTGGATCCTTACCAGTCTGGCTTTTGTCCCATACATGGCACAAAAACCTCTTTGGTCTCTGTTTAGGACGATCTCTTGTACCACTCTGGCCTGGGTCATTCATCCCACCTGGTCATGCTAGACGTGTCCGCCGCTTTTGATTTGGTGGACCACTCTATCCTTCTATTATGACTCTCAGATATGGTTGGGTTCATGACACTCGGTTGCAATGGTTCCCTAGCATCCTTTGTGAAAGATTATAGTCTGTTTACTTCGCTCCTTTTATTTTGGCCCCCTATCCAATCGCATGTGGGGTGCCCCTCGACTCTTCCCTTTCTCTTCTCTTGTTCAATATCTAAATTTTGCCTCTGATGACTATTATTCACAATTTTAACAGTAAGTTTAATTCGTATGTGGATGATACTCAATTGGTTCTTAAGATCTCTGGCCCTAATTAGATTTTTGGCCAACTTCAATCATGTTTGAAACTGACTAAACTATAATTGGCTTATAATAATCTTCAATTTAACTCTTCCAAGATGGAGATCATCCTTTTGGGATCCAAACATTTGTTTAAGGATCCCATATGACATTAATTGCCGCCTTTGCGGTTTGGTCTTCCAACAACCTTCTCACATACAGTCTTCTGACCACGGCATCATCTGAGTGAGACCCTGAAATGATGCTGAAAACAATTTAATGAATTAGTAAGATCCTGATTCCTTTGCATTTGGATGCTAAGAAGGGTCCTCCCTTATCTTTGCATTCCGGCCATGCTGTTGTTGCCGGTGCACTGATAAATTCACACCTGGTTTTTGTGTATGGCAGACTGCATAATTATTTGGTGCACCCCCTTCAAACCATCCAAAATGCAGCTGTCCGGCTTATTTTCAAACTCACGCTTTTCTTCAATATCTGCTGCCAGGCATGCCATACACTGGTGACCCTTTTGCCACTGTATCACAACCTGACTGCATGCCTTGGCACCGCATTATCTCATTGTGAAAATTCAACTTTATCGACCAGTAGCATCTCTTTTCCCCTCACATTTGTATCTTTTGAATGTCCAGTCATCCCTTTGCTCCACAAGAGGAGGAAGGTGATTCTCAATGCTGGGCCCTCGTCTGCAGAACAATCTTCCTCTCTGCGGTCTTTCAATTCTCTGAACTGAATTTTTCATAAACCTCTAAAAAAATATATTTGTTCTCTTAATGTCTTTATCTCTTATTATTAATCAGTTTTTTATCAGATTTGTATTTTAAATAGACTGTGTCAGCACGCAGAGGAAGTTATTACTGCCTGGTACCTTTGAGCTATGCGCATTACAATTACTACTTTCAATTACAACTGTTCATTTCAATTACAAATGCACATCATTAGTGATTTGCAATTAGTACATACAGCTCTATAATGAATCAATCCTGGAATCCAACCTTTCCCTCCCACCTGCCTTTTACTGCCCCCTGCGTTGGCCCCATGCTTATCAATCACCGCTTCTTGAGTAGATGCTTCCCGGACCCACCCGATTTTTGATGTCTACAGCCTGGCACATTGCCATAGCATCCATGGTTGCCCACATCACTACCCCATCTTGCACGCACTCACATCCACATTTGCAGGACTCCTGGGACACTGTGACTGGCTTCTTGCTCACTGAAAATTAAAACAAGTATGAATAATTAGAATTTGGAAAGCTTCCTCTTGGATTCTAGGGGGATGTGTAGGTACAGGAGATTGCAAATGTAGAGATCCTGTCCGACAATAGGGAAGCGTTCAGTTCATTCCAAGTGTGCATAACACAAAATGGTGAACAATGCTAGACAGGCTTGAACTGGTCTAGAGTATATTAATCCAGTGCTCAAACGCTGGCCCATTATGGCCATTGCGGGCTGGTTTGGTTTTGTGGACCAGTGTGGAACATTTTTGACTACTGTGCAGCATATATTTTGAATCAAGGCAACTGACCCAATGTGCTTTAAAAGCCACAATTTGCCATTAATGTTCCCAAAAATATGTGCCTGTCTACCACTCAAAGAGTTGCTCCGGAGCTGCAAATTGTGTGTAAGTGGCACTTTTTATGTGACAGCCCTACCTTTTCTTCCAATCCAAGCTTGGTCCCAGTCCTAGCACTCATACCAAGGTAGGAAATGAGCTGCTCAACCAAACGTTAAGCTGTAGGCCTATAGTGTGACTGTTGCCATCCATTACAGGACCAATGTGCTCTCCCATCCTCGTGAATTCGAAAAGTTGGAACAAGTAGGTCTTCGGGAGTTTCACAGAGACAAAATGCCTCGACTGCTGAAATTAATTAAGCAGCAGCTGGTTCCATGAAGCAGGTCTTAATCACTGGCAGATTTCTGAATCGGGGTTTCTTTGACCCGGTTCTTTGACTCAGAATCAGGTTTCACTTGAACCTGTGTTTTCAGAGCTTAACCAAATCGGATCACCCAGAATGAGTCCCAGATAGGAAGCGTGTCTGCATTGACTGCGGGCCCCACCTCCAATCTTTGGGAGGGCCATTCGAAGTGATGTCAGGCCAGGGGCCCTACAATCATTGATTCTGCGCGATTGCGCCAGCGAAGTGGTGGGCTCGGCCTGCAAGAAACGCTCCGCTTGCTGATAAGGCCCATAAGGAGCTAGCTGTTTATACTCGGATCAGCAACGCAATGTAATTTGTACTGCTGTGGGGCAGATTGCTGGAGATTGGAGGAGCCGGGCAGGGAGGCAGATAATGCTTGTCCAATCGACGTGCACATGTGTAGATGTTAATGCTCTGCGGTTCCTCGAGCGGAGTCCCATGGTGCCAATTAACCTAACTTATTCCAAAACAACTCTGTGTTTGGAAAGACTCATTTTCATGGTGGGTGTTCCTTGAAATGCTATGCCTCATACCCTGTTATTACTGAAATGTGTGGAGTGCATTCACGAGTGCCAGCTTCTTTTCCCTGCACTGTGTGGATCAGAGCTTCATGCCACACACAGTGCGAGATAATCCTCGTTTTAATTTTGTTATGTGAACAAATCCTTTTTGAACAGTTAGCTATTCAAAAAATGCTGAAACTCATCTCTGTTTACCACATCAATATGTAAAGCTATAATGCTAAAATTAACTATTTAATTTGTATTGGCCAAGTGGAGCAGCACAGAGTGCAATTTTAATCTTAACTCTTCCTGTTGCCCACGCCTGCTATGCGTCTGTATATCCTCGGCTGTGTTCCATCATTCGGCTCGTTCACGTACCTAGGTTTTGGTTACTTTTAGGCTGCGCTTCATTTGGGATGAGAAAAGTGAAGTATCCCTAAATTGTCTTGAGAAATAGGATTTCAAGGACGTGGCCCAGAAGGCGTATGTAGGCGCTTTTAGGCTCATTGGATATGCCCATTGTCCTGCCTCTTGTAAACATATAGGCCCAGTTAGTCTCCAACCCTGTCTTTGTGCTTATTTAGCGAACAACAAAACTGGGTTAAAGTGAGCCAGTCTGGAGCCAGGGTGTCAGCTTCAGGGCATGAGAAGGAGGCTGTGCCGTCCCCTATACCTTCAGATTTCAGGAAAATAATTAAATCAAATCGTCGTGTATTTTATATTGTTCATTGTGGTAAGTTGTGCGAAACGTCCTGGAAAGTGTAGCAATTGCTGTCAAATTGTCATCATCTGTAGTGACAACAGTGCTGGGAAAAATATTTGCAGCCAGAAAAAAGAAATTCATTGCTTAGAACTTTGAAATCCCTTTTATTGCACATGTGCAATGCGCCACTCACACATTGCATGTGTTATGCCAATGTAAGCCCACGCTCCAGGTGTAAGTGTGTTTTCTTTGAGAATGTGAGGGTCAGTCTGGTAGGCAGATTCCTTTGCAAAAATACATCCGCATGCTGTGAAAAGGTCAATAGGCTGACCTTGTCAAGGGCGGGTGCAAGCCCCCCTTTACCCTGTGGTGGGAGCCCTGCCAGGGAGTAATCCAGTGCCAGTCCTATGACATGCCATTTGCAAGACATTCGATATTCAAAAGCGTCTGTTTCGCATTCAAAAGTGCTATAACAACTTTCAGTCCGTTCAGTATTCAAAATGGCTTGTTTCAAGTTCCTGGAGCGCCCCGGTATGAGTGTTTCCCTGTTTCCACTCACTAGTTGCATACGGCAGCTCCCGTCGGATTCTTTGAACTCCTTGCTCTGCTTTTCGGCTTCCAATAGCTCAGTTCTTCACTCGCAGAGACCACAGTGAGCACCACTCGCTCTCCTGGAGTCTCATGGCTTCGGAGCCCCACAGCTCCCGCCAACACGGGGGGCTGCAGGACTTCCAGACCCTCTCTTGGCTGGCCTCGGCCTCAGCGTCCTTCTCCCCCGCTCGACATGGGTCCCGGCTCCTGTATCTACAGCACCTCTCTCCAGGCCGTCTCTCTCCAGGCCATCTCCTCTTGTGCTGGGAGGCAAGGATTTGTATATCCATTTGGCATGTGTTGGTCATTAAGGCTAATTGCCTGACCATGGCAAAATCCATTAGGGGGACATGTCTGGTTGTTCCACCTGTAATCCTCCATAGCCCTCTTCTTCATCTCAGGACTTGAGTGGTGTTTGGGGAGGTTTGAATTAAAGGAAGTGTGCATAACTATGTTGTTTCCTCCTTGTCTTGGAACTTGACTGGTGTGTGTCGGCCTCACCCAAATGAGGATTTGTCCTCCTAGTTGGTCTCTTCCTTGTCCCAGTGCCGAGGTGATGTTTTGGGGGGACATCCTGGGGGGGAAGAAAAGGGAAAGGGATGACAGTAGCCAACAAAGCCTTGAGGGATAGAAGGTTCATTGTGAAAACAGAAAGGGGGACACCATGTCTCACCTAGGGACATCCTCTCCCACCTCCCCAAGTTCCCTCCACCCAGGTGATCCTCCGTCGCATATCCATTCCCAGGGTCGAGATCCAAAAGCAATGGCCTTTCCCTGGCCACCTGAGAGGAGGATCCAGGGGAAAAATAAGTGGGGACGCCCTCAGGTTCCTCACACTATCCACCTGCCAAACTCAAAATTGTCATCCGTCTTACCAGTATATCAGGATTTTCTCTTTTGACGGAATTAGCTCAGGCGATGTACTTCTCGATCAACCTATAAATATCAAGGAAAGTGATCTTGATAATTAGTAGGATCTTTATAAGACTTAAATAAGAGTCCAGTAAACAAAACATGTGTTGACTGATTGTTCTTTGAAAGTTTTATTGTGATACAGGGAAAATGTCTCCTATTTTTAATTCAATTTAATATTTTGCTTTTCCAACAATAAATAAAGAATATCGTTTCCACATGATAGGCAGATTCTTAAAAACAGGCCTATTTGTCTTCCCGAGGTAGCTCACCATTTACCCTCCGGGGCCTCCTTGGATTCTGCTGGTAACCGAGTGCTGCCTCTTGTGGCATTGTGATTGAATGCTTTAGTGAAGCTGGGAAGAAGGGCCTGCTGCATGTGGTGTAGTCAGTATCTTTATTGCTGCTGCAGGTCCCTGCCACAGACAGAGTGCTTCAGGGGGTCCCTGTGATCAATGTTCTAGTAGAGGTAAAACATATGTATTAAGCGCAAACACATACTAGGAAAACTAGTAGGCAACGGAGCATAGCAATTTACCATACAGGGCCATAGTGCATATTTGTGAGCACAGAAGTAAACTATGCATCTGACCAATTTGGCACATCTTTGCTGCTTATGGTAATGAGGAACCAAACGCACTCATTTTCCTTCTATTTTCAAGTGCCAAAGCAGACATTACGTTTCAGGTCCAATCAGCAAGGTCCTCATTTCTTAAGGCGCACCCACAGTCGCACATTATTTAGCTTCATTTTTGCCCTGGTGAAAAGTATGTGCGTAATATCACTGACAGGAAAACCTCTTTACTCCATTCCTTGTCACACAAGCAGCAAATCGGTGCCCAGTGGGTGTGTTCACATTTTGCCTTTTGCACTACACGTCCTAGAAAGTGTATTTTCACCAAGCACCCTTCATTTATCTGGGAAAAGGGAGGTCAAACTTTTGCAGGCCTGATGGACCGTAGGGGTGGTTTCCCAGCGTTATTCACTTCCAGTCATACTGGCTTATGGTGTAAAGTACAGAATATGCATTTACTTAGGCTGTTCGCTTTACGTAGGTAGATTTGTGGTCACTTCAGCGCCCCAGGCTACACATGAGCCGGGCGTGGTGCCGTTATATACCTGGGACGGAGGTGTAGATAGCTTGCGCGAGGTTTGTATAATTAAGGTAGACAATAGGAGAATTCCAGTTTGTGTTCTGGGGAACAGAGGGGTGTAGGCTGATATCCTTGAAGGAGGAGTAATTTCCCGAAAGCAAGGGCGCAGGTGTCTATTTAGCATTTGAAGTCTTGTTCCAATAGTTTGCTTTAAGAAATCTTCGGAAGAATGGAGAATTGGATTGCTCCAAAGAGTATTCCAGAGCCGGCAGCCCTGTAATTCTACGGGTCTAACCCCATTATGTTGCTGTGAATGCTGCAGACGCTTTGCAATTTTCCCTGGGGTTACACCGGGAGCCCAGGGAGTGCTTTAAGAATAGATTTGATGTGGGCATATTTTTTCAATCTGGTGTCAGATTGGCCTTCGATTAGTTCCACATTTTGTGTTTTGCCACGAGGATGTATTTCACAAATAACAATGTTGTGGTTCAAAGTGCTTTTGACCTCCGTGGAACGTAAAGAATTCCACAAAGTAGTAACACGATTTTTTTTCCTGGTACCCCCTGAAGAAGGAGTATTCAAACTGCGGGGCTAGCCCACCCAGTGGGTCCCTGAATATGTCCGGGGGGATGATGCACAAGGATCTTTCAAAGGGTAAGAGAGTGATTGCATTTAATAGAGAATATAAGCAGTTCTAGCATTTAATGTGCCCCACATACTTATTTTTATACAAGGGGAGGCTAAGCATATAAAAGTCTGGAACCACTCCTTGATGTGTGTCATGCATGTTATCACGACTGTATACATCGTGGGGAGCCGAACTGAAGATGTGATGGCGCAATCTCCTTCCAGTGCCAAGCCATGTTTAGGTATTTTAATGCACAGACTAAACCTTCCACACTCTGGAGCTCTGTTTAAAATACTTGTATTTCAAATGGTATGATAGTCTTCAATAGTTGGCAGAATTCGCTGTTACCGTTTATGCCACATGAGCCGGTCTATCGTGCACAGTGACACCTACAAACACAGTTTGTTAGGCACGAAAGTCAACGTTATTGCAGACTCTCCAATGCCTGGCAGAATTCTGCTGCCTTTTACAGTCACTGAACTTTCAACACATTGATGTGACTGCTCCTGGTATAGAAGGCTGGGCTGGCCATTCCGCCTGAAAAAATTGCTGGCAGAAAAGATTTCAATAACGGAATCTTGGCCATTGTATATTCAACGCATGATGACCAACAGGAGAGGCATTGACATAAAAACTTTAAAAGGATGGCATATGATGACGCATTATCCAATTCGGGGTGGTATGATGTTGAGGGCGGGGGTAAATAGCAAGGAACACTTGAGCAATAAATGCTAGCTCAACAATTGTATTGTTCTTCCGAGGAGGGGTAGGAGTAATAATACCTGCCGGGCTACACAGATATTTAACACGAACACAAAGGGTAAACTCTTGTTTTAACAGTGTCATGATTCGGGATAAAAGTATTCAGGTGCATGGACAAACATAAAGGACTTCATGTCCCCAGGCCAAGGTTCAGTTCCATGATACACAAGGTAGACGGTTTGCCCCTCCCTGGTAGTATTCATTGGTTCACTCACGGTCTCAAGGCATTGACAACGACCCAGAAGCTTTTCCTTCACAGTGGGGCTTGGTTCCTGTAGATCATGGTTAGTGTGGAGCCTGTGTGTGTCTCCACCACTCTCCTACCAGGTCAAGACCGCAGGTTTCTGTCCCTGTGGTCTGGGCTTTCTGCTTGACATGTTCCTATTGGGGCAGGACCATACGTTCCTGCTGCCCCTCTCCCTGGGTGGCACTCTGACAGCAAAAGACCTTGTGTCTCATCCTCTTGCCATAAGAGATTGAATGGGAAGGATCCCCAACCCACCTTTGACCTTTTTAGGCTATGAATTTGAACCCCCATGACAATGTGCTTGAGCACACTTAAGGCCCTTTCTCCAGATCATCAACATTTGCACAGCCTGCCAGTCTCCAGCTATAGTGGTATGATAACATTGCTCTTTCAACAGAGCACTGTACATAAGGGATACACCCAGAGGATTACATGTGTCAGTGACTGATGTTTGGAGCTTTCAATGAAATCTTATCACTTGTGATTTATGACTTCTGAGAGGCATCAGAAAGAAGTAACTTAAAGATGTCCTTTTTATTGTAGGGCTGGATAGTGGTCTACTTTGCAGAGTTTACAGCAGATATGTGCTGTTGTTGAACTACTGAGAATTTCTAATATGATTAAGACACTTTCTGGAATGAGCAAACCTTTTGATCTCTAGTAGCAAATTAGTGGCATCTTTGTGGGAGAGCCCAACTGAAGACAGTAAAGAAACAGACACGGATTAAAACATTACGGAAAAAGGGGCGCTGATCTAATGCTTGAGAAGAGGAGTTGATATACTTAATACATATGCAAAGTGTTAAAGGTGAATCGTGTACCCAATGCTTGAGAAGGAGATTTGATAGACATGCAAATAGTGTTGAGAGAGGGTCGTAGACCCAACACTTGGAAAAAGGAATTAACACAGTTGTGAATTTTATCAATAAAGGGTCAGGCACTCAATATTGGAAACATATTGTAAAGTGGATGAAAGAAAGAGTGAACAGAGAAAGGAAAAGCCCTGGCAGGTCAGTGCGCCAGGCAACCACTTAGTCTGGCACTCAAACACAGGAAAGGAGTAAGAAAAGAAGTGAAGTAACATCCTGGCAGGAATGGTAAACAGGAATCAGAAGAGAAGAGAAGTAATATCCTGGCTGGAGTATAGACCAGGAGTGAGAAGTAAAGTGATATCCTAGCAGGAGAGGAAACTAGGAGTGAGAAAAGAAGTGAAGTAATAACCTCAAAGGGAAGTAAACCAGGAGTGAGAGAAGAAGGGAACCTGAAATTGTGAATAGAAAAAGGGAGAATTCATACCCCTTTTAAGATCGGTAAGAAAGTTACAAATACACTGTCAAGAGAGTATAGCAAGGGTAGAAGGAGTACAGAGTGTGAGAAATTAAACATTGTGAAGAACTATGTGCTTAAGGGAAAACGCTGGCCCCTTGAGCAAAGTTGAACAGTGGAAGTAAAATGTAACAAATAGAGGAATTCAAAAGGAAGAGTCATTCCCCTGGTGTGAAGCAGAGAGACTCTAAAGTGCTGAATGTGAACGATAGAACAAGTCAAGGAAAAAGAAGTCTTTTCCTTAAAACAATGGGAATTTATGAACTGGAGGACCTCCAGAAAGTTGTCCCCTTTCGAAACAGTGAAACAGTTGGAGAAGAGCAAAACATGGGGGGGGACTCCCCTCAATTTTTGTGAAACATCATTAACCTATATCCAGAAGTGCTGGATAGACAGTGGAGGACCAGAGAAAACATAGGGGAAGGGAGGACCCCTTTCTCTATTAGAACATTTTTTTTTCTTTTCTGCACCTTAAAACTTTGAGAACTTTGAAAGAAAGCGGTGTAGCATACCAGAATCCCCTTTTACAGATTATATTGAGTTTAGATGGTGAGTTTTAGTTTAGGATATTTGGCTCTTTTGTTTAACATCCTGGCAAAGACGTTCCTTCGTTTTCTTCGGGCAGGGAAACCTCTCCTATGTTTAGGGATGGATACAATTCATCCCACCACTTTTCTATTATTTTCTGGAAATACAAGTCTATAACCAATAATACACTATTTACGAGTCTTACTCTTGATCCCTTACAATCCCTACATATAAGTGACGCACAGTATGTGCACAATCGCACACCCTGTGTTGCCTGCAACAGACAAACTAGAGACAGCCGAGCCTACTAAGCACCACAGAGAGATGCCGAAGTAAATTGGCAACATTAACACTGCCCAGTACACGCAACATGAGAAAGAAGTAAACGTATGTTCTAAAACTAACAGTAAAATCAAAATAAAAAAGTGAAGCAAGTAAACAAATTAATTGAACTAATGCTTTTTTAAATACACAGCCCACAGTCAGCATAAGAGGTTGGGGAAACACAGACATTGGCTCGAAGTCAACAAGCACCATGCCTCAAAATATATCACCTCTTATTACATTAATTTCTTCTCCTGGGGAGCCACCTGTAACATGGAAGCAATGAAAATAATATTTTGAACATTATGCTGCTGCGGTGTGTTATACAAATTATGGTAGAGAGAGGAGAAATCACTCCTGCTGTATTGTTTGAGTACCATGGGTCTAGACAAATTTGATGACCTCCCTGATCTCTCGCCCGGAGAATTGGACAATTTAAATGAGTACGAGAAGTGCATTGCAAAAATGGACAACCACTATGTGACGAAATTAAGTGCCGTCCTTGAGAAAGATACACATTTGGGAAAAGAACACAGCGAGCAGAGGAATCTGTTGAAAAATGTATTACTGCCCTGAGAGGTCATGCACGAACCTGCAACTTTGGACAACAGACAGACGAGAGAGTCAGAGGTCAGTTTATGCTTGAGTGAAGAGGTGGCAAGGTCAGAAAACAGCTATGGGCCAAAGGTGACCGCCTCCCCCCACTAGAGGAGGTTTTGAGAATAGCTAAAGAAGTTGAGCACACCAATAGGTGTGTAAAGACTCAATTAAAAAAAACAACTGGGCAAAACGGTGGAAGATAAAGTGGCAAAACATACAGAAACCATCTCTGCTATAGCCAATACTTCAAAAACGAAATCGACCAAGATACACACACCAGGGAGCAAACTGACTAGTTCATGAGGAAATACTTCCACCTAGAGAAGGTGTTTCAGGTGTACTCAATTGGTCATCTTGCAAATAGTCCTTCTTGCCCGGCTCTAGAAGTGAAGTGTACAAGGTGAAAAAGGAAGGGGCACTTAACCAAGTGTTGCAAATCCCGGACGATCAGTCTAATTGAGGGCCTGTATGAGAATGAAGAGGAGGCCGTGTTTGCAGTAGGTAGCAAGGCAGATTTGGATGAAACAAAAAACAATGTGCATATCAATGAGAAAAATGTAGGAATTGTTCAGGGGAAAAGTACAGTCTCCTCCCAAAAGCTTTATTTGAATGTCTATTCCCAAATAAGAAGCTGATGGAAGTGGATATCAGAGCCATGGCGTATGGAGGAGCAAAAATAAAGACGTTAGGATGGTTTGCAGCACATTTTGAATTCAAGGGAATAATTGCCTCCACAAGAGTATATGTCACAGAGAAAGTGACAATTCCTCTTTTGAGTTGACTTCAGCAGAACAAATGTGAGATCAAACTTAATCCAAATGCATGTGAGATGTTCATGCATTGCAATGACAATAATGTGAGTGAATTATTTAGTAACAAACTGGGTTGTTTTAAGGGATTTCTACATCAAATCGGGTTACGACATGGCTCAAAGCCAGTGGCACACATAGTAATCAACATTCCAATGTCTATTCATGAGAAAGTAAAAAAAGAATCGAACAAACTGGAGGCAGAGGGAATCCTCGAGAGGATAGAGTCGTCTGAATGGGTTTCTCCTCTCGCTATAGTAGCAAAACCAAATGAAAAATTGAGACTCAGTGTGGCTCTCCATTCTCTCAACAAGTGTATAGTCCTGGACTGTCATCCTCTATCCAACTTTGCAGAAAATCTATCAACAGCAAGGGTATTCTCCCTGTTGGATCTTACTTCTGCATATCACCAGATCAGACTCCACTCAAAATCGGATGAATTGACGGCATTCATAACACCAAAAGGTTTGTTTGATTTCAATGGGATACCTTTTAGTTTGGTTTCAGCTGCATCTGTGTTCCAAAGAATAATGTATGAGATATTCAAGGATGGTGTAACATGCTTTCAAGATGATATATTAGTATGTATTTGGAAATGGCCAATCAACCCATGACAAAAAGATGGACATGATAGTGCGAGTATTAGAGGAGAGGGGTCTTACCTTGAGTGAAGAGAAGTACAAATGTGATCAATATCAGGTTGATTACTTGGGAAACATAATATCTGCCAATGGTATTACTCCTAAAACGGAATTGGTGAAGAACATCAGAAAGACACCAGAGCCAAAGAATAAAGATGAGTTATGCTCTTTTTTGGGCATGGCTGAATACTATGCAAAATGTATTATGAATTTCGAGGACAAATCAGTAAACATGTAACCCCTTATGAAGCATAGGTCCAAATACGAATGCAATGATGAGTGGGCAAAAGAGTTTGTCATGATTAAAGATGAATTGGTCATAGCCATCTCTTGAGAATTTCATAGCAGGGCTGCAAACCATCTTATCCTCGGATGGCAGCAATACATGTCTGAGTGTGATTATAGCGCAAGTGGAGGACAACTAGACTCCTCAAAGGATCAAAGTTGAATTATTCAACGATTGAGAAGGAAGTCATGGTGATAAAGTGATCTACTTAAAAATTCTGAACCTTTTTATGGGGATCGAAGTTTGTGGTTCGCACAAGAAAGAAACTCTGCAAAGGAAGGGTTGGGCAAAGTTTCTTTAAGAATAAGGATATGGATAATGACTCTCCAGGAATACGTTTTTGAGGTGGAGTATGTTCCAGGGAAGAGAAAGGTACCTGCTAACTGTTTATCGCAAATGGTGACTCATGGACGAGCAGATGACTATGCACAAGCTGAAGAAGAGTGTATACAAAATTTTGAACAGACGATGGTCTCAAAGGATGAATGGACTTCGAGTTTACAATTGGATGATGCTTTGAGGAGAGTACAGAATTAGTTAATGGAAATGGTTCCCTATCCAAAAGAAGTGTGTGGGAAGGAATTGTGTGGTTTGAGGCCTATTAGGGATGAATTAGGGTGTCCGACAAAGAAATCATACAAGTAGCTCATGAAGGTCACAAAGGCATTACCAAGACGAAACAGAAAGTTTGCTCTGAGGATTGGTGGCTGAGATGCGACCTGTAGATTGAATGAGCAGTGAGAAAATGTATTTTTTGTGATTTTAGTGAGAAGGGTCTTAAGCCAAGGTAAAGTCCAATGATGCAAATGTCTGTTCCGAAAATGCCCATGGCAAAAGTTGGTATGGATATTTTTGGACCAATCTGTAGTCGAGGAACAACTTTGTATAGCATAGTTTTAGTGGACACTTTGTCCAAGTGGGTCAAGTGAAATTGACAAGGAAAATAATGACAAGAGAAGTAATAGGTTTTATGAAAAAAACCTTTAGGTGTGAGGGATATCCTCCAGGGATCCTGACAGATAATGGAATGCAGTTTAAGTCTGGGGAAATTCAGATGTTTCTTCAGGAAAATGGCACTGTGCATAGGATTACATCCATTTATCATCCTCATGCCAATGGAGTTACAGAAAGGTTTAATAAAGTTATAAAGGATTGCATCCGATGGGCTTGGTGTAATAATGAAGATTGGGGATAAGCAGTTGTAGATAGGAAAATAGCCCATAAAGTTTCTCTGCACATCAGCACGTGGTTATCTCCGTTTGAGATGAGTAGGGGGAGAAAGCCAAATAGTAAAATTTGTCCCCTGTGGTTGGGAAAAGCAAAATGGATTTGGGAAGATGTGGAGAGTGCCAAGTCATGCATTGATGAGAAACAATATTACAATAAATGTAGCTACGATGAGAGGAAAGCTGTGATGGAGAGAGCGATACATGAGGGTGATTGGGTGAGATGATTGCCTCAAAAGGTTATGGAGGTGTTTCATGGAGCAGTTGAGGATGGTAGGACATGGAGCATGAATAGGATAGTAACAGTGAAGAAGAGATGTGAGAGAAGTGAAGCGCTGGAGCCTCAATGTGGAGACTTGAAGTGAAGGAGGGATGAGACAGAAGTGAAGTGATGAATCCTGAAGTTAAGAGACCTGAGCTAACAGTAAGGATGTCTTAGATAGTAATGAGAAGGCCTGGTCATTTCAAAGATTATATTGTTGACTGTTGAAAGGGAGGTGTGTAATATCCTACTAGCCTGTGGAACAGAGACTGGTGAAAAGAGAGATAAAATGTGGAAGGGAGAGTTGAGAAGGAAGGGGTGTATTGCAGTTGGTGGGGCTTTAAACGATGTATACTTAATTCTGAATAAATATACATGAAAACATACCTGTCTTCAGAATCAGATACTTCACTGCAGCTGTGCCTGCCTTGCCGAAGGGGGGTATGAGGAGTCTTGGAGGACGTGGGTGCATTTGATAAACCTAGGGGAGATTATGAAGGCCCTAGAAAACTAGGGAACTGCTTCATTCTTTTTGAAGTGCTAATTGCTCAGGCATAATCCCACCAGCACATTCCCAACATTTTAAATTATGGTTTGAGGGGGTCGCATTTGGGGGTGGTTTTACCCGTTTTCAGTGCTCTTTTGGCAATATCAGTGCTTATTGTCAACTTTCATCCGAATGTGTGTCATGATTCTTCAATGTGATTGAAAAATGTTGCTTTGTCAGTGGTGGCTTGGCCATAGTGCCCTTTGGGTACTCGCTGACTGGCCCTGTACCAGAGGGTCAGTCCCTGGGAGCCTGGGTGTCAGATCTGGCCTGGAAGTCTAAATTGTTTGTGGGGGTTAGAACCGCCCTTCCGCCTGTGCGGTTTATGCCTGCCTGTCCTTTGCATTGTTGTGTGTTATGGCACTTTGTGGAACCGCTCCACAGGGCGGCAATCTGTTGCCCTTAGGCTGCATGTGTAACTTTGAGGGTGGTTATGTTCTCCTGAGTACATGTTGGGTACCTCCCATTCTAACATGGCACATGTTGTCTTTGTCAGTCCAGTGTTGGGCATGCAGAAGTGTTCCAGACAAAGATGGCAGATGACCCATACCTGATACTGTGCTTCCAGATCTTGGTCACATAGCCCTCTTTGAGCAAGACCTGTTGACTTACATGTGTATTGCTGCACTCCATCGAGTTTGAGCCATCCGGTTCATCACCCCTGCTGATTGCTTCTGTTCCCTGTGGGTCCTTCCTGTCTCGGCGTTCTGTGTGTCCTTGTTACTCCCGTCTCCCATTGCCTGGCCTTCTGTCCCATCTTATGCCTCGATTCTGCTTTGTCCGTTCTACATCCTGACGATTCTCTGGCTCATGCAGTGATATGTTCTTCACTCCTGAAACACTTCAGTGACCAGCTTTCATCTACTGTTTTAACTTTTTACCATCTAAGATGTTTGGCTTTTTTCTTTGTTGGAATATCTGGTGTTCAACGCCGTTGGGCACCAATGTTTGCCACCTGTTCTCTCTGGGTGACGTCATCATGTCTATGGGGGCATGTCAACCTTATATCTTCTGGGCTCCAAGAGACCTATGAAGGTAAGTCAGACATTAAGACTGGCCTTCTTTAAAAGATGATAAATGTTTGTATGACCAGCCATTAAAGAATTTGTGCTGAGGAATGCACACGATAAGGTATATGCAGGAGCAAATTACACTGGATGCTGGTGAGCCAGACAATACACTTCTGGGCCATTTGACCGGCCCATGAGAATACTATAAACTGGGCCTGATCTTTTTAGCAAAACGACTCAAATTGTGCAACCCACTCCCACTAGATTTGTGCGCTAGGGGAAATGATGCACCATTCAGCTGACGCCTAAAGACTCATTTGTTCATTTGTTCTCTGAGAGGATAAAGAGGATGTGTTCATCTTTACGTTTGGTTACCACTCCTAGCAGCAAATATCACTCAGAAGTACATTTTTTAGTGATCTGAAGTTTGTTTCTTAAATTCTCAACGATTACACTGCTTCTTGTGTATAATAATACATCATTGTAGGTCCTCGTAGTGCTTCTTGTACATGATGATGCTCAGGGCTGGCCTTATCGGCAGCAGCGCCCTGGGCGAATTGGTGCTTCCGGTGAACAGGGGCCAGGGTGGGGGTGGCAGGATGCTCCAGCGCCTCGCAGGGGGTTAAATCACTGAAAAAGGATGCTCATGCAACGCATGATTGCCCTATTCCAATGCAAACCGCCTCGCTCCCGCACCGGAGAGAGGAGGTAATCCCCAGCACCCTATTGTTATTAAAAGCGCCTCGCCACCGCGGGCACATTTAATAACAAAAGTGCACCTGCCATGCCTTCTCCCACTACGCCAGCTCGGGGGAGCCCTTGAAAAACGACCCCGAGCTGGCGTGGCAGGGGACTAATGGCACCCTGGGGGGGCATAGTGCCCCAGGCGGTCGCCCGGCCCGCCCTGCCCCAAGGACAGCCCTGATGATGTTGCTGCATGTTGGTGATCCAAGCTTGATCGATCCTTCTACAGCCATATACAGGATCTGTTCAGAAAATTACTTATGCAACATTGGATGTAAGCTGTAGATGAAACGCGCCATTCATTCAGGAGATATAAGCAGGCTGTTTGTCTTCTAGACTGCACTTCACTGAGCTTGGCTATATTTGCTACTTTCTAGTGCCAAGAGGCCAGTCTTAACGGTGAAGGTCTGCACGCTACAAGATTGTTTGCATATGCATGGCTAATTCCAATAAAAGAATAAGTGCGTAATGTGATCTGACATCCTTCTGTTTCACTGTGACTAGTTGTTCTTTGGGGTTTCACTAGCATTTTAGTAATAATGTTGTCTGACTTACAATGCCCAGTTTATACAGGTCAGTGGTGGAATCCCCCTCGTGCACGCACACCCTAGGCCGTGGACACCCCCACAGTTCTGAAGCCAAGACCTGCCTTGAACTGTGTTGAGAGGCTATTATTGAACTTGGGCGGTTGGCTTTTATATTGCCAGGTTCAGGCGGACTGGCTACAATCATGTAGCAGGCACATGTGAATCTATGGGCTTTGTATAACGTCTTTTCAGCGGGTTGACTACCCTACGTGGACTGAAGTGCACAGTCAGCCCATAGATCACTCTGAAAAGTAAATCTGTCGTGCTGTCGCTTCCAATGTAGAGCAGTTCTCTGTGGGGTTTGTTTATATATTACACATATGTTAATGTATCAGTATAATCATAAAATAGAGTGTTATGCACTTATGAGTTCTACTTACATGTTATTCCTTGTTTTAGTATTGAGAGACATTGTGATCTCACACCATTCCATTTGGAGTGTTTTCCTTTATGCATGATTCTTAATACAGAGTTGGGGGTCTGCCTCTGTGGGCAGTGCCTGCTGTCGTGTGTCTTTACTTATTGTTAAATGTTAAGACGTGCCTCTGTTGTCTGAGCATCATTCCCAACATTGGCGACGGGGATTCGTACCGCGGACCCACCCTGGGGCCTCATCGCGGCTTCTGTGTGCTGCCCAGTTTCAGCGGTGTCTCCAGAGACATTTATCCCTGTTCCTTCCTACGTTAACGACAGCAGGCGAAGGATTTGGAAGGAAGGGGAAGCGCATCGGATTTCACCGAGCGACCAGGCAAGTCGGGGAGAAAATAATTGGACCAGGAAGGAGGCGGTGCGTATAACGGCGCTGTCCCGAGACCCCTCGCGAGGGGAGAACAGCTGTTTTCGGCCCGTGCCGTGCGCCAGCGGCATCTCATGGAGCTTTGACTCCGCCCCGCTCCCCGTCTGTGACGCGCACGTCTTGAGGGTGTGTCAGTCTTCTCTGCAAGCCCGGCCTTTCCCATTGTGACGTTGGTTGCCCAGCAACCTGATTTCCACGCCTGGGAGCAGCGTGCGAGAATACTGACTTTGTTTCTCAGCGTCCGGAACGAAGGACTGACACAGCATTGTTACATTCACTGCTCGTATTGCAGAGTGGATTGAGAGGCTCATTTCACTTCGTTTATTTTCCTGCTTCAGATTGTTGAAAGAGGAATCTCTGAGCACATACATCCTGGGACATCTGTGTTCAGCAGCATTTGTATCTCTCCCAAAGGACATCTTTCTGTTAGTTTGACACTACAAACACTGTTTCCACGAATTCCTGCTCCCTCGCTCTCACCATAGCTGCATCCATCCCTCCCCCCCTTTCCTTCCTGAATGAAACTGGCCGTCCCTCCATCAGGTGGGACAAATGGAAGGATGTTTTTTGAGAATTACCTCGTGGCCATGGGGGGTGACAGATTTAGTTCTGCACGCAAGAAGGCCCTTTTGCTTCACAATCTGTGGAGGGGCGCAGGATCTACATGGCTTGGCTAGGAATCAGGTGCCTGTGGCTGGTGATGCTGATGAGTATGCCTTAGCCCTCAAGCAATTACAGGACCATTTTGAACCACGTAAAAATGTCAGTTTTGAAAGGCACAAGTTTTTCCAGCGAGTCCAGGAGAAATCAGAGTCTGTGGAGTCTTATGTGGCCTGTTTGAGATCCTTGAGTAATTCCTGTGAATTTGAGCATCTGACTGACTCACTGATCAGAGATCAGTTGGTCAGGTGCACCAACAACATCAGAATTCAGGAGAAGCTTCTCACTAAAGATATGGTGTTGGATGAGGCTGCTGAACTGGCCAGGAGTATTGAACAGACTTTCCAGTACGTCAAAGAACTCAGGATCGATAAGCAAGCCCCCCCGGCTACGTCTGTATGTGCTATTGATCAAAGGAAAAGGACGGGCATTCCGGCAGGAAGAAAAGGGGATTGGAGTGCGAGAAATTCATGCTCTCAGTCTGGAAATCCCAGACATGGTGCCAACTTCCCGTCCTGTCCCGCCAGGTTCGCGGAGTGCTTCAAATGCAAGGGCAGAGGGCACTTTGCGAATGTTTGTAAGGCCACATCCATTAACCTCGTGGAGCCCAGTATGGAGAACAGACCCAACAGTGAGGAAAGTGTTCGGAGAAATTACAATATACAAGACGTTTTGGGCACACAGGAACCTGGTCCCAGGCATGTGTTTGAAATTTCTGCAATATCTGGGGAGACAAAGGGACCAGCAGACATCTTCCACATTGATGGATGCAAACTAGTAATGAAGGTCGATACCTGCTCTCCCTGGACCATAATATCGCAGGACACTTTGGTGAACACCTTAAAGAAGAGCGAGACCATAATACGCACCACTGACATTAAGGCTCGTGGATATGGTGAATCTGCAATAGAGATTTTGGGGGAGTTCCCGGCAAAGGTGCTTTACAAAGAAAGAGAGTGCCTGGCCAACATCCTGGTAGCAAGAAGGGGCCCTTCATTATTAGGATGGGAAGAACAAAGGAGTTTGGGTGTAGGATACAGGCAAGTGCGCCCAACCCAGTGACGATTGCGGAGGTCGAAGATGTCTGGTCCAAAGAGTTTCCCGAGGTGTTTTCTGAAAGACTAGGAAGACTTACGGATTTTGAGCATTATATAAAGCTTAGGAATGGTGCACGACCTGTGGTGGACAAAGTCAGACAAGTGCCACTGAACATGAGGAGTCAACTTCGTGATGAGTTGGACGATCTTATTAGCAAGGGGGTGATTGAACCGGTGGCAGCCACTGAATGGCTATCGCCTATTGTACTGGTGGCCAAGGCCAACGGGAAGTTGAGACTATATGTCGACTTGCGCAGCCTAAATCAGAATATAATTGTTGAGAGGCATCCACTTCCAAACATTTCAGCGACTCTTTCTATGCTAGCTGAACCAAAGATATTTTCTGTCATTGACTTCTCAGCGGCTTATCAGGTTCCATTGTCCAGAGAGTCTCAGCATCTTACCGCCTTCATCAACCCTGTGGGTATTTTTAAGTACAGTCGCATGCCATTTGGCCTGGCTTCGGCTGCGTCTTTATTTCAGAGGGTGATGGAGGAGGTGCTTAAAGGTTTGAGAAAAGTCACGGTTTTCCAGGATGACTTTCTGGTATTTGCTGATAATGAAAATGAACACAATGAATTTCTAAGGGCTGTATTAATGAGACTCAAGGGAGCTGGTCTAACTGTTCAGAGAAGCAAGTGTAAAATTGCTGTAAGAGAAGTGGAATACCTAGGCCACAAAATATCCTGTGATGGTATTTCTCCAAAGAAGTGTCTTGTTGATAGTATTAGTAGTGCTCCCCAGCCATAGGACAAACAACAATTGCGTTCATTTATGGGGCTGGCAGAGTACTACCATAAGTTTGTCAGTGGTTTTGCCACTATTCCCTCTCCGTTGAGAGATCTACTGAAAAAAGGTGCAAAGTATGAGTGGTCGAGTGAGTGCCAGGAGGCTTTCCAAAGGATTAAAGAGTGCATTATTCAAGCCCCTTCTTTGGGGGGGTTTGTTACAGGTAGAAAAACAGTCTTGGCTGTAGATGCAAGTACTCTTGGTCTTAGTGCTGCACTATCCCAGTATGATAATGGAAAAGTTGAACATATCATTGCTTTTGCGTCTAGGCCGTTGAGGGGGGCGTAGGAAAATTACTCTGTGATAGAAAGAGAAGCGTTGGCAGTTTCCTGGGCTGTTGCACAATTTAAATATTATCTCTGGGGTCAAACCTTTACAGTAAGAACAGATCACAAACCTTTAGTGCAACTATTGGGTAGTGTAGAATGGGCCAAGGGATCTCCCAGGATTTCAAGGTGGATGATAGAACTATTGGCTTATGATTTTAAGGTTGTGTATATTCCGGGAAAGGAAAATGTTGTAGCAGATTGTCTGTCTAGGCTACCCGTGGGAAGCAAAGATGTCAGAGAGATATTTATGGAGCAAGGTCTGAGTATTTTAGAAATTGAGTACGAGGCCATAAGTAAGGATGAGTGGGATGTTGCCGATGGTGGAGATGTTGTGTTGACACAAGTCAAAATGTGGACCAGAACAGGGTGGCCTCAGAAAAATCTTATTGAGAAGAAATGTGACTGTTAGTATGGGATTAAAGATGCGTTAAGTCTATCAGAGGATGGTTTCAAGCTCAGGAAAGGTAGTAAAGTAGTTCCCCCTGATAACATTAGGTCCAAATTAGTGAGTATAGCACATCAAGGACATTTGGGCATGGGAGGCACGAAGAGACATCTTCGTCAATCGTATTGGTGGCCAGGAGTTGACAGATGTGGAGAAGTGTGTAAGGAGCTGCAGGGAGTGTGAGAGAAGTGATAAGAGCAAAGTTGTCAGAGAAGCACCAATAAGACCTGTAACTGTGCCCGATGAACCCTGGAAAAAGGTTGCAGTAGATTTGGTGGGCCCACTGCAGGATTTGGGCAAGGATTTCAAGCATTTAGTTGTTCTAGTGGATTACCACTCAAAGTGGATTGAGTGGAAGGCGATCCGTGAAGCCACCACTTCCCAAATGATTCTGTTTTTTGAAGAAATATTTTACAGAGAGGGTTTCCCTACAGAATTGATTTTGGATAATGGTGTCCAGTTCTGTTCTGGAAAGATGGTAGATTTTTTCAAGAAATTTGGTATAAAACATTTTAGGACGGCTCTCTACCAACCCAGGGCTAATGGTCTGGTTGCAGGGCAAACAGGTTTGTGAAAGAGGGTTTACAGCTGGCGATGGCGGCGGGTTTAAACTGGCAGAAGGTGTTGAGAGAGATGATTTGGAATTACTGCACGACTCCACATACTGTTACCAAGGTTTCTCCTTTCATGTCCCTCAAGGTTAGGCAACCGGGCACGAAACTCTGCCCATGTTGTCTAAATTTGGCAAGGAGTGTGAATGTGACAGAGATAAGATCATGACACTTATCAGAGAAGCGAAGCCCAAAATAAATATAAAGAGAGGTTTGATATGGAAAGGAAATCCAAGGAGATAACCTGGAAGGAGGGAGATCTAGTCTACATCAAGAATCCAAGGTTGTCTCCCAAATGCATTGAGAGTAAGTTCATCTGTCCAAAGAGAATTGCAGTGGTGAGAGGCAATGTAGTTATCATGGAAGGGGGAAGAGTGTTGGTCCATGTCCAGATTAGTAAAGTGCAACAATGTTGGTGAGGCTGTGAACCGTGAAACAAGTGAAAATAGCAATGATGGTGAGCAGTTGTGTGAACCAGGAGTGAGCAACAGAGTACAAAATAATGACTGCACGAATGTAAACTCAGAGAGGATAAGAAACAAGCCTCTCTGGTTGAAAGATTACTACTTTGAATAATGCCGTTAATATGGTAAGGGAGGAGATGTGTGGGGTTTGTTTATATATTACACATATGTTAATGTATCAGTATAATCATAAGATAGAGTGTTATGCACTTATGAGTTCTACTTACATGTTATTCCTTGTTTTAGTATTGAGAGACAGTGTGATCTCGCACCATTCCATATGGAGTGTTTTCCTTTATGCATAATTCTTAATACAGAGTTGGGGTCTGCCTCTGTGGGCAGTGCCTGCTGTCGTGTGTCTTTACTTATTATTAAATGTTAAGACGTGCCTCTTTTGTCTGAGCATCATTCCCAACATTCTCGCGCTGAAGCCCTGCGTGCGTGGGGTCCATGACTGTCCGAGCCTTGTGGCATACTTCTCGAGTGAAGCCTGTGCCAAAGCGGCGGGCCAATAAAAGAACGCGTTGTGGCAGCCAAGACAAAATGAAGACTTTTAGCGCCCTTTCACGGGCCTTTTCAATTTCAGGTGAAGCCGGAGCGCCATCAATCACCTGCCTCGAAGTTTCCCCTCCAGGCCTTGACCCCTCAGTTCACGTCCGTGAATCCCCCTTCTCTCGTTGCAAACGTATTTGCCACAAGTCCGGCTTTAACAGAAAGCCTGATTACCTGAAGGCCAAAAATAGGGGGCGCGGGGGGGGGGGGGGCGTTTTGGCTTACATGCTATCTTAATGTTTTGGCACCAGGCGGTGTTTCTCCTGCCACGTCGAACACTCGGGACGGGCCTTCCACCAACACACTAACATTGCCAGCCCACTGTGCCACGGTCAATAATCACAAAGCAGGTGGGCGCCCATCCCCCTAGCCAGTGACTGATCGAGTGGTTCACCCGAGAGGATTTGACAGGGTGCACCAAACATGTAGTTCCTGGCTTATTTATCGCAGGTGTTCAAATTAGCGTGCGCTGTGTTTTTTCATGCACGCGAGGGCTAGGCTTTAGAGGAAATGTGCTAATTCCACCCAGAAACCCTCTTAGTGTTTTTATAGCTTTATAATGAACACGAAGCGCCACTGAAGGTCTGAGCAATGGAAACCCTCCCCGGTGATGTCGTATATTACAAATATTATTTGTACTCGCCATTTTTTTTCTCCTGCGGATTGAGTGACATCATACAGCGATTGGTTTTTATTAGTTTTTCTTCCACTGTAATGTTCTGGTGCCAGGCGCGGTGCATGAAAAAATAAAGTTTCCCTCAACGCCCCGTAATCCAATTTATGGGTGTGCTTTGATTTCTTTTAGTTGTAGAATTCATCGATCGCTTTCCACACCACTGGCTTTCGATTTCATTATTTGACTTAATTTCAGTGAAATTCCTAGTTTTGATTAAAGATAAATGGGTCAGCGTTCTGTCAATCTTTCTGCATGAACCACCACCACTGTCATGAGTTCATGCATGACCCCTGAACCACCAAGAATGGCCCGTCAAGACTCTGTGGGCTATGTCTTCTACTTTGACCATTAGATCAGACATTCAGTGCTGATTGGAGATCTTTCACCTTCAAAGGCCTGTAGGTGGGACAGTCAGATCCTACCATGCTTTACCTGGCCCATGACAGCGGCATCTTCCAACGAAACATGCAGGCATGAAGACCATATTGTCCCTATAAGGTAATGCTCTGTGCTGAATGACCACAGAACCATCTACTGCTGCCAATGGCCAGAAAGCATACTCTAGTCCACAGGATCTTGGACATCTTGTCCTCTCTGGGAAAGCAGTGTGTGGTGGTGTGGATGGCACTGGCACCAGGCACCACCGCGTAGTTGGGGATGGAGGAGTACTATGTCGGGAGAGAAGCTGAGAACATAGCTCAGTGTGTAGGCCCTCGCACATCGCGTCTGGTACAGGGATAATTTGTTCTGCTTCAAAAAACGCATTTGTGCGCTTCTGCACCATGGTTTGTTTACTATATTTCAGGCAACTTCAATTTCGCTCATACTGAAACCCCGAATTGCTGAACTATTTACACTGTAGATGCCCAAAAGCCATGTATTGTTTTTTGTTGTTGTTGCAGTACTTTATGTAATGGTGCAGTGTGACTACAGATTGTTTCAACTACAGAAATATTCTGGATGGAAATCTTGCAGCAGGCCAGCTCTCTGAAAGGATCTGCCTTTAAATCACTCTGAAGGTGCGCCACTGGTTTTTAGGGTCAGACATCTGTGAACCTATTTCTCCACCATTCTTAACAAGCATTGGCAATGCCAACAGTTTGGGCTTTTGTGTAGGCATCGGAAAGGCATTTTCCAGGCACTGCTGTAGTGGCATTGACTGGGTATTGATGGTAGCAGGTGCAAATTGGTGCAAGTACCTGGGCATCTAAAAGCAGTGCCTATCAAATGCCTAATAGTTATACACAAGACAAAACTGTTGGCTTTGCTCATGCTTGTTTTAACAGGACTTCATTGAAGGACGGGCATAGTGCGTATAAATCGAATGACTGAAGGCAAACCTGGTTAAGACATTTTCATTGCACCATTGGCACGTTTACAACTCCAATGAAGTAATTAACTCCCAGAAGACTGCTTTGAAAAAACACTAGCAGGCGCTTTGAGTGCAAAGTTTGATGGTAAGGCTTGGTTAAAGCAAGCTCAAAGAGTTTCCCTGAGGAAGTCATTTGGGCAGGGAGGGATAGGAACTGGATGGGAGTGACCATCGGGATTAGCATGGCATGGGCAGTCAATGGGTGGGCAAATAACCAAACAAAACAGACAAGCGTTGTGTTCCTCCTCATATGCAATGTATCCCTATCTGTACTCTAATGCAATAGTTTTGCCTTATAGGTAGAGCTAAAGTACCACCTAATTGTACTTTAAGTGATATTTAGTTTGTACTATCATAACATTGCTTAGGCCTCCTTCAGGAAATACCACCATCTGTTAATGTTATCTTAGACGGCATTACCACAATGATAGGGGAAATGGTGGTATCCGTATTCTATACCACCATAGGCAAAACAATCTACAGTGGTAAAAATACCACTGGAGGAACATATGCCTGTGTCGGTAGTAGGCCCTGCTGCAGAACAATAATATTTCTCTGTGTGTACATCTTTGCTATGAGGCCCCACCTAAAACACAATTTAAATTCTCACAGCATTAAGGGCATTGACCATTTTTAATACAAGCGCCAAACTGATACTATTTACCACCCTTTTAAGGTATCCCACTTTAGGTGATGGGGATTGATGATTGTAATGCATGTAAACTGTTGGTAAACCAGCATAGCGGATGCTTCAGCTTGGTGGCATGCAGCCCTTTTATATTTTTTGCAATTGGCAGTATGGCAACATGGGTAGCTTTGAAAACGAACCAGTAACATTCTCCCCTTTCTAGAATGAGGCCCCTTAGCTTCCCTTCGAACTGCTGAGGGGTTTCTTCTGGGTGATGTACGTTTTGGCTATCTAGTCACACAGTCACCAATTGCCAAATGTTGCCCTGCTCATTACAGAGAGCAGAGCAGATTCATTTGACTAAGTATTCCATGGTGCATATGATGATGAAAGCTGCAATGACTGCATTTCCTTATTGTTCACATTTCTGCTGACTGCCAAATGGTACCAACATGTTACAACTATTGCAATGTGGGGGTGGGCAGTCTATAGCACTTGGATGTATTTTTGGGGTGGGTAATGTATTGCATTTGGGGGGATTTTGGGGTTAGGCAGTGTATTACACGTGGGTAGATTTTGGCGGTAGGCAGTGTATTGCACTTGGATGGATTTGGGGGGTGGGCAGTGTATTGCACTTGGATGGATTTTGGGGGTGGGTAGGTAGTGTATTGCACTTGAATGGATTTTGGGGGTGGGTAGGTAGTGTATTGCAATTGGATGGATTTTGGGGGTGGGTAGGTAGTGTATTGCACTTATATGGATTTTGGGGGTGGGCGATGTGTTGAACCACATCATTAGAAAAGTGGCCTTTGCTTCTGCTCTTAGATGATTTATAAGTGCAGCCAATGCTTTTGTTCAATGGATATCCATTAGCATAGCCAACATGTTACACTTAGAATACCTGTGTGGTTTTCCATTGTGCTGCACTTGGAATAGTTCAGGAGGGCAACCTGGGTGTTGCTCTCTGAGGATTTTGTGAGGGTAACCATTGAATTGCACAGATTGTAGTGTTTGCACCAGCAGATCTCTTGTGATAGGCATTTTATAGCACTTGAAAGGGTGGTGCAGTTGAACAGGGTACCCTTAGTCGATCCAAGAGGGCAACCAAGTTGTGGATTCTACGTGATTGTAGACTGTGTTCCACTACAGAGAATGCAGGTGATGGCAGAACGTTGCCTTTACAGTTAAGTGGGGTCTTGAATGTAGCCACTTAATGATAGCTGGAAACATGCAAAATATATCCACCATAATTTATCAACACAGATGTTTTAGAAATGTGCCGAAAGAACCAATTCTAGGCTTTCATTTAATTAAAACCAATGCATTTTTCCTCTCTAACTCAGCGCTTTTGGAATTAGTCAAAGTGGTGGCCACACTCCTGCATGTATCTGCCTTCACATACAACTTGAATGACACTTTGCACACCACTTCTGCCATAAGAATGTAGCTACCTTTCACGAGAAAAATCTGAACTGCAGCTGCCCACATAACTGATTATCGTCTTTCACACACCCAGAGATGTATTTACAATAACGCCAACTAGGCCCTGGCCTAGGGCGACAGAGTGCCGCAGGTGCGGCACTTTAGTAGTTTATTTTCAATGCAGTTATTTTTTAAACATAAACTTCATTTAGTGTCTCAGAGTGTTACTGGCCCATAACAATGCGCCAGTGATTTCAAGCTGTTAGCAGTCACTCTACTCTGACAGCTGTCTTTGATGGCCAAACCTGTGTATATGCTTGATATGTACATAAGCTTTATTGTTAATGTGACCTTTGTTTATTAAAAAGAACAAAGAAAATGTGTGCAAAACCCACCATGCATTGGGTATTTAGTGATTTAGTGTTACGAATACCACAGACATATATGACAAAAAAAGCTCTTAGGTCATTCAATTCTGGTATAATGCTCTTTAATATGCAAACTGCCAGAACCTCATTGGTTTTATTGGTGTCATTCCCCATTATCATTGGCGTTCTTTCTAACCAGCGCACACATACTGGGCCTCATTACGACCCTGGCGCTAAGTGAAAAACGATGGCGGTAAATGGTTACCGCCATCGTTTTCCACCAGGTCCGATCATGACCCGTGACCGTTAACTACGATGCCATTAGCGGCATCGTAGTTAACGCTGCCGCTAACTGCGCTAAGGGTGCGCGCACGCGACCGGCCACACTTACTTAGCACCATGGCGGAAAGGTACGCAAATGCCGACCCAAGCGGACATGCACCTAACGCCATCACCCAGCCCGTTAAGTACCTTACCGCCATGGTGCTAATTACGCCATCGCGAACCAACCGTAAAGGGCCATGTAAAGTGAATGCAGCTGCCACAGGTGCAAAGAAACAGCACAGGTGAAGGCAATACAGACTCAGGAAGTACAAAAAGAGCACACCCCACCCCTTCCCACACCCAGTCACAATCCACAATGATACCAATACGACTAGCAATGTTGGGGCTGGAGGACCTGATAGCAATGCATGTGCTACAACAGCAACAACAACAACAGGCAGCACAGAGGAGACGCAGGAGGAGAAGGAGGGCAAGGCAGGCCCAGCAAGCCCCACCAGCACAGCCAGTGCCACCACGCAGGCAGCCCCCAATCCCACGCATCAGAGCCAATCCCTTCAACCTCACTGCTGAGCAGATCCACACCCTGTACCGTTTGGACCGGGACACCATCACCGCCATCGTAGACATGATACACGACGACATTGTCAGCATGATAGACACTCCAACCGCCATCCCCCCTACTGAAGGTAGTGTCTGTACTCCACTTCCTGGCCACAGGCATCTACCAGCACACAGTGGGGCACTTGCATGGCATTTCACAACCATTATTCTCACGAACTCATCCAAGTGCTCGATGCCCTCCTCAAGCACACAGACGACCACATCTCATTACCACGGACTGCCTAGGACATTGCAAACACAAAAGTGGGTTTCCATGCACTAGCCGGCATACCCGGTTGCATTGGTGCCATCGACTGCACCCATGTGGAATTGGTGGTTCCACGTGCCATGGAGGTACCGTACCGCAACCGGAAACAGTTCCACTCAATCAACGTGCAAATGGTCTGTGACTCCAACAAGATCATCACACATTGTTGTGCCCGATTCCCCGGATCAACCCATGATTCTATGGTCCTGAGGAACTCCACAATACCACGCTACATGGAGCGACATGCAGGCCCAAGATCCTGGCTACTCGGTGAGTCCAATGTCATGGAAGTGGGCAGGTGAATGACGTACCGATGCATACTCCACCTGGCTGAAAGGGTGGGGGGATGATGCATACTCCACCTGGCTGATAGGGGGGGGGAATGATGCATACTCCACCTGGCTGAAAGGGGGGGGAATGATGCATACTCCACCTGGCTGTGAGTAACACAGAGAACGGAGACAGAGGATGGGCACTCACAATGCACTCAACCCCTCTGCATACATTGGGTGATGGCATGCAAAACAGGCCATGGGAGCCATGAGCATATACTGGTTGCATTGTGTGAATCAATTAGTGCATGTAGAAGTGAGCCAAAGTAACAGTTGGATGCAAGCCATGTTGGCACATCATGTTCTTGATCAGACGACATGACTGACACATACATTCTCGCTTACATACAGGTGATGCAGGCTATCCCCTGAAGAGGTGGCTCCTTACACCAGTCCGTAACCCGCAGAACCAGCACGAGGAGGACTTCAGCCGTGCACATACACGTACTCGTGTGGTCATAGAGCAGACATTCGGCCTATTGAAGGCACGGTTCCGAAGCCTCAGCAGGTCTGGTGGGGAACTCCTGTACCACCATGAGAAGGTGGCAAAGATCGTCATGGCATGTGTCATGCTACACAATATGTGCGTCAGACGGAATGTGCCCCTGCCCCCTGACGCAGAACAACAACCACCTGACGATGAGGATGAGGAGGGTGCAGATGGGGCGGCACCCCATGGAGGAGGCGACGCACAGGAGGGGCGTGCAATGCGCCTAAGTATCATCGACCACTGCTTCTAGCACACACGGCTGGTGTGAATCACATGGAGACTGCACTTGGGGCACTGTGTGTCTCTGGGACATGCACACTGTGGACTGTACACCAATAAAGCACACATACGCAATGAAAATGCCCACACATTTCATTTTGGGAAAGAAAAAAGTGTATTTAAACTATGAAACGTCGTGACACACCCCCTCCCCCCTGCACACCCCAACACACCCCCTCCCCCCTCCCCCCTGCACACCCCAACACACCCCCTCCCACCTCCCCCCTGCACACCCCAACACACCCCCTCCCTCCTCCCCCTGCACACCCCAACACACCCCATCTAGGTGTCAACAGATGCCTGTGACAGTGGGCACAGGCTGTTACAAGCTCCCTCTCCCGGCCCCCGGGGCACCCCTGGCTGTGGAGCGCAGGTTACGTCCGGAAAGTCGGACAGGGCTGCTCTGTGCAGAACTGGCAGTGGAGGATGTCCCTGCCTGCCCCCGTGCATGCCCGTCCTGTAGGGTGTGGGTGAGCTCAGTGAGCGCACGACGCAAGCCGGCAAGTTCAGCACAGATGTCCCTGGACATGGCCTGCATGGCATCCCTCAGGGGGGCAGTGCTCTGCGCAACTTCGGCCCTTAGGGTCTCTGTGGCCTTTTCAATGGTTGCCCTAGCCCCCACACATTCTGCGGCATGCTCAGCCAGCATCGTGGACAGTTGTTGCTGCCGTTCTGTGATGTCCTCGAGGGACTGCTGCCCCTGCTGGCCCATGGCCAGTGCTGGTGGTGTGTTGGAGGGGCTGCTCCCCTCCTATGGACTGAGGAGTGGGCATGGGGTAGAAGGCCACTCCTCTACCTCTGTGTGCCCCTGTGTGTGATGCTCATGGGGGCTGGCGTCTGACAAACAGGGGGAATGTAGTAGGTCAGTGGGGCTTCGGGCTTCGTGTTCCTCAATGTCTGAGTCTGAACATGCAGCTATTGCAGCTGTCTCACCCATGTTGCTGCTGGCCGCTGACCCGGTGCCTTCTGTGGCAGGCAATTTTGGTAGAGGTGGAGCAGCTGCTGCTGGCCTGCTGACTACAGGGGTGCTTGCCGGTGGGACGTCCGGTATGCTTGCAGTGGGTCCTGCTTGTTGTGGGGTCTGCCTCACTGCAGCTGAGGTCGAGGGTGCGGGGACGGTATAATTGGCCTTCTTGGCTCTCTTCGTCGCAGGGGTGTCCTGGTCCTCGGGGTGTGAATCTGTGCCTGTGGTGGAGCAAAGGAGGGAGGGCGTTATTGATGGGTCTGCGGACTTTGGAATGAAAATGATAGACATTATTCTGGTCAGTAGATGAGGCAGATTTCAGGCAGGGCCATGCAGGTTGTCTCCTCTTAGTGTGGAATGTGGATGCAGGTATGCGGGTGCCAGCAGTGTATACAGGGTGGTGCTCGCATTTGGCTATGGGCAGTGTGGAAATGTGTTGCATTTACACTTTAGGGCAACCTTGTGCTACACATGAATGGACTGCAGTGACTATGGCATGTCTTGTTTGAGGCACCTACCTTCATCGCCTGATGTCGGAGCTCCCCTTTCCATCCCTCCGACGCCTTCAATGGCTTCCATGCCAATCGTGGTTGCACAAATCTCCTCCCACGGTTGGAGTTTTAGTGGGGATTCCGACCCTCCACCGGTACCCATTGCAAGGTTGGGGTTCGCAGAGATGACCGCTCTGACCCGTATGCGGAGGTCGTACCAGCGCTTCCTGCACTGCAGTGGGGTGCGGGGTACGGTCCCCACCGCGCTGACGCGCTCGGCCACCAGGGCCCAGATGGCCTTCTTTTTCCCTATCACTCTCCTGGTCATTTCAGGGGAGAAAACGACAGCTGTGTTGTCTTGCAGGGTCTCCGCAAGCAAGCAGAGTTCCTCCCGGCTGAATCTTTCCTGGCGCTGGCGGTCACATGCCTTCTTAACAGCTTTAGGCATTTTTGGGTAGTTGGATGGGTGGGTGATTGGTTGGGACAGGTGTCAGGGTTGGATCTGGTGTTGTTCGCTAGGATGGCAATGGATTGTGTTTTTAAAGATGGCCGACGTGCTGTTTCCCGTTCCGGCGCGATGACGCTATTTCCGGTCCTGCTTTTTACGGCCACCGCAAATTACGGTGGCCGCTAATTACGGTGGCCGCTACTTACGGTGGCGGAAGTGCACCTTGCTCGCTTTACGATGCCGGTAGGGGCCTTTTCCGCCATGGCGTTAATTGCATTACCGCCATGGCGTAATGCTCGTGCGCGATGGGTCATAATGTGGCGCTCTTTACGCCATCGGCCCACGGCGTAAACGCTCATTACGCCATGGCGGTAATGACGGAAGATTACCGCCTGGGTCGTAATGAGGCCCACTGTGTTAAGCAATCACTTTTATGTTCACACACACAGGACATGCATTTTGTAAACCATTGCAAAAATGTGGGGTTTCCCCTGAGAAAAGTAAAAGTTAACCATAAGCCTCATTTCACATTATTAAACGCATGCCCAAGCTAAGTCAAGCACAGAGTTTCCACATGTGCACACTCAAATTATGTTCTGAAATAAGCACTACTTTCCCTCCCTGCTCCCTAATTCCAGAGGTCTGCATCTGTCCAAAAGGTGCAAGCTTTAAATATATGGTACAGAAGTTAAAATGGCGAAAAAGTGCATCCAAATGCGCAAGTGTACCAGGAAAACTGTGAAATGATACTCAGAGCCATAGAAAGGTGACAGAGAAAAAACAGTGTGCCAAATGTGCACACTGTTTTACAGCTCTAAAGAATTATAGTCTGACAGGCCTGTCCAGATATCTGTTTTGCCATCTTTACAGAAACTGCCCAATTCTCGAAATGCTCTTTAATATGCAAAACAGCCAGAACCTCATTGGTTTTATGGGTGTCACTCCCCATTATCATTGGCGTTCTTTCTAATCCGCACATGCATACTGTGTTAAGCAATCACATTTATGTTCACATACACAGGACATACATTTTTTAAACCATTGCAAAAATGCAGGGTTCCCCCCAGAAAAGTAAAGTTTAACCATGAGACATAATTTCACAATATTAAACGCATTCCCCAGATAAAGTCAGGCACAGAGTTCCCACATGTGGGCAGTCAAATGATGTTCATAAACAAGCACTACTTTCCCTCCCTCCTCCCAAATTCCATAGGTCTGCGTCTGTCCAAAAGGTGCAAGCATTAAATATATCATACAGAAGTTAAAATGGCAAAGGGTACATCTAAATGCATAACACTTGGCATGACTCTGGAAGCTACTCTCAATTCAGATGCTCAAGCCATTATGTCAGCAAAAACTGCAACTACTACATTAGACTCCTCAAAGCAATGAGACCCCTTCTCAATGAAAAAAATAGCGCCACTATTGCCAGAGCCACCATTTTATCGCGTTTGGACTATGGCAATACACTCCTTGCTGGTGCCAGCAAGCAAAGCTTACACAAGTACCAACTGATTCAAAATCAGGCGATAAGAGTTATCAAACAAAAATCAAGAAGAGATCATATCAGCGAAGCCAGACGCGACCTACATTGGTTGAAAATGGAAGACCGCGTACAATTCAAGTCCTTGTGTCTAACCCATAAATGTCTTTATGGAAAAGCACCTGCCTACCTTAAGACCAAACTTACACCCTATAGCCCTACCGAACATTAAGATCTGAAGCCAAGGGATTGATAACAACTCCAAAATTAAAAAAAGAACTAGATCTAGGAAGAGCATTCCCCACCCGTGCAGCAGCTTTCTGGAATAACCTACTGACATGCTTCAAACTGGAATCTAATCTATACTCTTTCTGTAAAAAAACTTAAAACCATGTTTTTTAAGTAATCCTAGATAAGATTCTACGTCTTTTGCTGGCTTAATCCCAATGTGCAATGAATTGTCCCGTCTATTGTTTTGTCTTTCATTGTCTGTCCGTGTCTTCATGTATGCGCCCCGATGCTTGCGAGCAGTTTGGCGCAATACAAATAAACAAATAAATAAATAGCAGTCTGAGGTTCCCCGTTAAGATATCTGTTCTGCCATCTTTACAATAACTGCCCAGTGCAAAGCAGGCAAATGGACTCCCTGCTGGGTTTATTGTGTGTCTTTTATGACAAGCAGCTTCATGCTCAGTACTTCCAGGAGAACAATCTATATCTATAACCCACGCAACTAAAAATGTTCCTATGTATTGTACAGTTCAACCAAGTCTAAGGCGTTAAGAAACGATTTAAATTGCCATACACGCAAGTTGGCATGACCCATAGCCTAAATTATACCCACAAAGGTAATGTTGTGCTGGAACGCCCAACACATTCCTCAGTTCTACTCTTGGAGGGTTGGGTATTTTGGACAATGGCACAAACAGCAATGATGTAAACAGTATGTACCACTTCATTTGTTATAAAGGCCGCATGCACTGCACAGTTAGGAGGAATGCTGCCACTCCCCACCCATGAATGTTCAGGGTTGCCCTTATCCATTATCCACTGTGATAATGCACAGCCAAAGGTTCAAAGAACCTTCTCTAACTTTTTTTATTCTGCTGGGGTGGTTATGCCCAGACAGCGTTCAAAAATTTCACTTGTGACTTTTGCATCTTTTAATAGCGCTCCAGACCAAAGGATTGGAGGCACATCTGCTGCAGCAGGTGGTAACTTGCCTTATTTATTTTTTGCCCCCTTCTAACACCAGAGCGGCAACCATGAGAAGGAGGATGAGTTATTTTCATTCAACAGATTCGCCTGCTCCACTTGTTTATATGTCATATGTAAACTTTGCCATTTTACAAGGACACAAGTAGAAATGTAGTTATGTTGTCTGAAACATTCATATTACAGACCAGTCTAAGTGCTTCTCATGGGGTGACAGCAGGCAACTGGTGAGAGACCACATATCAGCAATGAAACCAAAATTCCTTGTTCCAAACTTCCCTTACTTGTGTCCAGTTGACAGACTGCTTATGTTCTGATCGCTTCATTTAAGATTGTTTTCTGACCTAACCGAAAGTAGACAATTGGCCTCAACAAATACCTCTAGTGCACGCAACTGTAGAGCAAATTGCCTTCCTCCAAATCGTGGGCAGCAGATGAAAACACTCTTCCAACAAATATAACATAGAAGACAACGGGCTCAAATTAGTAGAGTGGAAGCAGTAGCTTTCTAATCCCCAGAGCCTTAAAAACATCCATTTGATGTTATGGAGCCAAAATGGGGGGCATAATGTGGGGAAAGGGGTGTAGTTTGGCCAAGGCGGGAAGAGTCTGTTGAAGGGGTGGAATCTGGTGAAGGTGCAGAGTCTGGCAAATGTGGAGGAAAGTTGAGGAGGGGAGCGCATGCACTTAGTTGGGCCTAGGGCTGAAGAAAACAAAAAAATTCCATTGCACATACCCTCCAGCTTATTTCCCTAACGTACATCTCTTCGCCCATACACATGCCAATTATATCTGGGTGGCTATCAGGGTCTCGGCCAAGCCCTCATAACCTTTAATGGCCATTATGCACACACGCATACTAGCAACTCCTATATTTCCCACACTAACCTACAGCACGTTGGGATTATACCTATGGTAAAAGGCGCTATAGAAATGATGAAATGAAATGAAGTAGTGTACTGCAGCGACCGAGGAAGTTGCCATCCTCACAAGATGCTGCAGTCCAATTCGCGCAAATAGTGGTTCTGTCTGAGCCAAGAGAGTGAAAAACCCATGTCGCTCTCAAAGAACCCCTTTAACTTTATGGGCACAACTTTTTTTAACCCAACTATTCCGAATGCGGAATAGGTTGATCGCTCTGCGACAGGCACATTCTGTAAACACTTTCAATCAGAGGGCACAGGGGTTTCAGACGGTTTTCTTCAGTTATCAGTGTTGCCAGACAACACAATTGTCACATTAAATACAGGGTTAAGTAACACATGAACGCCCACACACACACACAAGCCACACTATGCAGCGATAAACAACCCATCAGTTTACAGATGTAATGCCATAACACTTGAAATGCAAGGGCACAATTCACAATAAAATGTCCATTAACTAACTTGGCCTTTGACATCCATCTGGAGAGGGCTATACAAATCATAGACAAAGTTATTCTCTATAACTCTGACGTACACCTGCTTCGCTCATGATTTAGTTACAGGAAGTCAGGAGTAAGTTTGACTTACTCTTGGTAACTTATTTTGTTTTCCACATAGCCCTTTAGAGGTGTCAATTAGGAGTAAGTCAGATATACCCTTGACTTACACCTGAAGAGAGATATTGAATTCACAAATCACCGTACTCTCGGTAACTCTGACTTAAGACTGCTTTACGCCTGACTTGCAAAGAGTAAGTCAAGGGTGCATCAGACTTACTTCAGGTCAATTCTTTGTGAATTTGGCCTTAAATGTTCCTCTAAATCTACACATCAAAACTGATCACGAAGGTAGATTGCCATTGAATACAATGCTTGCACAATTCAAGGTTCTCTGTATACCACTCCACTTCACTTTAACTGAAATCCATCATAGAGTTAGCAGAAATATGTCTCTTTATAGTAAGGACTAATAATCCGCAATTGCTCCATTGGGGAAGCGCTTGTGCTTATAAATAGCACATAAAAGCCAGGGCCCAAACTCCATTTGTGTGCCTATTGGCTGTCGTCAAAATGTTCTGATGAAACGCAAATAGAAAGACAACTGGGTATCCTTTTATAATGAGATGGACTTACAATGCATTGATGAATGTATACTTAATATGCACAAGAAGTGTAAGACATGTTTTAAAAGTGTAGCACGCATTACTAATGAGTAACTAATTAAACAACGGCGTAACAGTGCCTGTGTAATACATCACTTCATTATTGTGTAACATACACATCACGACTGACTGGGGAATTCTGTACAGAAAGAGGGAATCGTCAGCCTTGAAGAGGTAATCTCACCTATCTGTGTCTACTGCAAAATGTTGCGACTCGCAATGATCCTCTTTCAGTGTGTCTATTGAATCTTTTGTATTGCCCCGCTGTGAAATATGCCAGTGGCACTAATTGAGTGCCATGCAGTGCTGTAGAAAGGGGATCATTTAGGTCCCCCAAACAGTTTGGTCTAGATGGTTTAGATCAGTGAGCTTCAAACTCTGGGGCTTGCCCCCTTAGGGGGGCCCTGAGAAAGTCCGGGGGCATGAGGTTCTCAAAAATGAAATACTGTGAATGCTTTTAATAGAAAATACAAGTAGATGGGGGCGTGGCTAGGCGGCACGCCATGCGGACGTGTCTCCCTTGAGCTCCGACCCGAAGCGCCCAAGTTAATCAATTTAGCCTGTTTTTACGCTGAATTCCTGCCCCACACAAAAATGGATCGGATAAGATATGTCGTCGAGCCCACTGGTGAGGTTGGAACGCTGGAGACGCTGATTTAGGGCATTTCTGGAGCCGCAGACTCTAACGCAGAGGAATCCCAAAATGGCAGAGCGCGCCATTTCGAGCAACCCCAGAGGAAGGACCCCTCATATGAGCTGAGCTGATTTCGGAATCTGGCTAGTTGCCCCCCGCCTCTGCGACAGCCACGAAGCGCTGATGGGGAAGTACATACGCAGAAATTTGAAAAGCACTGAAGGAGCGAACACCTGAGGGGTATAGACTTTGAATGGCATTGGCACCAGCGTAACCCGGCAGGGAGACGACGCATGGTGAGCCCACTCTGTCCTCGGCCCATCCGACTTTATGGCAACGGCCTGCCCGCCCCTGTGAGCTTGGCTCGGGGTGGCTCCGGTGGGGCGGTCTGACACCCAGGGGAGGCCTCCCTCCTGAAGCGGAACGACATCCTACCCTCCGGCGGCCTCTGAGGGACCATCGATGGGGACGGAGGCTCTTCGCCGGGTCCCCGGGATCCTATGGTACCGCGGTGTGGGACCCGCCGACCCCTGGGAGCTCCGCTCGGGCCCCGATGGACTCCCCTGGCTGGGTCCTAGCAGTCCGGAGGGGAGCACCAGCGGGTGGGTCCCCACGGTCTCCGGCCCCATCAACATCGTGAAGTTGGCTCTGACCGCCGTGAGGGGCCTCACTGGCGCTCCGGTGCGGGAGCCACGTCTGCCGAGTCTACACTGAGGAGAGCTGCTTGGAGGACCCCGCAGAGAGGAGCCTACCCTACCTCATTGGCCCGGTTGCACTTGCAGCACCCCCTAACCCTGGGGGTTAAAGAACTGGATTAGCGTCGGCGGCAGACTGGCCCAGCCCGCCCCTGTGAGCTCGGGGTGGCTCTGGTGTGGGGCAGTGACACCTGAGAGAGGCTTCCCTCCCGAAGTGAAGCGGAACTACATCTCACCCATCTAGGGGGACCGGGGCTCTCAACCGGGCCTCCGGTATCTTGCAGTGCGGCGCCGTGGGACTCGTCGACCCCTGGGAGCTCCGCTCGGGGTTCCAACGTGCTCACCTGAACGGACCCCTGCGGTCCACCCGACACCAGCTGGCGGTCCGGGGAGGAATACTAGTAAGCAGGTCCCCACGGCCTCCGGTCCCGCCAACAACGCTGAGTCCGCTCTGACCGCCCCAGAGAGCGTTGCACGGGGTGATGCAGTGCAACGTGGATAGCGCTCCGGGGGAGCCTCACTATCCCCTGCTCGTGCGGATCGCTGCGGAGCTCAGGTCGCTCCCCCCCCAGCCGGAACAAAAGAAGACACTTCGTGGGGGGACCTCACTAGCCCTCTGGCTCCGGTGTGGGAGCCGCGCCTCCTACGTATGCACTGGGGAGACTTGGTTGGGGGACCCCACGGAGAAGAGCCTGCTTTACCTCAACGATCCTGACATACTAGCGGCACCCCCTCAAGGGATCAAGCCAAGAATATCGGGGGCCCCAGCCTGCTTCCCGTAACTGCAGCGAACTGAGGCGGATCCTCGTGGCTCCCGTGGACACAAGACAACAGTCACCGAAAGATATCTGAGCAGACACTTTGGGATACCACGCGGAGCTGAATAAGGAACGTCTGCAGCACTGCTGGGGGATGCACAAATCAGGGAACAGAAAGAAAACACACAGCATACAAGCCTACCTAACGCCGCAGCCTAGAGAACCACCCACTGCGAACGCCTTCACAGCTGAGATTACCCCAACCTCAACCCCAGAGCTGAGTACCAACATGGCGGTGTCTAGAGAAGATTTGGAAAACTTGTTTAAATCCTTCAAGCAAGACATTACCCAAAAAATTAAGGAGATCAAGACCTCCAAGGACTCTCTAGCTCAGTCACTTGCAGAACTCTCATCTCAACTGGGAGGGCTAGAGTCCAGAGTTGGTGACCTGGAGAATGTTACCTGCGTGCAATCCCACGACACTGAATCCCTGGCAGGAAGAGTAAAGGTCCTGGAGGAGCATTTGGAGGACATTTGGGCAAAACAAGCAGACCTGGAAAATAGGTCGAGACGAAATAATATACGCCTCCGTTGGGTGCCCCGGAAAATTCCTGATCCAGATTATGTTGAGACATTCTTTAGGGCCCTCTTGGAGCTGCCACCAAGTGAAGACTTAAAATTGGACAGAACCCACCGTGTGTACTCTTCAGCTCAAATGAAGAAAAACTTACCTCCAGATGTGCTCACCCGGGTGCATTTTTACCGCCAGAAGGAGGACATCATGGCGGCAGCCAGGGACTTTGACTCAATTCGATTTCAGTGCTCTGAGATACACCTATTTCAGGATCTAGCCCCATATACCCTGGCACGCAGACGGCGTCTGCACAGAGTGACAGCCTGGCTGAGGGAGCAGAAGATTCGTTATCGTTGGGGGTTCCCGTGTAAGCTGATGTTTGAACACCGCAATCAACACCACATAGTATCCTCGGAGGAAGAAGCGAAAAGCCTGATGGAGGAGTCATCTGACGGCGTGGACCACAACCCACAGCCCTCGATCGAAAATGGCTTGGTCTCACGCCCGGTGCCGAAACCTAGGAGAGGGAGATCCCGTCGCAAGACCCATTCGGATATGGTCTCGAGCAGCGACTCCGAATTAAAGAACACTACTAATGGCCCCAATGAAGCTCCGTCGCCAGCATCCTCGGAAGAGAAAAGCTGGGCCGAGATCTGCACTGGTTGAAGGCAAAAGGACTAATTCTTACCCTTTTTGATTCACTCGGGAGATGACACCCAGCGAGGACACCGCCGGATCCCGGACATAGGCTGGAGAAGCAGAGGCGATGGTGAGATGGAGTACATAGTTCGTTCTGAACCTTACCCTTTCTTTCCCGGGAGGTCTTTGTAAAAGACCTCATCTGAGGCTTAAAATAAGTCTGCTGACAGGGTCCAACTCTCTATGCCAAGCCTCTGTATACTTACGGTTCTGACTTCCTTCCTTTGAATTCTGAGTTAAGTGTGTTTTGGGTATTGGAAATTCACTGTTTGAAGCTGACATGGAAACCGGTTTGGATGGCGCCCAGCGAATTGTATTTGGTTAAATTGCCTTGGGAACTGCGAATGTGGCAAACATGGATGGAAATATCTAGTTTATTGGCGATTGTATGCTTTTCTTATATGTTCCTTTATGAGTTTTTTATATGTTGCTCTTCTCTGAAATTAACAGAGAGAGACTATGTTTTGTTTCACCACGGCCCTCACTCTGGTTGCTTCACGGCAGTCCACCTAAGGAAATGTACTACTCCGGCATTGGCCGGGCGACCCAAATGGCTTCAGAAACCTGAGCGACCTAACCATGGCAGCCCCTAGCTATAAATTCATCTCACTTAATGTGCAGGGTCTGAATTCCCCTTAAAACGTAAAGCACTCTTCCAGAGACTGAAGTCCTTAGATGCTTCCTTTTTGTTTCTTCAAGAGACCCACCTATGCCCGGCAGATGAATTCCGCCTGAACAACAGACTTTTTCCCACCAGATATTTTGCATCAAGTGGTTTGAAGAAGTGGGGGGTTGCCATCTTGGTGCGCAAAGGGATCTCTTTAAAGTCCTATGGAGAGTTCCGAGATGAGGAAGGGAGATTTTTTTTAGTTAACGCCACATAAGATGACCGCAAAGTCACCCTGGTCTCCATCTATGGCCCAAACTCTAATCAAAGCCAGTTCTTTACGAAGTTGTCCAAGGCTCTATTTGACCACGCCGAGGGGGAGCTGATTCTAGGAGGGGACTTTAATGCTGTAATCAACCCTCTAGTTGACAAAACATTACCGCCAACAGTAAACGATAGAAACAACTTCAAGGCCCTCACCTCCATGCTGAAAGATCATTCTCTGATCGAGGTGTGGAGATTCTGTCATCAGGACGAAAGGAATTACACGTATTTCTCAGCAGTACATGGGGGTTTCTCAAGATTAGATATGTTTTTTATAGCCGACTCCTTGATTCCGAACCTACTGGAGGCATTAGCGGATCACTCCCCGGTCCTGCTGTCTATCACTCCCCCCCCTAGTTACCCCCCCTATGAAGCCCCCCTGGAGACTAAACGACTTTTTATTATATGCCCCAATGATTCGGGCCAATATCAGAGAAACTATGGAGTTATATTATAGTGAAAATGATACGGAGGGGTTGGAGTGGGGGACTATCTGGGACGCAGGTAAAGCGGTACTTAGGGGCCACCTGATTGAACTGGCGACAACGCCGGAAAGCCAGGATAATGCTGCGAGAACAATTAGAAGGGGGAAGTACTCAGACTGGAAGGGATGCATAAGACGAAACCCACTCGGCGCATATTAAGAGATCTGAGAGTAGCCAAAAGAGCGTTGGAAGCGCATCATATGCGGAGGGCGGCCTAGGGGATGATGCGCACCAAACAATTTTTTTAGGGAATAAAGGGAATAAAGCGAACAGATTACTAGCGGCCAAAATAGGGAAGCGGACCAAGCAAAATAGAATAGACTTTCTGAGAGATAAGTCAGGCAAGGGCACACACTCAGAGGAGGGCAAATGTCACATCATAGAAGAATTTTTCAAGGAACACGTGACCCCTCATGTCGGAAACCCGCACATCACTAAAGAGTTTATAGATAAAGCAGAGCTCCCACAGTTACCCCAATCCCTAAAAGAAATGTTAGAAGCTCCAATATCGGGGGAGGAAATAGAGTCGGTCATCAAATCTCTCCCCATTGAGAAGGCCCCGGGCCCAGACTGGTTCACAAACAAATTCTATAAAATCTTTGCAAAAGAGCTCACACTGCACTTAACTAAATTATTCAATACTCTGTGGGATTCGGGCTCAGTCACTCGATCTATGGCCGAATCATATACCACCCTAATTCTAAAACCCGGAAAAGATCCGACAGATTGTGCATCCTATCGGCCCATAGCCTTGCTGAATACTGATGACAAGCTTTTTAGCAAAATTTTAGCGCGTCGTATTGGGGAGGTATTAACTATGTTAATAGATCGAGACCAGACGGGCTTCATTCAGGGACGATCGACCCACGATAATATTCGCAGAGCAATTGATCTAATAGCCCTGGCCCCCACCATAGCAGGCCCTCTCTCCCTGTTATCACTGGAAGCCCATCAAGCGTTTGACAGCATGTCATGGGACTATCTGCAAGCAGTGTTGAAGGGCTTAGGTTTTGGTTCGCACTTCTCCAAGCTGATCTTAACCAACTTCCAGATCCCTACCACCCAAGTCTGAGTTAATGCCCACTGGACCCCACAGATAACCCTTGGCAGAGGGACCAGGCAGGGCTGCCCACTTTCGCCCCTCGTATTTGCCCTAGCAATGGAACCGTTGGCCCAACATATCCGCTTACACCCTGAAATCCACGGATTCGAAATAAAAGATCAGACCCATAAAGTTGCTTTATATGCAGATGATGTACTATGCTTTCTGCGAGAGGCTCAGACCTTGGTCCCTCCGCTTATGGAGTTACTAGATGGGTTTGCGCAGATCTCGGGTTTCTCGATAAACGCGGCCAAATCACAGGGCCTGAACCTATCCGAAACACCTGAAGTACTAAATGCTTTACAGAACACATATTCTTTAAGATGGGTAGCCTCCAAAATTCCATATCTGGGGACGTACCTAACTGCAAACTACTCTGGGCTGGTAAGGGCCAATATTCCCCCGCTATTAAAAGAAGCTAAGGAATCTCTACAAAAATGGGGCCCCCAGGAGATTTCATGGTTGGGGCGAATGACAGCTGTTAAAATGAGCTTGTTACCCCGTCTTCTTTATGCATTCCAGGCGCTCCTGGTCCATGTTCCGGAGCGAGATCTACAAAATTTGCAGAAAGAGATATCCCAATTTATCTGGCAGCGTAAAACACCCAGAATCCAGCGCAAGATCCTGATCAGAAGTAGGCAGCTGGGAGGCCTAGGGCTCCCTTCCATTGTGAGGTACTATCGAGCATCTCAAATTGTCCCTATTCTCGGCTGGGCTATCCAAGAGGACCCCCCCCAAATGGCAGGACATAGAACAGATATTCGCCGGGGCCCCCCTCTCTCACCTCCCTTTTCTCCCACGGGAATCGCGGGCCTCACAACTTCCACTCCTACCTTCTACGAGCTCTTCGCTCAGATGCTGGGATAGGCAGATCTCCTTGAGAGGGTTGACCCCGGGTTTGGGCCCCATGACCCCAATTACTCAGAACCCTGCCTTCACCCCGGGGCTCTATCCTAGATCTTTCCATAACTGGTCAGGAACAAGGAGCTTGAGGCTGCAGGAGCTATACACCGACTGTGTCCCCTTGACCTTTTTACAATGCAAGGAGAAATTTAATCTCTCAGAAACTGAAAGGTATAAGTATGTACAACTTAGGCATTGGATCACCAATCCGTCTGTTAATAAAGCTGCTAACAGGCTTCCCATAGGCTTGGAACTAACCGCTGCAGAAGGACAATGAGCCCACAAAGTAGCTACCTGCTACCGTCTCATAGAGATAGCGGCAGAGGAGGAAGAATTGCCTTACATGGAAGCTTGGGGGAGAGAGCTGGGGAGGGAGATCGCTCCTGAATCATGGCAAAGAATCTGGGCCAGAGCACATAAGTCATCTAGAAGCACGATGGTGAGGGAGTGTGCAATTAAAATATGCTACCGATGGTATTTTACGCCGCAGAGGTTGCACGCTATGAATACAGACTACCCTGATATTTGCTGGCATGGGTGTGGGGCTAAAGGAGACTTAGGACACATGTGGTGGCACTGCCCGATTATCCAATCCTTCTGGCTGGAGATTCGCTCCAAAAGTAAGGACATATGTGGATTCCTCCTTCCCATGGACCGGGCAGTGGTGGTGCTGGGTGACTCCCCTGAGGACGGTTCATACCCACAATCTGGCCCCAGAGCGCAGCTAATCACTCAACTACTGATGGCGGCCCGCCTGACACGCGCGTGATTCTGGAAAGAACCCGAGGGTCCTCACATTACACAATGGTGGGTCAAGGTCTGGGAACTCCTGGGAATGGAGAAGCCAACAGCTGCATTAATGAACCGAACAGATAAATTCCGACAAATCTGGGGCCCATTTTTAGACTATGTGGAAGAAAAGGAACACATGTTCTTTCAACCAAGACTGGTCAAATACCTTCTCCAACCCTGAAGGATTGTAAGTGAAGAGGGGACATTGCCGACCCGATAACAGAAGGGGAGGAGAATGCCGGGAAGCAAGATTGATGTCCGGAATGTGGGGGGTATTGGTGAAAGTGTGCTTTATTTTTTATTTTTTTCTCTCTTTCGTTCTCCTCTTAGTTTTCCTCACATACAATTGCTATAATACATTCCCAAGAGTAATTGCAACGTCACAAATGAAGTTATACTTGCTAAAATGAAATGTCAACCATTCTTATATTAATGGGTCACAGCGAAATTGCTGAGGTTTTAAGTTGGCGCACTTTGATGTAATTGTTGAACCGCATCCAAATAACAGTGCCACTGTTTATGCTGTTAAGACTTTAAGATGCATTGATGTTTCAATAAAAAGATTTTGACAAAAAAAATAAAAAGAAAATACAAGTAGATATGGCATTGACGGGGGCGGGGGAGGGTGGAGGGGTGCCCGGCCACAATATTTTGACTCGAGGGGGGCTTGGCAACAATATTCTTACACAAAGGGGGCCCAGCATAAAAATCTTTGAACACCACTGCTCTAGATGGACCAGTGGTTGAAGTGTACGAAAAGAAGTAGTAGAACTATGTTCCTTGCTGGCTGCTCCCCACAAACCCCATTGTCATGCCCCCTCCCACGTGCCATACAAACCCCTAAATAAATGCACATGCTGTTTAAGTGCACGCTCAGTGCAGTGCACTGAAGTGCAAGTTTCAACTTCTTCCTACACTTTTATTTTTAACGAAACCATTCCGGAACAGTTTATTTTTAAAAGAAAAGTATAGGAACAGTAAAAGTTAGTTAAAAAAAAAGTAGAGGAGCACCACTCCCAACCAATCCCACTCACTTCGACCACTGAGATGGACTACCTTTTTAATACTAGTGAATCACTCATTCACACACAAGGAAGGGCCAATGGCCAATCAGGTGGCTGGAACAGCGGGCAATAATATACATTCACCACCCGCTGTTCCAGCCACCCGAGGCCTGTGCCCATTTCTTTTATGTGCTGAGGCAACAGGGGGCCTCTCCCTGTTGCCGCCCCACTCCATAAAACCCGCAAACAAAACAAAACCTCTCCTCCAACCCCCTCCATCTCTCCACACTTACTTGTGGGACCGGAGCTGTGAGCTCTGGTCCACTGTGCATCTCCCGCTCTGGCTGATGCCATAGAAATGGAAGAGGGGCATAGTTCTTTTTAATATGCTGGTGGCCATCTTTGTTTCATTTTTTTTCTCTCAGGAGATTGGCATCACTTCTTCCCAGATGGGAGGTCCTTTCCATGAGGCTAGGGAGGAGTGGCCACTAACCAATAGTCCCTGTAGGGGTGATAAAAGGCCGGAGGACCTCATGGGGAAAACCTCCACTCCTGGGGATAAGGACGCGAGTCCAGGACATGACCCCTTTAACTCCCGAGCCCATGGGGCAATAAGAAGACCCAAACCTTCTCTACCTATGATCCTGCCTGAAACCATGTGTTATAGTAAAGTGTCAGACAATCTCGCTGTAAGGATCAACTTCAAGATCCTCTGCATCATCCACAAGGCTTTCTGGGGCCTGGGATAGCTCTTCCTCCAACTTTCTCTTCCAAAACATCTTCCTTCTCGAGCTCTCCGCTGATACACCTCCAAGCAGAGAGTTGGAGGCATATCTATCTCTGCAGCTGGGGTCTCCCTCTGGAACAGCCTCCCTGCCTCCCTCAAACTTGAGCAGCACCACCTCCAGTTCCGAAAGCAACTCAAGACCTTCCTTTTCGCTTCCGCTTTCTCTCCTCCTCTCCCCTGCTCATGCACCTGACTGCTCCGCACACTGGTCACCTGGTCACCCGCTGAACTCGGGCTGCCTCTGGACTCCCCAGCACTTGAGGGTCTGTATCTGCAACCCTACAGTCCCTTCTCTCTGCACTTATGAGCCACCTGCTGGCTGCACTTGTGGGTTAGCTGCACTTGCAAGTTAACTGCGCCTCCCCCTTCCCCTCCCTCCTGGCACTTCTCCCCCTTCCCTCTTCCCCGCACTTGTGCGATCTGAATGACACAAGGCCTTGTAAGATGGTTATTTTGTCTTCCCTTTGTTTCCCTCTCCTTGTCTGGTCACGCCTAGAAACACGTGTGTACAGGCACGTTATAAATGCCACATCATATCATATATCATTAGTAAATGTCGTACATTAATCAGACATTCATTAATACATTGTTGGTGTACCTTATGATATTGTGATACCGAAACCTGTCATACTAGAAACTTGTGAGCCTCTACTGGCTCTGTGAATCTTTATAATTTCATTGGCCCTTCACCCAATTAGATGACATTCCCCAGTGACATCAGTTCATGACCCCGCATTCTCTTTTCCCATAAGGAAACATCTAAAGCGTTTTCGCCCATTCCACACTCGAAGGCGAGCTATGCTCTACGTGATGTTTTGTTTAACTGAAACCGGGACTCCCAAGCACAGATGATGCTTTTGAAGTCATGCAATGCATAACTCTCAGTCATTCAGAAAACATTCTAATAAAATGGATGATAACAGCTTGTTCCGAGTTTTACGGGCGCCGGGCAAGTGCATACGCGCAAGTGTTTGGCCAAATTACTGTGCAAAAGCCCTTCCTTTCTGTTCCAAGGAGAGCTGCTGAACAATGTCACTAAAAGCAGAATATAGGCTATGGGGAAGAAACATCTTTCAACAATAAAAAACACCAGGTCTTACATTGGAGCTGGTGCTTGAAAGCTTGCAAGATCGGCTTAAACTGCACAGATGTGATTTCTTTTACCTAAAATAGGCTCCTTGTTTTTTACTACTTTCCTGCTGACTACCCTTTTGTTCTCCGTATTCAAGAATTTTCTGTGTAAAAGAATATATTATGCATTGGACAACACGTGATTTCGCATGATTAGTGCCCCCCCCCCGCCCCAAAATTTGAGGTTTAAAAAATGGATGAGGCAGCCTGTAACCGGGCAGTGAAGACAAATCCCAAAGAGGAAACACAAGTTTGCTGTAGGAGTAAGCTGAATTAATCCTACTCCTGCAATAATTCATATATCAATATATTTCAAGTACCGAATTACAGCTAAAGCATTTTAGTCAGATATGTGACCATTTATGTAGTGTAAAATATCACCAATAAAATATCAATAGCAATGGTTAATTGCAAAACTACACTGGATGTCATTGAAATCAGTGTTACAAAATCCAGAATGTACACCAAAAAGGTATGTTGTTATGCGGATATACAGCACACCAATAGCTAACAATATGTCACCATCATAACTAAGGTCAAAACTTTCAGGGGATTTGTGGAAGGTGTCCATGGCGCGCCTAGATTCCTGCACTAGAACACACAAGGACTGGGAACATGAGAGCCGTGGAAGTGTTTCAGCCCTTGGGGTGCAGTGTTCATCAAGGGCTTACATCAAGAGAACAGAACATTCTAGTAATGCATGATCACAAAACAGAGTTCCACAGGTAACCTCGAGGACTAGATTCAAGAGTGTGAGCTCTGCTATTAACATATATTTAACTTGTGTTGTTCTTTTATGCATTTGTGTGTGTGCATGTAGACACGGCGACGCATGCTGTAACATGCACTTAAATAGCTTGCTGTACGTTTATATTGGTGTGTGATGTATGCTTACCCTACACAAGCCTTTTCCTCTTCTCTTCTTTGCTCCCCATGTCTCACTGGCGTGCTTCATGAGAAGCCATGTATGCCTCGTCAGACAGTGACTCGGCTCTCACTGTACCTGCCTGAGCCATGCTGTAAAGAGTGAAGCAACACACTGTTTGGAGCCGTAAGGTGCACCTGCATTGCACGGTGCATAGCAGGCAGGCGTGACGAGTTGGATTTTGCTTAAGGACTGGAGATTGCACATACATTTTCGATCTTTTTTAATATATCAATTTCATTATCATTGTATTGAATGAAATCAAGTATATGTTTTCAATTGACTGTGCTGCTGATAATTGGTGCAAAACAAAAGATGTGATGGATGGAAGGTTTAGAATTAATCTTAACACGTCTGGCATTGTTCTGGGTAACCCTGCAGAACATCGTTCTTTGACTGCCACGCCATTACAGAAAGGGGAAAGACCATATGCAAACCAGGCTTGGCCCCACCCCAAAAGGCGCAGTCCAGCCTGCATTGCTAGATCACATCCCTTCTGCACGAGACCACTAGCATGTTTCGGCCTCATTGGGCCTCATCAGTGAGGAGTAGCTTGGGTCCCTAGGCCCAGCAGGCACGAGACCCACATCTGGGCATACTCGTCCCAATCGGGGTAATTAGACAAAAACAAAAAAGAGGTGATGGCTGAAAGGTTTAGAATGAATCTTCTGGCATTGCTCTGGGCAACCATACAGACAATCATTCTTTGGCAGCCAAGACATTACAGAAAGGGAAAAGACCATATGCAAATCACTCTTGGACCCACCCCAAAAGGAGCAGTCCTACCCGAACAGCTTGGTCACATCCCTTATGCAGGGGGCAACAAGCAACCCCAAACATGTTTTGGCTTGGCTGGCTGAAGAACGATGGTCTGGAAGTTTGCCCAGAGCAATTGCCAGAAATTTAAGTTTAATTCTAACCCTTCTAGGCGTCACCTCTTTTGTTTTGCTGATAGTTTACTAGCATTCCATATGATGTAAGTTAGCATGCACGTGCCTTTAATAAAAGGTCAGGTTGGTTTCTGGCCATTGACGTTTACTATTATTTACAATATTCCACTTGCATGAGCGAAGCATTAATTTAAAGTACCCCAACAGTATTCCTTTGACATCCACAACTCAGGGTTATTATTAAGCAAAATGACTCGAGCGGCGGGGCCATTACTGACTCAGCTAATGCCCTGAGGCCCATAGTTATAGGCCCGAGCGAAGCGACCTGCCGCGAGGGACATATTGCTTTTAGTACCCCGGCCCTCAAGATTTGCGTGACCGGGGCACTAAAAGCATTTTTTTCTGTCTCGAAACGTTTCGGGGAAGAAAAAAACCCACCAAGAAACTGGCTGCCGGGAAAGGGAAAAGGAAAGGACAGGAAAGGGAAAACGGAGTCCATTTTCCCTTTCAATGGCGGCCATCGGGAGCGGACGCGCTGGAAACTGAAGTGTTCCCAGCGTGTCCGCTCCCGGAAAAAAAAAAAAGAAGGTAAGTGGGGTTGGGAGGGAGGAAGGCAGGGAGGGGAAAAAAAAACCTGCCTGCGTGAAGCCTCCAGCCGTGTGGAGGCGCGGAGCCGGCATGGCCCGCTCTGAGCCTCCACACGGCTGGAGGATGCCATCATCCCCCACCAGGGGCAAAGGAGGCAGAAGGTAAGTGGGGTGGGGAGGGCAGGGAGGAGGTAGGAAAGGGAAAACAAAACAAAAAGCCTTACCTGAGTCCCCGGTGGGGGGTGAAGGCAGTCTCTCAGCCGTGGGGCGGCTCAGAGCAGGGATGGCCCCGCTTCGAGCCTCCTCATTGGCTGAATGGCTGCCACATCCCCCGCCAGGTACAATGGCTGTGGAATCCCGGCCAGGGATTACCGGCCGAGTAATGCCTCGGCGAGGGCCAATCAGAATGGTTGTTTCATTCCGATTGCACCCTCACCGGGTACTTATTATTTTTATGGTATTTATGGAGCACAGACCTAGCTTTCGAAAGCAACAGAGCGCTTTACAATCATAGGAGGAAGAACACTGAGGGAAGCAGAGAAAAAGGAGCGGGGAGCTAACAGGCGAAGGTGGGCAATTGGCAGCATGGGGGAAGAGAGTCGGGGCAGATCAGAGACTCAGGTAGGATGGGGAGTGCAGGGTGTGTGGACCTAGGTGTTGAGGAGCCATTCCTTGAAGAGGAAGGTCTTGAGCTCTTTCCTGGACTGGATCAATGTGAGGCAGGCCTTGAGCCTGTGGATGTCTTCGATGGAGGATATCTTGAGGTAGATCTGCATATCATCTGCTTATTGGTTAATGTTGTGTGGAGAGAGGAGGGTTCCTAACGGTTCCCTGTAAAGATTGAGGATCACTGGGACAGGATGGATCCTTGTGGCACTCCACAGGTGATGCTTAATTCTCATGTTTTGAAAGCAGACAAACACCACATACTCCTCTCCTAAATGTACATTTTTTAGATTAGACAGCTAACTGCTATCAGCTGGCCGGGACTAAAACTGACTGCTTGAGATGATAATGCTGAAGTGCAGAAATCACCATCTTTAGGACTGGCACAATTGTAAAGAATCTGCTGGGCAGAGTGTAGTGCTAGGCCCGTTGTACCTAGCAATGAGCACATTGATGTGCACTGTCATCAGTCCCCTAGTCAAAACACCAGCACAGTAGTGCATTCCCAGATTCACGTCTACGAGGTATCCTAGGGAGCGGCCTCTGGATCCTGCAAGAGGCCAAGTACAGAGAACTGTAGATAGGCAAAAGTCATCCACAGCTAGGAGACCTGCAATGTTTCATCCAGGACAGGCATAGCACAGGCACAGCAAAGATGCATGAATAGGAAGCAGGAAGCCATGCCACAACCATGATGTGATGCATTATTATAGCTAGTCATACCCTCTCCTTCACATGTCCCTGTGGAGGAAAATGGGATATAGGATGTATGGTTTGGTGTGCATGCACACGAGTGATGACCTGGAATTTCATTAAAAGGAGCATGTCAGAATTGCCACATACATCCCCATCTTTGTGTCTGTCACCAGTGAGTAAAATGCCACCATAGGAACATTCTGAAAGAGAACATCCCAAACTGCCTATTTCAACAACAATATTCCTGGGTCACGCGCAGGATATTTCAGATACATAGATGTGCAGGCGAGATGGAATAAGCAGCGACCGGAGCTAGTAGGGAGAATAGCAACGTAAGTCTGCCAACCTCCAAACTGTGCACCAGATGACCGTGTCAAAAGGTCAGGTGAGTGACCATGCTGATAGTTCCGTCCCACACTTTGTCACTGGTCATGTTGCTTTGTTCAGAAATCACAATTTAACAAAGAAGTTGCCCAGTTTTGTACTGTTTCTTCAAAAAGTCGTTGTTAGGTCATCTCTTCTGGAAACCCTGAGGACGGGGGTCTGCAACCTTTGGGTCTCCAGGTGTTTTGGACTACATCTCCCATCAACTATATCCGCAATAATCAATGGGGAAGAATCATGGGAGTTGGAGTACAAAGCATCTGGGTAGCTGCAGGTTGCAGAACTCTGCCTTAGGAGCTTGCTATGCAATATTACACTTCTGCAACACTGGCAAGCCCTGTATTTCACTTAATGTGTGCAAGATTTCAACCGTGGATTCCTGTACTGCACAGTTGTACTTATGAATACCTATGTTTGATTGCTGTCACTCTATATTTAACCAAGGGCTTATACGGATTACACATTCGATTGCTTTTCTAGTAAACTACACCTCTGGATTGTTGACATATATGCTGCCCAAATGCCACCTCAATAAATCATTTTAAAGCATGTGGCATTTCCTCTAAACATGTGACCTTTAATTCTCAGCAGTCGGCTGAAAAAGTCCACATGGAAAGTCAGATAATAGTGGACGTATATTTTTCTAAATTTATGGCTGCTCCTTGGTGGTCTGAAACATTTAAAACACATTTTGAAAGAAGAAAATGTGAGTAGTGATCTCGTTAAAGCGTGTAATGTCTGCCCTTAATTTAGGTCATTGTGAGTTCTTAGATTTATGGTAGGAACTATGAAATATCAGATAACACTGAGACCTGTCTGGCGAAATCAAGGCCCTCCCGGTGTTATGTTTCATTATAATGATGTGCAGAAATTTGGTTCAGTTGCGTGAAGGCCCTATTAGCTGCTGACAGCAGAAAGCGAGTTGTTATAAAAACAATAGGGCTGCTTCATTACTAAAGAAATCCACAGGCACCGAGTTGGAGTATCAATTTTTGCGTCTGGCGTGTTCAATCGGAAGCGGCGCGTCAAAACCCCATACCACGTCAGAGATGAGTGCGGCGTGCCCGGGGACACTGAAGACAGTGAACAGAGACAGGCCACCAAACCCAGAGGTTCCAGGGATCATCATCGGGAACACACGGGCAAAGAATTTGAAATAATCATTTGTGCAAAAAATTGGCTCCTTTTAAATCTTAATTTGAGCTCTCGAAATGTACACTACACTGCTTGGCGATTCTGTTTATTCTTAATCCAAAGCATTGCTGTATTGTGTAAAGACACCATAATTGTCATTCGACATTTCGCATATACGTGCATGTCGGGGTTCCGATATAGCGCCTTTGCTTGATTACACTTATACCAGTCCTGAACTCCTCCATGGCCATCAAGGCACAGGTTTAAGCCCATTCATTTTTGAAGTGTCAGCATGCCACCGCCTCTAACGACAGGTACAACCACCCAGCACAGGAATATTTATTCAGAGCGTGTTACCACCGTAGTGGTCTGCATGTGCCGCGACTTGGCCACGGTGCACAAAAACCACTAGATGCATTTTATAAGTGTCATTAATGAATTGATTGCACCCCTGGGCAGACATAGACACATGGAGCGTGAACTGTCAAGGAGACATAGCATGGGAGAAGATGCGTGACTGCTTCTTTAAGCTTGGAACCATGTGGACTCCAATTTGCTGACTCAAGCCGAGTGGGGTGGGGCAGAGTGAGCAAATGTTACAGGTGACTACAGCAGTATGGCAGAATATTGGCACTCAATTATTAAGAACCGTTGGTGGGTGGGCGCTTTGTGATAGTCTTGCGATGGGCTCACTCATTTCCCTTGAAGCATGGTGGCTTGTATGGGTATGGAAGCAAAGATCTTCAAATCCTAGGACTGCTGAGCCCAAGACTGTCAGTAAAGGTCAAGAGGTGATAGAATAGAAATGCGAGAGAGGAAGGGTGAGAAAGGAGGGATGGTATATGTATTCATCCTTATGTAAGGATTTACTTTCCTGCTCATTTTAATTAAAAACGTCAGCCAAGTGGAGTACTATTTTGGGGATAAACTGTGTAATCATGCAATCCCGTACTGAGTGCCCCTTCCAGAACTGCAGTCAGTGGTAGTCGCTGCTGCATGTGACGGGAGCAATTGCGCACCAACCATGCTTCCTTTTTTCTGGGCAAGGTCTAATCTGTCTAGTGATTTATTAGGGAGGCCTTGATAGCGCAACTTGCACTGAATACCTGTGTGAGTGCATTTGCATGCACGCATGTAAGCACGAGACTGTCTTAGTAAACATGGACTTTTGAGCCGCCAACAAACTCGATGCAGTAACAGTTTGGCTGGCTGGACCACTTCTCTGAGGACGGGTAAAAAGAATAGAATCTTTTAAAACTCTGTCCCACTTTGTTGTACTTCATTTGTATTGGTGCTAGGATGCTAGAGAAGCATCTTTCACCTATTCACATTTAAACAGAGGCGCTGTACTACATCTAATCCTCCACCTTGCTTAGGAATGCAGAATACATGAGATCTCATCTCATCCAATTTAGAGGCTAAGCATGACTTTGCATGATCAGGATACCGCCAGTGTTGGGTTTAGCTGCGGCAGCGCCGCAGGCGGTTTAAGAAACATGTGGCACTTCCCTGTCTACCTCCCCCAATGCATGAGCTCCCTATTTTAATGAAAACCAGCTCGCTCCCGTGCCGGAGAGGGGAAATAATCATCTCAATAGGGTACTGATGCAATTGCATCAGCACCCTATTGTTATTAAATGCACCCGCCGCTGCGGGCCCATTTAATAACAATAAGGCACCTGCTGTGCCTTCTCCCACTACACCAGCTCGGATGAGCCCTTGAAATACTACCCTGAGCTGGCGTGGCAGGGAGCTAATGGCACCCTGGGGGGCTTATGGTGCCCCGGGCGGTCGCCCTCCCCGGACGAAGGCTAGCCCTGGATACAGCTCATGCAGTAAACCATGGAAGCCCGTCTTGATCAGCTCGTTTTCAAGCTCCCCTCTGCCACCTCTTCTCCCTCTCACATCTCTGATTGTCTGTCTGCAATCCAGGAGTGGTGTGCCGCCAACGACCTCTGCCTTAATGCTAGTAAACAGAGCTACTCCTCAATGGCAGGTCTGCACCTTCCTTTCCTGTCAGTCTCTGGCCGGCCTCCCTTGGCCCTCTCCCTGCTCCCACCTCTGAGGCCAAGAACCTCGGGGTCATCTTTGACTCCACGCTTTCCTTTTTGCCACACATCTCCGACGTCTCTAAGAAGTCAAACTACCAACTACACCTCCTCAGAGGTATTCTTCCTTTCGTCTCTTTTCCCCAGAAGCTCACTGTCTCTAGAGCCTGGTTCTCTTTAGGATGGCTACTGAAACAGCTTCTTTCTAAATCTGCCTGCTTCTACTCTGCGCCCTCTGTAACTCATCCAGAACAGGACTGCAAGACTTGGCCTTGGTCTCAAGCCCAGGGATCGTATCTCTCCAGCCCTGAAATCTCTTCATTGGCTCCCAGTGGCTGCAAGGATTACTTTTAAGACGCCTTGCATTGTCCACAAGGCCTTCTGGGGCTTGGGTCTGCAATACCTTCAACTCTCCCTTCGGAAATACCTTCCTACTCGAGCTCTTCGCTCCTCTACCTCCAACTCCCCTCAGGGTCAGTCGCTTCTCCAAGCAACAAGTTGGTGGTAGATCTCTCTCTCTTCGGCTGGGGCTTCCCTCTGGAACAGCCTCCCTTCCTCTGTAAAACTTGAGGAGAACCACCTCTGGTTCCGGAATCACCTCAAGACCTTCCTCTTTGCTTCTGCCTTCTCTCTTGCTCTCCCCTGCTGATCTGTCTGTTCCTGCACTAGGTCCCGGATCACCCTCTAATCTTGGGCCCAGATCCCTGCCCAACCGTCTGCATACCCAAACTGCCTCCTGGCAACCCTTGCACTTGGGTCTGTATCTGCAACCCTACAGCCCCCTTATCTGCACTTATTGACACCCTTTGCCTGCACTTTATTCTTGCACTTGCCACCTGCTAGCAGCACTGTCTTTTGTTGTTTTGATCACAGGTTCAGCACTGTCCACTCCTCCCCTGCCCCTTGCACTTTCCCCTTTCCCTCCCCCCTGCACTAGCGTATTCTCAACATCACTGGGCCTAGTAAGATCGTTGTTATGTCCTCCATTGTACCCCTCCCTTGCCTCGTCACACCCTGAAACACTTGTGTATGGGCGCAATACAAATAAAATATCATATATATATATCATATCATAAATCCCCATTCCGGTTGAGGCAAGGACGTAGAATATAATGTTGTCCAGATAATGAGACACGCGCTGCATCATGGCATTTGTCTAGAGTGGGTACCAGATCTTCCCAAATGACTCTGGGTAGTTTTGGTCCCCCTCAGGCTGGTAGTGATATCTCACGTTTACATAAGATGTATTGCCTTATTGTTATCATCATGTTCAATGTAGCTACAAGGATGGGGTCTGAGTTGACTGCGCTAGGTTCTGAACCGGTGTTCTGTAGGCAGATCACATATGTCAGAGGCAAACATGTAACTTAACAAGCTACCTTAATGAGAGCTATTTTGTTTAATTCTGCGATTGACTTGTCATCTCTCTCCTTCTTTAATATAGATTTTAAATGTGGTTATTGTTCATAGATCCTATGTGGCTTTGGTGTGCATGCTAACGGGGTGTGTGTGTGTGTGTGTGTGTGTAATTTGATCTTGAGCAAAAGTACAGAAGAATGGACTTGTATGTGCACTCTTTGAATGTTCTAGTTGCGAGCTGTCTCCTCACAATTTCCTGTGAAATCCTTAATGATGTGCTTCGAAGTTGATGTGAACGTTATTCGATTGATACCCTATACTTAATGCCCCGTGCCTTTGGGCCATTCTTTATACAAGTATGATGTGAATGCAAAGAAATGCATAAGAGTAATGGAAAGCAGATAAGGCGCAAACACGCTCCCACACTTCCTCCGCCCCACACACAGGCGCTGACGTAATTGAACAAATACGAGAAGATGTATTTAAATTATGGTATTTACCAGAAATATTATGAGGGTTTGCACCTGAAGATGGGACTGTTGTCCCGAAACACGTAGGTTCGTGTGCAGCTGACCCCCATTTAGTAATATTGCATTTGTTTTGTCAAGAGTTCTACAGTATCTTTAATGACTGTGTGTGCCCTTTACGTTGCAATCCATATGGGTCTATGTATGTTTTGCTCTGTACGAGCGTTCGATTTGAAATCCTATGCATATGTTTTGCATTTTTAGTTATTTTGCCGACTGTAAACATCCAGCATCAAATTGCGAATGAACTATATGTGAATGAGTTGCTTGAATTATTATCTGCTGTAATTTGCTGATTTTTACAATGAGCCTTTTTGGTTCTTTGTTTAACAAATTCTTCACCTGGACAATTTTGTTACATGCATCGTCATCTTTGTGCATTTTGTACCATAAAGGCTTCACACCCTTTGGTAGGATAAGCAGCACTGGGGAGCTATGTCTGAACCAGGAAGAAAGCTAAGTTAGTAAAGTACTTGGTGCTGAGATCTTCATTTATCCTCTAGGTCATACGTTCATTTTCTGGTATAGAAACTCAGCCTGTCATCATCCTGAGGTGGATGAAATGAGCACCATTAAATTAGACATTTGCACAGGTATTTGCACACAATGTGTGCATGCCACCTACCCACAAGCCACCCATGTTCCAGTCTTTAGTTCATTCACCATGTATCTTACAGACCATCTCACAGTGAAACACGAGCACCTTCCTGACCATTCAACAGGACACATATTTTTGGATGCAGATTGTATGCTAACCAGGAATGAAACACAAGTTACATACAAGATTGGTGCTCCTCTTCTCTATTTGGTTGTTTTTAATAGCCTGGATAAGCTGCTTGTGTCTGCAGCGAATGTTGAGAAGTTCACATAACAGCGATAGTTGTTCTTTCTCTGGCGCTGCATGAGGTTATCTGAATATTTATTCAAATGCATTTGTGTTCATGGCCTTTCTTGTGGATATTTGTCATATTTGCATCAACACTTCTGCATTTACATCTTTGAAAAAAAGCTGCAAATCATGGTCTCAAGGCATCTCAGTTCCTGGAGTACAGAAGAGAATGGAATCATACAGCAGGCAACATCAAGCTGTTTCCGGACATTACTCACGTGGTGGAAAGGGCACTTCGTATGCAAACCATATCTTTGAAATGAACAGAATATAAGATGTAAAATGGCCGCCCGTTCACGAGCTTCTCCATGTAAAAACAGATGTGTGCATTTCCTCACTTTACTAAATAATTATCGAATCCATGGTTGTGCCCATCTACCCCCTCACACACAGCATTGTTGCAGCATGCACCCCCATGTTTGCCACTCTTTGTTTAGTTACCACATATCTCTGTATCGGTTCCGCAAGAATAGGATGCTGGGTCCAGTAATGTAGGTATTAAAATGGGTTGTATACGAATTGTTTGTTTTGCAACTGTTCGAATTACAATTGACCTTTTCACAATTGACCGAATTGTGAAGGTCAATTGTAACATATGTGGGGGGAAACCCCCCACCCAACGCCAAACCCCCCCAAACCCCTATATACGTATATATTACCAAACCGATATATATATATATACGGTCAATTGTGAAAAGGTCAATTGTGACCCTTTAAATTTGGTCAATTGTTCATTCGAGCAATTGTAAACGAACAATTTGGGTAATACCTTAAAATGCATGAGTAGTGGAGTTCCGGAATGCAGGCAGGAGAGGCAGCAGCATAATCCTGTAGCTCCTAGCCCCTCCTGCTATTGATAATATTGGATTATGAACACCAAGAAAAAGATTGAAGTTGCCGAAAACCCAATACCAAAGAAATCAAAACCGACTTCAAAGATGAGTGAAGTAACTAGCACTCAGGATATTTACTCATTGTTGCTCAAAATGGCTCAGAACTTGGGAAAAGTGGTCCAAGATGTGAGAGATGTTAAAACATCAATGGAGGATTTGTCCAAGAAAGTCTCTCAACTGCATAGTAGGATTACTGTCCTGGAAAATGGATCTACATCTATGTCCTCAGAAATCACAGGGAGCTTCAGAGCCTGCAATACTTTGAGAGAGGAAGTTCAAAAAGGTAGAGAAAAAGGATTGGAATTGGACTTGAGGATCAGAAATAAAAATCTGAGGCTTGTTGGAGTTGAGGAGAATTCTGATGAAGATTTGATACAACTGGTGTTGGATATACTGAAGTTTTCCTATGGTTGTGACCAGATAGTCCCAGGTGATGTGGACAATATATACAGAGTGGGAAGAAGAAGCACTGGTCCAAAAGCAAGGCAAAATTTGATTACGCTAATGAACACCAGGACAAAAGAAGCTATTCTAGGGGCAGCCAGGAAGAAAGGAAACACATATTTCAAAGGTCATCACATATTTGTGTATCCTGACTACCCAAGAGAGACGTTATTGATTAGGAAATCCTTTAAAGAGGCCAAATATTTAGCAAGACTGGTGGGTGTTAAAGCTGTCCTTAACAGGGCGAATTTGCTGACCTTGGTTTTTCCGGATTGTGAAAAGTCAACTTCGGACCCTAATGAGGCTTTGAAATGGTTAGAACCGTTGAGGGGTAAATGCACTTAGTACTTCGAACTAGGTGAGTTATATGTCTCAAAAGCTACCTGTTAAACCTTGGATTAGATTTGTTGTTATATATATATATATATATATATATATTTTTTTTTTTTTTTACTTTACATATGTTAAAATGGCGCTGCCGCCTCATTACAGTTGACGATTTGGAACTTTGTTAATTTTTTAAAAAAGAACACTCACTTCTGAATTCATCACAACACTGCTCCGTAGCATCCAGAACTTCTGAAGAAAGCAGCCTATAACGTGCCTCTTGCGTGCCTTGCGTGATCCAGGAAACGTATTTTGGCCGTATCAGATACTGAGCTCAGACACGCAGACACTCGGTACGCAACACATTTTCGGAAAGCAGCAAATATAATTTTTCCCGGATTTATGTGTGCTACTAGATGCTGTGCCGCGCAAGGAAATAGTGGCATGTGTGGTACCCTTTTCCTTGGCCGGCATTTGTGCGGGCGGCTCCGCTTGGTCTCTCGTGCTGCACCGGCTGCTTGGATGTGTATACTGGCATTCCGTTGAAAAAGTCAGAGTTGCGTGTGGCGGGTAAGTCCAAAGAAATCACAGAGTGAGTTGCCTGGCGATATATTTCGAGGGTTTTTGAACCCATCCAACTATGGAACTTTAAGAGGTGTTGTCAGCTGCATATTTATATAACTGGAAGCGAATGGTTGAGTTGTCCACTTTAATGGAAAATAAAATTATAACATATTTATGGATGCGACCACTGGTGATATCATCAAGATCCAGATCGCAGTACTGCAAGAAACTACCAGTGAAGGAAGCTTTGAGTCAATCTCCATTGACAACTAACTCCTAAATTGGTTGGATGGGGCTGTGTTCTGGAGGAGTCTTTGTCTGTGTTACAGATACAAGACTATCGAGGTAAAGTCTTTGCAACATCAGACCCTGGCATACCCACTAGTTGGAATGTGTTGGCTGTGTGTGTCAATGAAAGGTTTTGAGGCATTGAGACGTTGATCGCAGACTATGTAAAGAAGACAAAGCCTTACAGAGCATCGCTCCATCATCCCTTTTGTGATCACAATGTGGAAGGTTGAATGTAGATACCCAAGTGCTTTTTCTTCTATTGACTACCTGATCCTGCGAGGATGGACCCGTGTGCAAAGGTGTTGATCATTCTGGTAGATGGAAGCAGCGGGCCATGGTTCTTTCAAGGATGGCCTACTTAGATACCCTCTCTTGATGACCTCCTGTGACTTTGAATTTTGGATTGATGTAATGTGGATCATTTATGAACAGATAACGTGAGGGGCTGAACTAGCTGAATGAGACTCATGTATACAACATGGGATTGGGATTGGCACATGCTAGACTTTTACCTATGCTATGGTTTAGCTGAATATTTTCATAGAATGCAGTATGGGCGGGTCTATGGGCTAAGGATGGCAGGGAATAGGTGTTAAGTTTTGCCCATTGTAGAGTGGTTCATAATGGTAAAGTGAGCTCACCGGGAGACAAGCTGAAGGAGAAAATGTACCATTAACGATGAATGTTTATAGGCAGCTGGCGGGAGTGCAAGACATTCATACAAGCATAATGGATTGTGGTAAAGTATCTGGAAGGATTGGGAACTAAAGGTGGATCAACAATGTAATAATGTTGAGGTGGAGCTGGGGCTAATAGTAGGGGGAGGGTGTAAGAACCATTACTACTACTATTGTTGGGTTCTATGGAGATCGGATAAATATGTAATGCCTACCAAGTCAAAATGGATATTTTCGCCCAGATGTGTAACAGTACCAGACAGGTCTTTAGATAGTGCGGGGGTAAGAGACATGTGATACCAGGTGCCTTGACCTGAGAGTTTGGAAACCAGCCACAGGGTGTCAATTCGACTCAATAATTCAAAAGTAGTGATGACCTGTTATTTGTTCGATACATAAAGCACAATTGTAATGCTTCTGGTGCTAATCTGAATTGAAGCATCTACCCACTGTCCTGAGAAGCTATAATTTAGTCTGATTGTTGACCGTTTTGTGACTTACCTTGCAGCTTGTGATCCTCCATTACAGGACCTTGTATTCAGTAATAATGTTTATTATATGGGGTAAAGTTGGGTGGGCAATTATTCTGTTATTTGGTGGGCAGCATGGCTATTTACCTCCATTTTTTGAAGACTATTGTAAAAGTTAGGAGTTGGAAATGGCCCGGAGAGACAACCTACACAACTATCATAGGTCTATTGATCTTATAGATGGGCCATAAGTGGTTGTTGCATATCCTGTTAAAAGAGAAACTGTGTTTATTCTGGTTGTTAACATGTTCTCTTACAAGGGTACGAACTACTCATATCAAATGATCATGCTTTTAGCAATTTAAGAATTGTAGAGATTTTGATGGGTGTATGCGAGGTACTAGTGGCTGAGTACATGTTTACCAAATATACAAGTATATTCATGCGGTTCCCTTTTTCCGGATGCGTGTTAATAGTTTTTAATTTATCCATGGTCGTATATTCGACTTCAATGTCTTCTATTTTGGTGGTTTGATTCTTTTCTATTGATACCCATTCCATGCCTACTTATCTTTGATTGTTTATGGGGTCTGACTCTGAAACTACGCTTGATCTAATGCAATTTTCAACTTAGTCATTTCAATTTTCCTTACCTAATACTATACGATTTGATACGTGACACATTTTTTGTCTTTTTTTAAAAAAAAAATTCATTTTCATTTTGTTGTGTATTCAATTGTTTGGAGGGTCCGAGTTAAGCATATATATGGTTTACATGTGATGATTGTTAGATCCATTGTGTTCAATTGCAATCTCTTTTGTTAATATTGCTTTTCTAATTAGATAAGTGCATGCCATGCAGATTCCATTCGTAAATATCCAGTGTTAGGTATGTGCAGAAGAAGCTAATAGATTGCCTAATGATGCTAAAATGGACATGGCAGAGGGCATAATTGTGGGTTTTGGGTACAGTCAGGTATATATGTTGCTGATATAGGGTAACTGAGCTGTGTTTGCTAGGTGATTTTTGTGGTAATTGATACTAATTCCTCAATCTTATGTGACCATACTTAATTGTACGTATGATGTATGTTAAGGCGACCCTAGATGGATATGGTGTCATACCATATCAGTGATAAGTTCGCGTTTAGCCAGATTTTGGAGTGGTGGTCTATTTGTCACATCATAGATAAGTTATGAGGGAATAGGTGTTTGAATGATTCTAGGGAAGATACTGAGTTTAGTTTTGAGTGTTCTGGAATAGTTATTATTCAAGCAGGGATAAGTACATAAAGTGAGACATGTATCGAATATGAGATATAATATGAAGCCAATTCTCATGAATGTGGGTCTATTAATTTGATAGATAAGGTGAACCCCGAAGGGGATACCACTATTACTTGTTATTTGTGAGGGACTATACTAATTTCTATACTGGATATATTTGAATATTTAGTTTAATATGGATATTATTTGTTTTGTTAGTTTGGCCTTGAAATTGGAAGTGGGTAGAGCTGATTCCAGTTACGGTGCTTGGGCATGACTAAGCAATATTATAGGGGGTCTGTATGGAAATGTATGATGAACAGTGTACGTTAAAGGAGTTGTGATAAGTACTGTGAGTTGTGCATTTGATGGGTGAGTGCTAAGATCATTTTGGCGATATGGAGAATGTAATGTTTGCCTGATTTTCACTGTTATCGAGATGATTGTCAAAGATGAATTTAATATACATGAGGTGGGGTTTGTCTCATTTGAAAAAAATATATATATATTTGGGGTGGGATTACTTTGATAGGTAGTGTTCATAGGCTTATAGGAGGGGTGTCGAGGACACTGGACGTTTTAGAATGTTATATCTTGTGTACAGTATTTATCTGTTGTTGCTGACTTGCTTCTATTTCAGAGGGGGGGTTCGGTACACATCTCTTAGTTGCTGTTTTAGATTTTCTGGGTTGGAAGAGGATCCTATATTTAGAGAATTTGGCATTGGTAGTGGGTCAGAAGAAATGGCTAATGACTTGCGAGTGCTCACATGGAATGTCAATGGGCTAATTCAAAGAAAAGGCTAAAGATCATGAATCATTTCAAAGAGCTGAAGTGCGACATTTGTTTTATTCAGGAGACTCATGGTTCATGTTTTTCCACACGATCAAGGCGAGTGGCAATTTTGATTAGGAGGAATACTCTGTTGAAGATTGTACGAGAATTGTCAGACTGTGAAGGCAGGATGATGGCATTGTTGGTTAATATTCAGGGATGTTTTGTGACGCTATGTAATATTTATGCCCCATCAGTGGACGATGGATCTTTCTTTAGGAAAGTGGCTCAGACGCTTCAATACTTGGGTATGGATAATATCATTCTTGGTGGTGACTTTAATATTGTTATGAATAAGGATTTGGATAGGAGTGTGTCTGGAAATTATGGACATAGTGATCGCCATTATCTTTCTCTGAGAAACCTGCTGGAGGAACACGCATTGCGAGATGTTGGCGTTTGGGACATCCACATGCTAGAGAATATAGTTTTTACTCGGGTGCACATTCGGTTTACTCTAGACTGGACATGTTGCTGACAGCTGGTCTAATGACAAAAAATCATAAATCTAGTGAGATAGGCACCATCCTACTGACGGATCATGCACACGTAATGATGTGTGTAGGCTTTGGAGATCCTGTTCAAAGACCATATACCTGGAGAATGAATAACACTTTATAAGGAGGTGGAGAAGTTGAGGGCGGAAATTGATTTTTTTGTTTCAGTAAATCACACGGGCGAATTAAGGCCAGAGGTTGTTTGGGAAGCTTTGAAATGCACTATGAGGGGTTATTTGATACATTTGACGTGTGGATTGGATAAGAAACATGCTAGTAGACAGAAGGAACTCGAGGTGAGGATTGGTGACTTATCTAAAATGGTTATGGCTGACCCATTAAATAGGGATGGTCATACTATACTGAAGAAGCTAAAAAAAGAGCTTAACGATATAATTGAAGAAAGGACAGAAAAGAAATACTTTAACCTGAGATGTGAGTATTTTGAGAAAGGTGAGACGTGTGATAGATGGTTGGCATACAGGTTGAAGATGAGAGAATCTGAACGGTCAATTGCATCTATTCAAGATGAAAATGGGCGGATCACCTTTATACCAAATGAAATTAACAATGTATTCCGGGATTATTAGGAGAATTTATATAAGAGAGAAATTGATGACCAAATCGGGAGTGTTGACTTTTTTGAGAGAGCAAACCTTACTAAAGTTTCTGATTATGACTCGCAAATACTGGAGGAGGATTTGACATTGGATGAGATTAAGAGGGCTATCAACAAATTAAATGTTGGGAAGTCGCCTGGGCCAGACGGATTTCCGGTAGAATTCTACAAGCTATTGCCAGATTCAGCCCTGATTCTACTCCAGTATATGTATGAGTCCTCTTTGGTTAATGGCCTACTACCGACTTCGACTAGACACACCATGATATCGGTCTTCCATAAGAAGGGAAAAGATGAAACACTCCCTGGGAGCTATAGATCGATTAGTCTTATTAACACGGACAACAACATTTTGGCAAAGATCTTGGCCATTAGATTGGAGAATCTTCTGCCGAAGTTGGTCAATGAAAATCAGTCGGGCTTTGTGAAAGGGAGGAAAACATCTAGCAACATCAGGCGATTATTCCGTACAATTAATAAGGCGACAGACGATCCAGGAGATGCAGCCGGTTTTTCATTGGATGCGGAGAAGGCTTTCGATCGGGTGGAATGGGAATTCCTGTTCCTAGTCCTCGAAAAATTGGGATTTGGGGTGAATTTTAGATCGTGGATTAGACTCTTATATTCGGAACCGACAGCAGATGTTAACACAAATGGGGTTCGCTCTGTTCCTTTTAGACTAGAAAGGGGGATGAGACAGGGATGTCCCCTTTCGCCTTTGTTGTTTGTTCTGGCGATCGAACCTTTAGCAGGAGTCATTAGAAACGATCTGGATATAGACAGCGTCTCATGTTGGGGTTTACAGCAGAAATTATGGTTGTTTGCTGATGACATACTTTTGATCCTGCGGGACTTGCATAAATTTCTACCAACGTTAATGGAAGTTTGTACTTCATTTCGGAGTATTTCTGGCTATAGAATAAATTGGAGCAAATCAGAGGTGATGCCGGTGGCTCCTGGATGTAGTAAAAAGTATGTTACTGACCTAGGGTTTTGTTGGTGTCCGGATAAGATGTTGTATTTAGGGATTTGGATCACTCCTAAAATTTGTGATTTGGTAAAAGTGAACATGAGTGTGCTTACCGTGGTTTTTAAAAATGAGTTGGAACGCTGGGGATTGCTGAATCTTTCACTTTGGGGGAAGGTTAATGCTTTAAAGATGGTGTCCGCCCCTAAAATCAACTATATCTTGGGTATGATCCCATTGAATATTGTGGCTTCTCATTGGAAAGAATTGGACAGGCTTATACAAGGGTTCTTATGGGACGGGAAACCGCCAAGAATGAGTTTGTGGAAGTTACAGTTGCCATTGGAGAAAGGCGGGCTAGGAATACCAAATTTCAGGGGCTATCATCTGGCCTATAATTGTGCTTTCATAGTTGATTTCAGGGAGACAAATCCTAGTGTGTGGGCTACGGCCGAGGCAAGTGCTAATGGTCCTTTGTTGCCTAGGGCATTGTTAACCACAGATTCTAAAGGTGTGAAAGATACATTGACCACATCATTGAGAAATACCTGGAAGAATTTGAATGTCTTGTTGGGTGTGAATGCATGCAGAGATCAAAATGCGTCATCATGGATGAATCCCTCTATTAAACTGAATGGCAAAATGTTATTTTGGCCTGAATGGTTTTTAGGTGGTGTCAAATGGATTGATGACCTATTCATTGAGGGTGAATCGAGAAGCGTTAGAGACTTACAAAGTGAATATCGTATTGAGGGTTTCAAGTCTTCAGACTACAGGAAATTGAAGATAGCTGTTGGTGTGAATGATTTTCAAAATAGTCTGAATTTGGAATTTCTTACGAGGAAATCTATGGTGAATGAGGGCGGCTTAGCGAGCCGGGTATATAGGCAGATTCTGCATGAGTATAAAGGCAATGATTTGCTAAGAATTGAATGGAGTCGGAGAATTGGCACAGACATCAGTGAGGGCATTTGGACAAGGATGTGTGAGAATGTCAAACTGTGTTCCTTGACTTTGAATGAACGGACAAGGCAAATTAAGATCTTGAACAGGGTCTATTGGACCCCAGAGAAATTATGGAGGAATGGTTTAAAGGATGGATCGGAATGTTGGACATGTGTTCAAGAGAGTGGTACGTTGGAACATATGTTGTGGGATTGTGTGAAGGTTTGTGGGTTCTGGAGCGATATTGGTGAAATTTATGAGGAGATCCTGGATGAAACAATTGGTTTTAATTTCGGGACACTCATTTTGGGGCATGATTCCATCTAAGATGATCTCACTCAATGGTTATTTAGTGGGGCTGCAGTGGGTAAGAAAATTATCCTTCGGAATTGGAGATCTGCTGTTGCATTAGAGAAAGAAATGTGGCTGAGTGAAATGCGAGATTTGGCGGCTGTGGAGGAAAGTTTATAAAGGAAACAGGGCAAGAATGGATTGTTTGCAAAGATATGGGGGACATTTCTGGAATTGTATTGATTTGATTGTGTAGGTAACGAGATTTGTACTGCAGGTTAGGGTGGGTCTTATTTCTATGCTACTGTTATTTTTTGATGTTTATATGACTTTGTATATAACTTATGTAAATATGTTGTTACCTTTTACATGGATGTTTATTTTTGTTTACATTGAAAATAAAGTTTAAAAAAAAATGCATGAGTAGTACTTTTCTGGCTTGCATTGCTGCTTCAAAGGCATTACCCAGCTGGCTGAATGTGGCATATGTTTCCTTGAGATGGTGCAGCTAATGTGATTTCTGAGTAAATTGGTGGTCTTTTGATAGTTGTTGCAGAAAGTGTTGCATCTCTTTGCTTCTTAATTACTTCACTCACCATGAGGTCTCACCACCCCTATTCCCCCAATCCATCTCTGCTGCCCCTCTTCTACCCCCGCACACTTACTTGCAACCCCATGGGCCTATCCCCTATATACAAGACTCAGGCTCTTACCAGCTAGGTTTTCGTCTTTTCAATCCCATAAATACATATATCCTTATTTATGTATAAAACAAGAAACTAGACCAGCGGACGCTGAGGATCCAGGGGTTATTATAATTATTATGGTTATTATTATTTTGGAATTTATTCAGCCCATACCTTGCGTCGGGCGGCAGTGGAGCACATTACAATCATAGTGTGAAGAACAAGGATAGGGTGCAGAAAAACAAGGGAGAGGAGATCTAACAGGAGGGGGCAATTGTCCGCAATGGGGTCTACAAGTACCAATGGGAGGAAAGAGTGGGAATCAGATCACCCAATCTCAGTGGATGGTGGGGAGTGGATGGTGTATGGACCTAGGTGTTAGGGAGGAGCCATTCCTTGAACAGGAGCATCTTGAGCTCCTTCCTGAATTGTAGAAGAGAGGGGGCAAGTCGGATGTTGATACGGAGGAGGTTTCCAGAGTCTTGGGGCATAGACCGAGAAGACCTGTCTTCTGTTACTTTCCTTCCTGCCCCGGCAGAGTTCAAGTCTGCACATGGCGTTACTTCTGGTGGATCATAGGCCTCCGGAGATCTCAGTGCGGTAGCTTGGGGACTTGAGGTTGATTCAAAGATGATACAGGCTTGCAGCAGGAACCGGTGCCATTCGATGAGGGTCCGGATGATGTGGTTGAATTTGTGGAGGCCTTTGATGAGTCGTTCTGCAGCATGCAGGACACATCTCAGGGGAACCAGGGTAGTGGCCAGAAGGCCTTTTGAAAAGGACATTGCCACCATCTAATTGGGAGAGCACCAAAGCTTGGACAGCAGACCTGAAGTTGTTTTCTGGGATCGAGGGCATGATTTCCCACAGAAGAGAAAGCTGGTACCAAGCAGTTTGTGTCTTCTTTGCTATGTGCTTGAAGGAGAGGTGTCTTTGGATGTCAAACCCAAGGGACTTGGTGCAGGTGGCCAACTGGGATGTGAATCGCTCGAGGTGCATAGCGGAGAGCAAGACTGGATGAAGTATTGAACTTCCAGGACTGGATCAATGAGAGGCAAGCTTTGAGTGTGTGGCAGTCTTCGATAGAGGAGTTTCTTAACACATTACATGCATGGTTTAATGCTAATGGCACCTGTAGAAAGAATATGGGGTATCATATTTGTGGCGTAGGTGAAAGGAATGCACTAACATAAGCCAAATCAGTCCTATTCCATAGTTTCTAATTTGGGCAATTAGGTGGCTAATCCGAAACTATTGGATTAGAGTACAGAGAGTGAGAAATGTCATATGAGGGACAAACAGCTTGTAGGTGTTATTTGCCCACTCATTGACTGCCCATCGCCTGCTAATACATATGGCCATTCCTGCCCTTCCCTACCCAAAACCCTTCTCATGGGAACTTTTTTGAGCTTGCTTTAATTAAGCATTACTATCAAACTTTGCACTCGAGGTGACTGCCAGTGTTTTTACAAAGCGGTCTTCTAAGAATGAATGACTTAATTAGAGCTGTAAACTCACTACTGTTGTAATAAAAATTTCTTAACCAGGTCTGCCTTCGAGGACTCGATTTATAAATGTGTCCTTCACTGAAGTCCTGCTAAAAGCAAGCATTGGCAAAGCCAACAGTTTTTGATTGTGTATGAGTATTAGGCATTTGCAGACACTGCTATTAGATGCCCATGTACTCGCACAGTTTTGCACCTGCTACCATCAATGACCAGTTAATGCCACTACGAACGTTCCTGGCAAGTGCCTTTCCTATGCCTACTCAAACGCCCGAACTGTTGGCATTGCCAATGCTTGGTTCCAGGGCCGGTCTTTGCATCAGGCAGTACAGGCAGCTGCCTGAGGTGCCAGGCTCTAGGGGGCGCCAGTCTGACTCCAACAACACCATCGTCATAATTTTAATTACACCTTAAAACAGACATGAAAAGCCTCTTTCCAAAATTACAAGTGTAAAATAACCTAAAATAGCTTATTTTTAATATTAGTGCTGTGCAACCTATTGAAAACACCGTAGAGGAACAGGCGTTCAGAATGTAGTATTACTCTGAAATACTGCAAGGTAAGGCTGGGGGTGCGAACCGCAAAAGCAAAATTCTATGTTTAGAAGTCCACAATTTATGTTTCTGCCTTGCCATTCATGTTGTCACTGAAATAGTGCAATCAACTTGAATATTAGAGACTGTATGCAGGCTAAAAGGGCCGTGCAAACCAGTGATACAGCACTCACATATGCTTATATATTTTGTGGGACTTCCTGAGCACTCTGCAATCTGTCTCAAAGGTTCCTCCAGGCCAGGCTTCCCCATCCCGCTGGTGATTGCTAAAAGACTGCACAAGGCACACGCAGACACAAAGCTTCACCCATCATTGTGTTACACTGGTCACACACGAGGTGCACACAGGCACTGGAGAAGCACCAGATCAGACACATATGAGAGGATGGGCATAATGGGGGGGTGTGGGGAGAGCACAGACGGTTAGACTGAGCCCCCTTTCCTCGACCATGCACCTCGAGTGAATCATGCAGAGGCCAGGCAAATACCCGTGATGGCTTCAGTGATACAGATATAACAGCTGGAATCTTAAGCAAAACACATGAAACCCATTATCCCCATCTCCTCCTCTCCTTATCTTAGTGAGACATTTCAGACTCCAGGGATCACCCATCTTCCATTCATCATGTATGGTAAAAGAAACAAAGCTGTAGGACAGAACAGGACACAGACAATAAACTGTGCTGGTAGCTGCACAGTTAACACATGCCCGGCAATTACTAATGTGAAACGTTTTATTGTTAGCACAAGCATTCGTATGAATATATTTTTAGACAATTGAAATCGGATGGGCGTTCGTACTTGCATATCAGGGGAGTGATTGGAAGGGGAGGGCAGTAGACCATTCATTCTCACTGCTGTGCTGAAGTGTGTGGTTTCAGACGTGAAGGAGAGAGTTAACCAGGGACGTCATTTAGGGGTCGCCAGAGGTCGCAACTGAAACCGCTGTGGTCTCCCTTGCAACCTCTATAAAAAAAAATGTAATGCAAGCTCCTGGGCTGTGGCCAGCACCATGTGGCTCTTTACTTCTGGAGTGGCTGGCTGTCTTGTTCAGGCCCCTTAAAAAACAGAAGACAAATAAGAACAGGAGTACCACAAGTCTTATACATTCAGCACTGACCCTAAAAAAGAAATAATAGGAATACCAAATAATGTGTCTTACTGGAATTCATTACAATAATTGCAAGACTCATTAAAGATTTATTTCAGGCACTCTTCGGGGGGTGGGTCACTGATGTAGTCTGTTCTTAAACACTGCAACTCAGCCTTTCATCCTTCTGAGGTACCAACACAGATTGGGTGATATTGGGTGTATATTTTTTCTATATAAAGCGCTTAAGCTTAAGTGCTATATAATAACACATCATCATCATTTGGTCATGGACGTCTGCTTGTATTCAAAGTAATTTGGTAATATGGGCCTATACACACTGATCTTAATGATACATATGGCAATCCATTCTTGTATGAAATGTACATCACATTATAGTGATATCGTAACCATATTTTTCGTAGTGTACAATGCTAGGTGATGCCAGTTCCTGTTTTGTCAACGGGTGAAAGGTTGTGTTCCGTCGCTTCCCGCGATATCACTTCAGGGTGGGGTCAAATGGCGACTGGGGTCATGGGTCGTGTGATGTCACTTCCGCTACCCCTGGCATTTTGGTGAAATGACGTCCCTGGAGTTAACTGGTTGCAACATTGAAGCTCCACTCATTAGAATGTGTAAAGTAGTTAGATGCAGCACACAAGTAAGTTTCCCACTCCCCATATCGTCTCTGAAGTTAGCACCTTTCCGAACATTTTGTGGGGAGGGGTGCCAACAATGCTTCCCGCCTGGGGTGCAATCTGGTCTAAGACCGGCCCTGCTTGGTTCATCTGGTGAATAGAATTCTGCCAGCTGCTAGGAGCATGGTTGAAACATTAATTTGTTTACAAAGATGTCACCCGTAGTGCACTCTCAAAGCATAACCATCATTACATAAGATGCACCACCTGCTGCACAGTATGGTTGTCCATCCAATCTTAGAGCAACAGGGTGTTGTGACAGGTCACGATACAGAAAAACCGTGCTGCAGAGCAAAAATCAAGTGCCTTGATTCTGTTATAAGTAATGGAGCAACAGGATCTAGCACCAAAAAAGTTCACTTTCCCATTTGAAACGTGGAACACAGTTAGTAAGCTCTGTTCCTCATTACATGTGAAGCAAAAATACAGACAAATAGTTTTGCTGTATTTTTTGGTCATTGCAAAGCCTCATTCATTATGGCTCATATGTTCTTGCGATACCATCGTTCAGGAGTTGGGTAGACAACAGCACCTTATCAGACTTGTATTTATTGTTGAAATAAACCTTTATTGAATTAATAATTAGTGTTATATTCTTTTTATATCCTCATTTATGTATGCCCTCTACACGTGCTTCACCACCATCCAGTGGCTCATCAGGAGGACTGGTATAATAGTTGGATGAATCAATTCAAAATGTAGTGCAGACTTGCCCATGTGTTCAATTCAAATCTTATAGAGTGAGTTCAATCTGGATATGATAGTCCAGATTTGCACTTTACAAGGAGGCCTTAAATGAACTTGAGTTGCACTGGCAAGTCTACACTAGATTTTGAATTGAATCATTTAATTATTATTCTTATCTTCCTGAAGAGCCAAGTAGCAGAGTTCAGTCTTATTTAAGGAATAAAGTGATGAATTGTCACCAGTCATTTGTATTAATTTTTGTAGAACCAAGTTGGCCAATATTCTTTTTAAAAGCAACATTTAGCTTTACATTTTAAAATGCTTAATATGATATAAAGGGTATATATAACCTTTTGTAATATAGTCAACAGGTCACAAACAAACATCTGCTGGGACCTCATATTAAATGCATGATTACTTATTATCTGTCCCTTCAGATGTTTTGGAATACAACTTCCATAATCCTCCACCACTGACTATGCTGGCAAGGGATAATGGGAGTTGTAGTCCAAAGCATCTGAAGGGCCACATAATGAGAATCTCTGAAGGACAATGCAGAGCACAGACAATCCAACTGAGACAAATGTAGGGCCCTGGCACTCATTATTTTGCAAATTACACGCTGCTCCTGACATAAGTACACTTTTGCACACACACATTTCAAACTACAGCCGTTGTACACATACCATTTAGATATATGATCCATTGGAACTGTTTGCATGTCACTTTAAGCTGATTCATGATGCAGAAAATCTCTCAGTGAAAAAAGCTCTTAAAATATTTTTCTGGAAAAGTTGCTCCCTATTCGGGGTTCAAATTTCTGGCAGCTGGGAGATATTTAGCTCCTGGTTCTAGCCTAGGAGAACCTGGTTATCTTGCAACCAACAGTTAACAAGAGCTACTTTTGGTTCCTTGGGCCAACTGCTGCCTTGCAAACGGGGAAATGTGACATTAACTTTGAGAATTTGAGAATATGAATAAAAGAAGAATTAGGACATATCTAGTATACATTTAAACATATTGGCCAAAAGGTTAGTGTGCGTCTCATGTACATGTTAGATTTGTGGTATGCTGGGTACTCGCTCCTGATTCCCCAGTGATAGCGCCTGCCTACTGGGTGTTGCCTGACACCCAGGAGCTGGTTTTAGCTCCTGCTCAGCGAATCTTAATTTCAAACCCTGCATATTCTAGTACCACCCCAGAACCATGTTCCATGGCCATGCCATAAGTCACGTTCACGTTTGTAGTTTGACCCTTCAAGATGACTGTGATTTAGACCATATAAGAAATCAAAATGAAAAAAAGCCCTCTCTGCACAAGTGACATAAGAAATGCCAGCAGGAAATAAACTGGCTTAGGATATCAAGAGGGACGGAATGAAATGATAATCATTCAAATACTCAGTAAAGGGGAAGTCATTCTTCCAAAGTAGAGTACAGGTAGAACTGAGTCACAAAATGTAACTGCATCCAAGCAAATGACATGTTGATAAAGGAAAACTAAATACATTAAAAAGTCATGAGCTATGGACAGGAACCCAATAGTAGGCAGTGTTCATGCTGGCGACACTTAGGGTTTGTGTGTGATAAATAAGCAGGAAATGTGCAGGATAGCTTGGTCTTGTGGTCCTCCTCTCCCATAGGATGACCTGGCATCCCAGTTTTACAGGAATTGTCCCCTTTTTTCTGGGACGGTCCCAGCATCCTGAAACTTTTGTCCTGGAAAAATACATGACCCAGGACTTGGGTGATCCTCTATTTTCGTGGTTTTCATTTTTGGGCCGGATGAGCATGCGCACTTGCGTCGTTATGTTGCACATGCTTACTTTCACAGGCTTCCCCACCAGGTCTCGCACAGATTGGAGTCTGTAACAGGCTGCCTGACATGAAGGCTGGGGAGTTACAGGAAGGTTGTGCACCGACAGTGTGCGCACGTCAATGCGGGATCCCCTCCAGGAATCATAGAATTCCTGAAGGATGAGATTATAAAAAAAAGTGCTGCCACTTTTCTTCAAAACTGCAGTGCCAAAAGAAATCAAGAAAACAAATTCGGGATCCTGTGCATGCCAGGATACCTCCTCACTGCCAGACACCAGGCCTTTCTTTCCTGGTTTTCCTGCCTCCAGCCAACCATCTGTGGTCAGACCTGTGGCCTCATTCTTCCCCACAGCCAAGCACCAGTCAGCTTTCTTTAAGTGACCATGGCAACCAAAGCACCGAAGGAAGGAAAGGCCTGAGCTCCCGTCTAGTGAATATTTTTTAGGTATGTGTAGTGTGTTTGTGATTCCCTAGTGCTAGATGGCCGGCATATTGGTTCTAGAAAGAGGTGTGTTTCTGATCCCAATCTTTTCAGCCTGATCAACACTGTTCTGTGGATAGCACGTCGGCCCAGCAGACTGCGCCAACTACCGACTCATTGCCCTTCTCAACACAGATGCAAAATGATACGCTAAAATATTAGCGAACCGTCTAGCGGCCGTCCTCCCCAGAATAATACATGGAGACCAAGCAGGCTTCATCAATGGCAGATACACACAAGACAACATCAGGCGGACGATTGATGTTATCGAATGGGGCACAAGAAAGAATCAAAAATTCTCAATAGCGGCCTTAGACGCTAGGCGTGCTTTTGACAGTTTGAATTGGGAATATTTAAGGCTGGTGCTGGAGGGATTCGGATGTGGACCAACTTTGACTAAAATGGTATTGGCAATCTTTCAGCTACCGTCCACGATCTTCCTTGTCAATGGCCATACCTCACAGCAAATTGATATTAGAAGAGGCACTCGCCAGGGATATCCCCTTTCACCATTGGTCTTCGCAATGGCAATGGAACCCGTTGCAATCCACATCAGAGAAGATCCAAATATCAAGGGGGTGATCAGTGGGGAAACTCATCATAAGGTAGCACTCTATGTAGATGACCTCATGCTCTATATGTCAGATACCAAAAGCACCCTACCAAGGATAATAGCAGAAATACAGAGATTTGCAAAGGCCTCATGATTCACAATAAATTACACAAAATCTAAGGCATTAAACATCACAGAGAAGAAGGAGAGAAAACCTTTCGAGCACCTCTACCCCCTGCAATGGGAAAAACAATCTCTGAGCTACTTAGAGGTACACATCACCAAAACTCTAGGAAAGCTCTTCAAAGCAAACATAATGCCGCTTTGGAAACGCCTGCAGGAGGACCTGAAGAGATGGGATGCCCAGGAACTCTCCTGGTTTGCGAGAACAGCAGCCACAAAAATGACGCTACTTCCTAGACTCCTGTATGTAGTGAGCTCAATTCCGGTAAACATTCCACCAAGGCTTATTACAGAGCTACAAGAAGCAATCCTTTATAAAATGTATATGGCACAACAAGAAGCCTCGAATCCAACGGCGAATCATGATACATCCGACGCTACTGGGGGAGTTGGGAGTCCCGGACATAGAGAGGTACATTCTAGCAGCACACCTGACACCAATACTAAAGTGGGCAAGCCCTGGGTCCACGCCTGGCTGCTGCAAGCTGGAACAAGCAGCTACAACGACCCCATTAAAATGCCTACCATTCTTGAAATCTGAAACCCGATAAAATGGAGGAGCGCTACTCGAAACCACCAAGCAAACCCTACGGAGCTGGGGCCAAGCCGCCCGCAGGAGCAAGATTCATAAGAGTCTGGGCCCACTCTCACCAATAGCATATAATGCAGACTTCTCCCCTGGACTGGACCCACAGTTTTGGGAGGGATGGAGTGAAGCCGAAACATTGACGCTCCAAGATGTATATCAAGAAAACACCCCTATATCATTTGAGGCATGCAAGCAGAAATTCAAGATTGGAGAACAACACAGGTACAAATATCTGCAATTGCGCCATCGGCTCTCCCATCCAGAGACAAAGAAGACAGGGTTGCGAACACCGCTGGGCCTAGAACTTACCATACGAGAGAGATCCACTAAGAAAGGTATCACTCGTCTATATAGTCTACTGGACAGGTCACAAGCATCGGACCAGCTGCAATATAAGAAAGAATGGGAAAAAGACATAGGGGAAGAGATCTTGGAAGATGAATGGAGCCAAATATGGACTAGAGGGCATAAACTTTCCAAATCGGCATCGATCAAAGAATCGGCGTACAAAATCTGCTACCGATGGTACCTGTCCCCTAATCGCCTACACAAAATGAATCCAGCATACCCCCCAATGCGCTGGCGTCAATGCGGTAATAGGGGGGATATGTTCCGCATGTGATGGACGTGCCCGAAGGTGATCATCTTTTGGAAAGAAATCTTGGGGCTCATCAAGGACATAACTGGATCAGTTATGCCATGGTCCCCGAAAGTAATTCTGCTGGGCACAGTGTCAGAGGGTAAATAAGCCGCCTCTGTAAACAAGGCGGTTCTGATAACACACCTGCTGACGGCAGCAAGAATGACAACTGCCCAACGTTGGAAAACGATCGAAGGGCCAACCACCCCCTGGTCCCATTGACTGCCCATGGCCATGCTAATCCCTATAGCCATTCCCACCCAGTTCCTGCCCATCCCTGTCCAAAACATCTCCTCATGGGAACTCTTCAAGCCCACTTTAAACAAGCCTTACCATCAAACTTTGCAGTCGAAGTGCCTACCAGTGTTTTGTCAAAGCAGTCTTCTGAGAGTTCATTACTTAATTGGAGTTGTAAACGCACTAATTATGTAAAAAAAATGTCTTGACCAGGTTTGCCTTCAGGCACTTGATTTGTAAGAACTATGCGTGTCCTTCACTGAAAGTCCTGTTAAACACAAGCATTGGTAAAGCCAACCGTTTTGGCTTGTGTATAAGTATTAGGAATTTGCCATTTGTTGAGAAAATGTAGCCCACCTTAAATTGCTAATATTCAGAACACTGCAGCAAGAACATTAATCCATGTACTGTTGAAACTGCCATGCTAGCAATGGGCATAGAAATCCTCTTATTTTGTGGTGGTGTTTATGAGCGCAAAAGCCTTTCACAATGCTGTATATGCAGTGGAACAGTTAAACATTTTTCAAATGAGCTGAAGTTCCTTAATGCCCCCGCTGCTGGTGGTCTCAGGTTGCGCCCCTGTACGGGAGGGATTATAGGCAGCAGTTATTGTACCTGTGCTGCCCCAGGGATTCAGGTTGGAATTGAGGCAGTGCCATAGATGGAAGTATCCTAAATAGGCAGCATGAGAGACTATGGCTGGACTGACTGCCTGGACACTCTAGGTTTTTATTGATCTTCTCTAGGACTCTGTATTTTCCGGGATTTCTAGCTGTCCTAGTAACTCTGCCCCCACCTTCAGGTGATTGGCCACAAAAATAGGATTAGTGGCCAATTACATGGAGGTGTGGGCAGAGACACACTATGACGCATAACTCCCACCCATATCTGGCGTCCAAGTCACCACACAACAGTGTAGAGTTTCGCTTTTTTTTCAACATGTGACCGGGCAAGTTCTTCTGAAAATATGGGTGCTGTCATCCACTTATGGAAATCTCCATGTTTTTTCTTTTTAAGTGTAGGTAGATCTGGGGCTGGAGTCGTTGAGCCGTCAAAAGCTTTCAGGACATCCTCAATGCAAATCCATCTGACGCATTTGCATATAATAACTTGCACTGGATATTATTTGCGTATTTGTTGGTTATGCTGAAATGAAACCCAATTAGAATGTACTATTCGGGAGGCGGGTTGACGAGCCTGGAACTAGATATGACTTATTGCCAAGTTCCCCGGTGTTCTTCAGGAGTGAAGCGGGAGTACAGTCTTTCTCAAGCAAAGTGCTGTGGCATATATATGGGTCTCTGTCACTTGAAATCCCTAGTGCCCAGCCTTGCTTTTCCTTTGTTCTTATAGGAAATGAAAAGGAAGACAACTCCTCTTAGTAGAAGGTATGCAGTCCTCCACAGGAGAGTATGGCATTTTACACTGCACTGAGCGGGAATACATAGTAGTGATCTCTGCGGTGCGGGAATAATATATCGCTTTCCCTCTTTATTGAAAAATTAAAAACCTTTCTTCTGAACCAGCCACATTCAAATGTATGATTTCTATAGAGGGGGTCGAGAGCCCCGGAGCAGCTTACTGGCGACAGGGCGCTGAGCCTGACGGGCAGACCACCGTGGTTGCGACAACCGATGCCACTGCCTCCAGGGTAAAACAAAGGTTTACATATTACACAAGCAATTTAACTGTTTTCTAAACACAATGCCAAGACAGTGGGAGTTGGCAGCTCGTGCTGTGTTTTAGGTTTTGGAAGCTTGGATTCAAAGTGACGGCTGATCGCGGACCTTTTCCACTTGTCATCTACAAGCAACCTAGTAACCCGGCAAAGAATTCTTCGCAGCTCTTAAAATTGTCTTCATGGCTACCAAAAGATTACATGCACAAATCACTCCACAAAAGTAGCCCAGAGGGCCTTGTGCATCGATAACCACGCAAGACAATTGTCTGGTCCCCATTCTTAAACAGCGTCCAAAAGTGAAATGTTTTATAATCCTTTTTGTGCAGTACAAAGAAAAGAGTTTGGCCAAAGATTATCTGCCAGCAAGTGGGGAGATTGGGGGCGCTGCGGCAGAAACACAATAGAGAACATGATTAACTTCACAATTCTTTGTGTTTTTCATTTGACTGCAGGGAGGAGATGAAAGGGGTCTGCTAAGCCTTGCATTCCACCCCAATTACAAGACAACTGGAAAGCTGTATGTGTCTTATACCACCAACCTAGAGCGTTGGGCCAGCGGGCCGCACGACCACATACTCCGCGTCGTCGAGTATACAGTGTCCAGGTACCTTATGCGTCCAAGTTAGCCATGCCGTGAACCATGATTTTGTCTGTACCTTACTAGAACGTTATTTTGGAATGGCAAAGATTGTTACGGAACACAAGTAAGCAGTTAATTGTTACATTCATTCTTGAAATGTCATTTTATCCTCAGAATTTGAAATCAATAGATTTCCTTTAATTGGATTTGGCGGTCAGTCCATTCTCTTTTCTTGTTCTCTCTTGGTATATTATTTCCTGTCGAGCTAAGGATATATATATGTGTTTCTTTGTTCACTGCAGAAAAAACCCCAACCAGGTTGACATGAGGAGTGGAAGAGTGTTCCTCGAAGTGGCAGAACTGCACAGGAAGCACCTGGGCGGGCAGCTTTTGTTTGGCCCCGTTGGCTTCCTGTTTGTCTTCCTTGGAGATGGCATGATTACACTTGATGACATGGAGGAGATGGACGGATTAAGGTACAAGCTGCTTGTTTGCTTTCTTGGGTCCTCACTGAATCCCTGGAGGTCGGAGAACGTCAATGATAAGTGTATTTACATCGCCCAGTCCGTCCTCTTGATCAGTTGGTGCCCTACGAGGATGATTTACTGCCTCCATGCAGCCACACTGTTGAAAGGCCCCGCCGACCCCAGCAGGAAAGCCCAGGCACCTTTTTAGTTAAATCAAACAAGCAGATAGGCAGATAATTCGGATTGTATTACACTGCTCATAGTGGCATTTCAAAAATGAAGACAGCGATTAATACGTAAAATGCAGTTATTTCTGGTATCATAATGTCTAATATTCATAGCTTCTAGGGCAGGATATCCTGGCCTTATAATTGCCTCTCAAGGTTCATTCAAGGCATTATGTGTCAGTCAATCGTGTTGCACCAAACCCAGGCTAAATCTCATGATCCAAGCCCGGGTTCGGAGAAGGCTGTGAGCTGCGTGCAGCCACCCTGCTGCCAGCCCTAGCCTTATTCTCTCCCACCGCCACTGCCTCACCCTTTCTGCGTCCTCCCTTCATCTGCCTCACCCTTTCTGCGTCCTCTCTTCATCACCCTCTCGTCACCCTCACTGAATCGCTGCTACCTCCTGCAGCCCACACCGGACCGCCCCGTTCTTTCCTCCTTACATTTTTTTGTGGAGCGCAAATTCTTCCTTCCTGCCCTCATCACACCGTGGCTCAACAAAGCCACCACCACCCACCAAAACCACAATGGAACTAGAATAGGGGCTCATAGTTAACCCCTCCTTCAAGATCCATGGCAACCATTACATCCAAGAGACACCACGGGCCGCTTGCTTTTCAACTGTATTATTTCCATACCTTTGTCTTGGTCATCCTAAAACCAGATTGAATTCAGTGGCTCAGCTGAGCTGGGCCTCAAGTAACCATGTGATTAATTATGCAAGTAATAAAATAAAAAGACAAATGGAAATGAACGCAGCGGGTATTCAAAAGAAAATATATTGTTTGATTTCCAAGAGTATGGCTTTGCAGTTGAGTGCACAGCAGTCCACTTCTTAAAACGAATGTTGCAAAGCAATTGATAATGCCAGAGCTACAACAGATAAAGTGGTTCCATTTTGCTGACCAATTAATTAAAATAAGTTTGTGGAAGAGGGGGGCAAAAAAGTCAATACAGGGTTGACTTTGAAAAATACCCTATTGCTTCAGTCCAATTGCGGTCCCTAGGCATTCAGCATCAATGATGGAAGGTGTGCCTCTCCCCGGACCACGCTGCCAAGAGTGGCCTCATCAAGTAGAGCCGCAGGTGCAGTCGCTTCAAGGGTGAATGTTGCTTTCATCTGTTCAAATCCTCAAACTCCCTTCTACAAAAGAACAAATACTAGATGCAGGTCGAGTCAGACTAGAGTTACATTACTTTCAAGTGTGCTACCAGCTCAATTGCAGAACACCCTTGAGCTCCGATTTGCACCCTCCATACAACCTATCCCTTATCCCCACTCCCGCAAAAGTGCTTTCAGGTCGCCAAAAGGCAGCACAAGTGCTTAGAAAACGGTCTATTAAATTAAATAAACGAATAGAAAAGTGCTGGTGGAAGGAGGGAAACAGTTTGACTTTAGATTGAGGCATATATTTGTGGACATGTAGACACTATTGAAAAGACACATTCTTGTCCTTTGCATGTGCTGTAGATTAATATTAAAATATTGGCAGGTTGTCGATATTCGCAGAAGTGCAGTCTCGTTATATTGACATCTTTCATGAAATCCTGATAAGCAAAATGACAGAAAGGTTTGGTCAATACCTGTGAGTGTTTTTTAGGTTTGTATGTTTTTTAAGTTTGTATTCGTGTTACACGCTGATCTGTGTAGTCATTTAAGTGTGGGGAAAATAAACAAATGTAGGATTATGAACAATAGTGTTGTAAAGCAAAGCAGATTCTCCCTTTTTCGCCTCCCACCCAAACATTGATAAAAAATAGCCTGCACGAGGGCAACAGGGTGGATGAGGCTGGCAGGCCTGTCAGAGTTTTCCCAGCATGCTTTTCTCGCGGTATTTCTTAACATTCACTGTGTGTTTGTAGCTTCTTGCTTTTACATCTGACTGTTTTGCAGTCCCAGCTTGTGGGCATCTTTGTGTCAGCACCGAGGAAGACAACCCCACATTTTTTACAAATCTTACTCCTCTACAGTTGGTTTGTCCTTGTCATTCCCTGTTTAGTTTTGGTTGAATGGTGGCCCAGCGACCATTTGCTAACTGTTGTATAGGAGATGAGGAGATCAGTTAGATTAAGTACTGAACCCTAAATACGCCATGGTGTGTTGAGCCTTCTACATGCTCTGCAGTTACGGGAGTGCAGGGTCTGCCCATACAGAATAAAGGGTGAAGAAATGTAGCCACTTTATTAATTCCCTCATTAGGTTCACCATATATTTGATGGCAATCCACTATAAAGGGGTGGGTACCTGGAAACTTGATGACAATCCCTAGAAATGGTGTGATTACTTGGACTATCAATGACAAAACCAGGCAGTTGCATGAGGTTTGTGGGATGTTTTTACCCATGCATCCCAGCCCTACCATATAACTGTGCATTACTGGCATTGAAAACATCATGATGGCCAGAACTCCCCAGAGAGTGCACAGGGAAAACATGAAGAATAGGCTGCCACCCATTTTTGCCTATGTTGTGAGCACAGGAGGGCACTGCCTAAAACCACCATTGGGCTACACACAGTAGCCTGAAACCATTGGGAATGGCAATGCCGATTGCCAAAAGCAACCCAGAACTGTGGAGAATTAATTTCTTAATGTCAAAAATGGATGCAATACTGGTGTTCACCACTATCAGAAAGCTGGCGTTTTAAAATCACCAGACTTTTGTGTAAAACTGAACAAATGAACCCAAACCAGGCCAAGGAAAGACTTGCTAAGAGGTGGATACAATGTAAAACTATATTCTGAAATGACTTGAAGGAAGTAATTATTTAATGCATATATATATAATAGCTGGGGATGTCAGCAGCTTAAGTGAATTTGGGTTTAAAGCCACTAAAATTGAAATGTTTAGAATAAATGAGTGACCTACTTGTGAGTGTCACATAGGTTGCAATTGTTTAAATGTCATAGTTTTGAACTTAGAATCAGCATTCTAGCTGCATGTGCAAAAATTGTAAGTTGGATTTGAATGTAGAAAACTGGGAACTAAAGTGACATTTAGCTGAATTCTGCCTGACAACTACCCCCGACAGGAGTTGAACTGGCTCAACAACTCTTCCCAGGCATGGCTGCATTCTGCTGCCCCTGCCAAAAGGAGATGACACCTCTCTGATTGGATTAGGGGAGGAGCACCTGGGGACTGCAGGAAATTGAACAAAGCCCTGCCCTGCCTCAGGCAAATGTTATATTGGGGGGTCGTAAAATGGCTTCCTCTTGGGAGAAACTGGGAGGGGCAGTGCCTGTGAGAAACAAGCTGAGCTTGGGGGAAGTGGATAAACCAGAAATTCCACCATGTGCTTTGGAAAACCACACCCCTTTGGGGCCAGAGCATGATTTTAAAAAGATGGATAATTCACAGTGCGGACTTGTCAAAATTATATAAATAACAATAATTTATGTGATTTTTCTGTGCACATTTTAAGAGGTGTTAGGACCCTGTGGTATGTTCTTGGGGATAGTAGCGGAAAAAAGGGTTGTTACTCCAAGTGTATACATGTTAATAATCTGACACTTTATCATCTGAAACCCATATCCCTGGTGCACATTTGTGTAAAATCTGGAAAGGTTTAGAGGTCGTTATCTGGATGAAAAGGGGAGAATTCTGTCATAAGGGGACACAACATCGTACAAAGACAGGGATCGGATGGTTTGGTGCTACAGAAAATATGTTAACTGGACCTATAATATTACAAAAATGGTACATAGATAAATATGTATTTGGGTCAGAAATAGATTTGTGTGCAATTTGACAAGGGGAGGTTCCTCTGACCATAAAACCTACAGCATCACTCTGACACTCCATTTCTTTCCCCCAATCAAGGGAGAGAGAAAAGCTTGGCCAATGATAAATGAGAGGGGCAGGCTTAGCTAGGCCCAGGCACACACCCACCTTCAAAACACAAAAGGAACATTGAAACCCAGGTAGAGAGATTCACTTTCCACTTTCTTGTGGGACGCTTTGCCGGGAGACTTCAGACTTCACATCCAGAGATCCAGACTTCAAATCCATCAATCTCCAGAGACCAGAAATTAACTTCAAAATTTGTAGCAGAGAGGCCTGGATCCACAAGCTGAATCCTCTTCAGCAGGCCTCAAAACCAACCAAACTATTCAACAGCCGGGCGAGCTGTTTGAATTCTTTGCCAAGAACTTTTGCAAGAACCTGTAGCAGTATCCAGAAAGCAGTGCTGTATGCGGAACCAAAGAGAACCAGAGACCAGATCGCTGTGAAGAACTGCTAGCAGATGTCCAGCCAATCCTGACCCGATCGATGACGAAGCCGCATTCCTGTCTAAATTATAGTGTGAGTACCCAGTCAGGACTGTGCCAAAACCAATCTCTTAGTTTAAAATAATCTAATCCAAACTATTGTAGCTTATTAGAACTGCCTCCTAAAATCGTGTCATTCTGTCATTTTTAAAACTGAAAACTGTCATCTGTCATTCTGAGTTTTAACTGTCATCTTAAAGGTAAGATTCTAAGCTTTCCAACGAGCCTCGAACCGGCTTCCTACTCCTTATAGTGCCTCCGTAATTGCGCTCGAGGCACGCGACTACATTTGCCGCGATTTGCCATTTTGCTTAATTTCAGCCACGTGTAAAAAGAGTTGTCCTTGCTGAAATTCGTGTGCAACCTGACAATCATTCATAGAGCATTGCTAAAGTGATCCTGAATTAATTAAAGTATCTCTCACTCACCCTGAACCTCCTATAGGGAATTTAAAGCATTTTTCGCATATGTTTCACTTAATTGCCACCACATCAAAGTATATTGCCTGTGTTTAAACTCCTACCTGTTTTCCTCTAAGCTTGCTAGGGGGGAACTGAATTATATTTGATTGCATTCCTGAGAACTGTGTGTTTTCCTCCCATCTCTTTACCTTGCATAGAGGGGGGGGGGTGAATTGTCAAAGAAAAGTGATTACTTTGTCTTTTGTTGAAGTCATATCAAGTTTATTTTCTGTACTGCATTTTCATTCATCATTGCATTGTCCTTGACGCCATAAAAGCATTCTCAGCTACTTTATCCTCTCTATATCACTTCTAAACCATCAAAAAGAGAGTACCACTGTAACATTATCCATTGTTGATCACTATCATCTTCACAAGTGTGCTATCAAACATTAATTTATTACAAAAGTGATATATATATACATATATATATACTGTTTAATTTTCCAATAAACCTTTTAATTTGCAAAACAAACCTACTTCTTGGCTCAGTGGGGTCAGGGGGATTCTAAGAGAGGGGTGTTATATAAGGGTTGTCATCCAGAGTAAACGAACAGGACATAAAAATACATCAATAAGGGCTTCCATCAGCATCCCAGACTAGGCATTGATTTAGCTGTACTGTTGAATTGAAGTCGCTTACAGGTTCCGGCATTGCGTTATGATGGTAGCACCTGAGCAAGTGGCGACTAATTTGTGAATACCTGGCAAATGCTGATTGAATGGCTAAACAACATCCCAAACTAATGACTTTGACAATGCCTGTAGCTAGTGATTCAAACTGGCTCCAAAAAGAGCACCGATTTTGGGAGGCTGCTTCCTGCTGCGACTCCTCTCTAGTGCTGCCTCTCTGGCCCTGCCTTTAACATGACAAATCCTCATACTGTCTGCCACGCCTCATGGATTTATACCTTTCTGATCCTTATTGGTTCCCCAAATCACGTCTGTTTCATCCCCAGGTGCAGGAGACTAAAGTTATATAAGGGGCATCGACATATAATGGCCATGACACCATTTTAATCACTGGTGAGAACTGTGTTTTATACAGAGGATTTTCTCCTTGCCCATATCTTTGGGAGTACATTTTAGTGGGGTGAAATGGCACATTGGGAGATTGCAGTTAATTCACTACCACACACACTGTGCATTCCCGAACCTGCTAGCAAGAAGTGCCAACATCAATTGCGCCATGATCCAACCTTGAAGAATGTAGATTATGTGCCAGTCAAATCCTTTCCCAAAGGGAGTCCTATGTCCTCACTTCTGTGCCGTGATCCCTCTAATCGAGCCACAGTTCCTCCAGTTTTATATGTCCTTCTCCCAACTCCTCTAAATTGTTCAGGTTCTTCCATTTGACCGGTTGTTACCGTGGTAGAAGAGGATGTGGACAGTCCTCTCTCATGGCCTTCTTAGCCTTGAACTCATACGATTGCCAAAATGGCAAATGAGAGGTGGAGAGGTGGTCCACGGGGTAAATCATCCCGTTAGGTTGTGATTAGAACTTCAGGGCCAGGGACCTGTCATTGGTCCCCCTTCAACGATTGCAAATTCCTTGACTAAGTTCAGTTCATGCCAGATGTGCAAGTACTCGCGGCAGCTATTTATCTGATCCCTCTGAGGACCGGGAGCACCATGAAGGCAGGGGGGTACTTTTGCATTTCTCCTCTGTGACCCTTGAGACATAGCCTGACCTTAGCCTGCATCCCATGGGTGTCCTTTTTACATTCAAAGACCGCCCCATTGACTTGGATTTTCTTAGAGAGAATGACTAGCACTCTTTGGTATTCTGTGTTAACTGTTCACACAGTCAAATATAGTGCTATGAGTTGTATCCATTTTAAAGGCGTTAACCATGTTTACTTCTCTTCGGGCTAGCTCTTTCCTGAGACCAGAGGACTCACTGGAGCACAATGTCTCTCTATCTTTTTATAGATGTTCCTGTGCCATCTTACTCTCTCACACACCTGGATGGAATCTGTAAGGGAGCAGAATCTTCACAGGGGCATCTGGTCAATGCTGGAAATTGACATATTTTACTGGGGGAACTCCATCCCCACTCTGCACGTGGGGGGTTAGTAGGTGGGTGGGGAGTGGTTTGTCACTTTTGTGGGCAGGGATGAGTGGCGGGGCTAGGTTTTGAATAATGCGAGTGCCCTGAATATAGGATGCTGGGCGCTTTGCTTTTGGGCTGAGGGTCTATACGGAACAGTGCTCCAGCAAGACCATTTTTGCTGGAGCACAGCTCTAACTTGTTCCAACCCAATACCTTCCCTGCATCTACAGGGACATATTTTAGCGCGTCTTTCCCTTCAAAAGATGAAAGATGTTGAAAGAGGAACTCTCTATGCTCACCGAGCTCCAGCAGCCTCACGATTGTGTTCTGCGGTCATGACTGCTTATTTTGGATGACTGTCAGGGTTTTATCCCTACCATTTTTCACATTTCCCGTTATTGGGCAACGTTGTGGAGCACATTATTTCTGTTTGAAAAAACAAGACACACATTCCCAGGATTATATCTATCCCACCTCTCTCAAAGTAAAATACAATTATCCTGGCGCCCTAACCACAGGAATTGCGGCTGTGAGATATGTTTGTCATTTTTTACCATTCAGCTACCCCTACTGTGATCTGGGGAGAAAAGGGAGAATCCTTTGGGAAGGAATAGCTGAAAGTGGGACTTCTTGGCAATGTCCTGAGTGTGAGGGAGGAGAGAGGAGTTGAAGATGACTTGAAGGTTTCTGGATTCAGAGGAAGTAGAATGGGCGAGCTCATAGAGGAAGGCCAGAGTGAAGGGAAGAATGTGAGTGCAGGGGTCCCGATAGGAAGTATCTCAGTTTTACAGGCGTTGAGGCAGAGATCGTTAGAGGTGCACCAGGACAGGTCTGGATGTCTGCAGGACTGCCAATCTGTCCAGAAGGAAAGCACAGAGCATGGGACACCATGGTAAACGGAGAAGCCAACGAAGCGAAAAGCACAACGAACCCCGAGCGAACAGAGGCCCCAGAGACGACCAAGAGAATCCAAGGTAATGGGGAGAACGGGGGATCCGTGATGAGGCCACAGGGGAATCGTTATGGGACTGCTCATACCCATCCCAGTCAAATCAATGAGAGGATAACATGGAAAGTAAGAAAGTGGAAAGATGATAATGAGAGAAACGTGAATATAATAACACTGAAAGAGAAAATAAAACTAAGAAACAAAGGCCTGGGGAGAAAGGCAGAGTGCTAAATATGTCAAAAGAGAGAGACTATAAAAACTAGCAGGAGAATTCTATGAAGAGAAAGAATGCTATGAATTAAGCAGTAACTAAATGAAAGAGTATGTGTTTAAATATAAAATAATCTCTAGAGTTAGTACAAAACAAGGACTATACAAGAAGGTAGTGGATTATAATCACCCACAGTGCCAATCCCAACAGGGGAACCAAAGTTACGCAAATCCCATTAATACAGATCAAAGTATTCGTCCAAGGTTGAAGAAACCAAATTTTGAGTAGGAACAAAAGTCTCATAAATGGTTACATGAACTGATTAAAGAAGTCACAAAAAGTTATTTAAAAATCATCTATTGAGAAGAACAGGGAAGAAGAACATTTACAAGTAGCAAAGCCCAGGTGAAGGGAACCATTTTCATGTATTTAGTTGTTAGAATACTGGTAGGGTCAGTTAGGGTTAGTTTTGGACTGTGGACCTATTCTTTGTGACAGACGACTGACGAGCACCTTTGCTAGTTTGATAGGTAGGGAACCCCCATGCCAATAGGGAAAGTTAGGCCTTATTCTTATTTTTTAATAACCCGTATTTGAAATGTCCTCAGTGTGTTTCCATATTTATTCTGAACCGCCACACTGCCCATCTATGGGTTGGTCCTTAGGCTTACTTACCAGCCACGGTTATATTCCCCATACCTTTTAATGGTGGAGGCGTGACTCGCTGTTAAGATGAATATCTTGAATCTGGCCTGGTGTACACATTTTAGGAGGCCACCCTATTTATAGTGCACAGGGGAACTCTGGAGGTTAGCCAAACCCATTCAAGTCAAGCCTGGAGAGTGGTCAAGGCTTAGTGTCATGAGAGAGTGAGTGGGGTCAGGGCTCCCCAATGAGTCCACACAGTGAAGCACACAATAATACAATTTAGAAAGGTAAGTACAAAAAAACTTTTTTTATTTTAGGCCCAAAAATACACACTAAGAAATGAAATAAGCATGCAATAATATCACAAAATACTCAATTATCAAACATATATACAGTCACCTTTAGGTTTGGAGGAATTCATACAATCACTTAACCAACTAAATGACGGTAGTGATGCAGTAGAATGAAATGAGTTCACAAGAATGATGCCCTAACTTTATTCATCCAATCCCTATAATGTAAGTCACAAAGCTTCTTCTTAGGATGCACACTCTCCACTGATACATCAATTCCTTTGCAGACACTAGGATGCAGTGAAATTGGCATAATCTATTGCTGCACTCTTAGCACGTTGGTCCGAATATGCATTCAATGAAGATATAAAATGCACTGTCCACCAGTGCACAAAAACTGGAATTAACTACATTGAAGGAACTGCCCAGATATATACATATTTGGATATGTGCTGTTTTGGATAGGTGTATGTTTGTGCATGTATCTGTTACACCACACACATAGACACACACCCCACAATCACAAACACATACGTAATTCTCGGTTTGTGTGGTGATCGGTGTTTCTCTTTGTTCAGCATCAACAGAGATACTGGTGCAAAGAACATTGTACACAAATGCACATATATCTCCTCTTAAAGAAAATACTAATTATACAGAGACACACACACACTAGGAAGTGTGTGTATTTGTGTGTTCAGATCATCTGGATCTTAACCCATAGGGCTGTGCCAGCAATTAGCCAATGACTAATACTCCTTTTCTTCTGAAGATGTTAGACCGAGTGGCCAACTAATAGTTATGAGCCTATCTCAGGTCATTCTCGTCTTTTAGGTGATCATCAATCAGGCTTTTGTGCCATCAAAAGCACAAGGTTTGGCCTCTTGTATATAAAATATTACCTTCTACAGATTCTAGACCAAGGTCATGCAGGTCTGATACTTCTCGATTTGGCAGCAGTATTTGACACCATCGATCATGCCATATTACTTCAACATGCTAGGGAAGTAGCCAGAGTATCTTGGAGCACAGCCTGCTCGATTGGTTCTGTGGTTAGTAATAGAACATCTTGAGTCAAAATTAAGGGCCATGATTCACAGCCATAGAAGGTGTAATGTGGGGACCTCCCCCCGCAGGGCTCTAGTAGCTCACCCACCCTTTTAATATCTATTTGAAGTCACCCCATAATCTCTTGGTGGATTGTGGGCCAATCTTCAAAAACTTTGCAGACAATGACCAAAAGACAAATGTCACCCATACCGAATCCATCTTTAGTCAAATAGAACGTTTGAAGGCAGTTAATTATGTGGGACTTGCTCAGGAAAAAAAACAAGATCATGCTTGTTGCAACCCCACATCTCTTCTCAAAAGCCTTGGTGTTATGCCAGACTTTATGCTCGTCACGCACCACAAAAACACAATTTATAGTAAAAAGATTAGGTTTCATCCTGGATTCCACCTTATCTAACCCTATCTTTGCTCGTCTCATTTTCATTTAATGATCCTCAAACAGATCAGACCTCTTCTCTCTGAAAAACAAATGGCTCCATCGCGCTCTGAAACACTTGTGTACGAGCTCAATAGAAATAAAATATCAATATCAATATAAATTGCACGAGTGATTGCTGGCGCCAGACTGGATTACTCTAATGGCTATATGCCGGTATCCTTAAATCTATTTTGCACTGTCTTCAGGTAGTGCAAAATTCTGTGGAACAGATTATAACAACACCTTAAGACATGCCCCTATCTCTCCTGATTCCTTAATTTCTCATAAAGCCCTCTTTGGACCTGCTCTGCTCATGTCAAAGATTACTGGACATGGTATGCCTCGTCTAGGTCTCAAAGAGAAGTCTCACGTTATACCGTCACCATCAATCAATTCAGACTCACTAAGGAGTTTGGGAAGTCTGATGTAGTAATCACTGCAATACTTTGGAACGCCCTTGCGGAAGACACTCATTGCACTAGTGACTTACTGGTTTTTATGTAAAAATAAGTCAAAACCTTTCTTTTTTATTTAATTTTGTTCAGCTCCATTTTTCATCCTCCTTGGTATACCTTCAGTTGTGGCAAATAAACATATTCCAAACTCGCTCACCGCCTGCCCTCTGACAACAAGCAAAGAGAAACAGTTGCACAAACAGGAGCCAGTTCATAACAGTTTGTGGCCACTCCTTATTCAAAGAGGACACTTGTGCGAAAGAAAAGGGACTTTCCGTGGTTACAAGAGACGCACTGCCTGCTGCTTCCTGCATATCTAAGTATCAGGTACTTTCCTGACATGTAGGCAACTTTATATGTGTAAAATATTCCCAAAGGGATTTTTTTAAATATTGATACGCAGGAAGGCACAAAGTATAGCATTCATGTATGCAGAGACATTGTTATGTGAAGGAACCTCAAGCACATCATGGACATTTGAAAACAAATAACATCAATTTTATTATCCAGTATATCAGAACTCAAGTTCATAATACAAAAAAGTGCTTGAAATTCATAAATATGCATAAAGGCACAGACTAGCTGACAAAAACAAAATGTAACATGTAAACACAAAAAAAGCACATGTAATTTGTGGAAAATAACGTTTTGTTTGGATATTAGCATAGTTTTTCCATCTACGGGACAATGAATTAAGTGAATCATTCTGGCTATTGGGCCACTAATTTACGCAGTGCCCCTGACACAGAATCATGCTTCACAGAAAATGCACTCTAATTAGGCCCAGGCCAACTAATTTCAGCTGTATGTGCACAAAGAATCCAAATATCCAGCCATCTTCAGGGCAAGTTTTTTCAAGACATCGTTGAGCCCGTTCAAGCATGGAGACTACTAGTTGGTCATGTATGGAATACAAATAATGCTTACAAATACGCTTTGATCATAATTTGAACATTTAACTATTATTAGCTATTATTTTAATGTTATTTATACTATTATTTATTCATGAATTCCCCTGAATAAAACAGTTAATCCTTCTACTATTCAATCTAGTAATCACTAGGAATAACTAAAAATTGCATTGGACCTGTACGAGAAAAAGTATATTTTCCCAGCGAAAATTTGCTGGAAAAATGTTTTCAATGTTATGGTGTGTTTAAAAACGCATGAACAATCTTCTAAGTTAGACGCCAAAGTAGACTCAGCATTTTACACTGTCAAACCACAAAAAGCCAATTATCTTGAAGAGAAAAAGCTAATGTGAATACCCACTTTTCATTGCTCTGTGGCGCTGAATTGGAGAAGCATTTCCAGGAATTGCTTCTTGGTGGCGATGTGGTATGTCTGGCTTGTTAACTGAAATAGCTTATTCTGCTTTCACATTTCAGGTACAAGGTTGGTTTCATGTATTTTTAAACCCACCATAACATTGATGCTGCCGTAATTCGTTACTGCCACTTGTCTCGCACCGCCAAATTATAGTTTTTTGACGGATTTATCCAGAGCAGAATTAGCATGTGGTAAAACCACCACATTCCGGAGGAAAATTGGTAGATTCTACCCCAGATTGTTGCTGGAAGTAAATTCTCCAGTTTACCTCCAAAAACCGGTGGATTTACACGCAATACATCTGCCCAAAATACACAAGGAGTCCTAGGGACTCCCAAAATGAGAAATTGCCACTACTTGTAATCCAGCAGTAACTCCACAGGACCAAGTAACGGTAACAGTAATTGAGTTTGGTAGCATTTCAGGCGATTTACCACCAGAATTCTTCCAAACTCTTAATGATGCCATAGTCTTTTTTGCATATAGAATAACTTACTGTTGGTTCCAACATGGGTGTAATGCAATTGTCATTGATTATTACGCAGAATAGTAGAAGAAGAATCTGCTTTGTTTACAGATGAATTTACAGATACAGTTACTCACCCTTGCTCAGTTATGCACACATAGATTTTGGGAAAATGTTCATTGATCATTTTTCATTGATAATTACATTTACAGATACTTGTCAAGTGTCCATAGAGACTCCAAAACCAATGTAGTCCTATACATGTCCAGTACGCCTATAATTCCTACACTCAGGAAGCCAAGTAAAATAATTATGTGGGTGGAACTATCCAAGTGGCATACATTAGGACACCCACTTTTTGTAATTATTTCAGAAAATCAGAATCAGCAGCTACATTGAGGCCTCCTGATCTTCATTTACATTTGGGGAAGGGTCTCCCTCTCACACTTTGAGGTGCAGAGAATCAGAAGCATGCAGTTTTGCTATGTTTGGTTACAGCCATACTGTTATCACCCTGTGCCCATGAAGGGTTTCAATGTAGCTTTCACGCCCCAATTGGTTGGTGGACATGGGCTTTAACGGCCCACCAGCCTGAGCTTTGGTTGACCAGAGCGAAGTGAGAGCCTCTGCTCGTACTATGGCCCGTTAAAGCCCATGTCTGCCGCCCAACCGGGGGTAAAAGCTATTCCCCCCAAAAATGTACAGGTGTGCAGATAGTTTTCGTTTTCCGTCACACGGGAGAGATATGTTCCTACCATCAGAGAAATGATGAGATGAAGGCAGCCATGGAACTCATGTTCCAAAATGGACACCGTCATCCACAAAGGAACCTAGTCCCTTTTCTATTTTAATGGTGGCGGTGCAGGCGGTGAATGTACAATCACGCCCTGGAAAGACAGATTGTGATTGGTTAATCAGTCTTTGCCAAGTGCAAATGTTTCTTATTGTCTGAGAATGTCTGGCATCTGTTACTGTATTGGCACAGGTGAAGACTGCAGCCCTTATGGGATTTGCTGGGTATTGCCAAATCAGTCAACATAGCTCTCCCCATCTTAATGTGTGCCTATTACTTAAGCAGTGAAGAATAGACTGTCATCTAGCTTTTGACATATAAATGACATTAAAATGCCATTAAACATTAGGTTAAGACGTTTTTGTAATGCGCCTATCACCACCTTAGTGGCATTATATAGTGCCAAGGCTTAAATGCACACAAGTGCTGTCTTACTAGGTAAATGTGCTGATAGATGTTACCCTCTGGAATGCATGAGGATGAAAAGACAAAGAAAATCTGATGTTGTGAAAAGCTACATTGTGTATTCAAGAAGAAAACTAGACGTGTTTGAATTATTATAAATATAAAAAAAGGTAAAAAGAAAAGAAGAGGTAGGACAATTCAGAATATCCGACAGCAGCATGAATAACAGCTCTAGGGACCGATGGAGGGGTCATTATCACAGGGCCCATCCCCCAGGATATGGGACGAGGCAAAGCAGATGGTCTTAAGTTTGCGGTGGAGGTCATTATACCAAGTGTTAATGACTACTCCATGGGTTGTAAGGCTTTTAAAACCTGGCGGTAATAGTAATATTTTTTAAATTTTAATTGTGAAGAAAACAATGCTAGCGTAATAGTATGTAAAGTAAACAGACATAACATATTTGTAATTTAAATGTGGTTTTACTTTGTAGTATTTGAATAACGCTGCTCTATTTATAAGTTATCATTTTAATTTCTAGCTTGAACTCAACAATACATTCATAGACATGGCATGCATTAGGTTTAATGTAAAAATAAATGATATGCAAAAATGACAGCATTCATTATCCCATGTTTTAGCTTTCACTTTGGTGTATTAAATTGGATGTTGCAGGCCACGTTGATGGTTCATTGAAAGAAAGCCACTCTGAATGTCTACTTGAAAGACATCATGCTGGGAAATTGCATTGTGGTCTGGTGAATGCAGAGAAATTCTTTCCACTAATTGTCTGTCAACTTCTGAAGTCAGACTTTTTGAAATGCAGTCAATGCAAGTCATTACTGACTGCATTCCGAACATTCGAATTCGCTGAGAGGAAGTTAGTAATGGCATCCAGGTACTCATAATCATAATGTGTAACGTTTACCTGAAAATGAAATCACATTGAAACAAAATACACTCTTGAAAAGTACTAGTAAAGCCATCCTGCTCCAGTTAAACAGGTGGAGAAGATTTAGGGCAGGTTTAAACTGTAAGGGATAAAAGTAGCGCCATTGAAATATACAAAACAAAGCAGGTGTGGGAGACATCTACTGTAGTACAAATGCAAAATAAGTCAAAGTAATTACATTTTGTATTAAAAATGTCACAGCTCAACCTTAGCAACTAAAAGTGACCATGCTGCATATAGAGAAGCACAAAAGAGATGATGTACTTTTCACATGTAGGGCAGTAGCATGCAGCTGGCTTTTACACGCACAATTGTACACGTATTGCTTGTCAGGACAGACAGGAATTGGAGTGTAGTGGGAAAGGGTTCCCCGGGTAAGTACTGTTCCCCCTCTTCCACCCGCAGTAGTGGACATTGCCACATTGCCCTGAACAAGACCAAACTGCTCTTCCTCTCGGTGCTATTTAACAAAGCTGCAGCTTGTATCCCCCAAACCTCTGAAGCTCAGGGTCTAAGTGTCCCTGCAGATAGAAATCATCCCAGGTGTAGTAGGTTCCCTCCATAGAAAATGAGCAAAATAGGGCTCCTCCGCCCATGCAGAAAAGGAGCAGCTGAGCTGTGAACAGGGCCATGAACACATTTTACTGACAGCACAGGAAGACGTGAAGCCTTTTTCTGTGTTACCGTTACAGCCTTTGTAAATGAAACCAGTTATTTATTTATTTTTTATTTATTTGCATTTATAGAGCGCTCACACAGCCCAGGGGCATTGAGGCGCTGTTACAGGCAGTTGTCTTAGTTGCAGTATATAGATGGGTGATCAGTTACATTGGCCTGTATACATGTATTCAAAATATTTAGGTAAGTTGCTTCAGCACACTCGCAATTCATAGTCGCAATAGTACATAGTTGCAATAATACATGTATCATTCACAATATTTAGGTAAGTTGCTTGATCAAAGTCGCAAGTCATAGGTTTGGGATGCAGAATGTATTGTGTAATTTGTGCCTTATGGTTAGTGACAATTTCTTTTGTGATTTTGGAGCACTGGCCAGATCACATTTACAGGGTATGTTTCATTTGATTAGTTAGCAGTGTGAACAATTCATACTACATGACCACAGGCTGGCATTACATCTACATTATATGAATAACGAAGACCGCAGATACATATCAAATGGCTGCAGCCAATTTTCAAATTCACTCTGACTTCAAATACAGAAATTTTATTAAAATAAACAAGGATGATGGTAGTTGGTTTAAGACATGTTTGTAAAACATGTATTTACTTTTAAGAGGCAAAACGTTGCACCTGTACCTTTTGCAACCTCACATAAATCAGATGGGCACCTGCATGGGCTCTCTGTTGTTTTGACCATATTTCTCTAAAAGTAGTTATTTTTTCCCAAGTTTTAATATGAATTCGAGGTTAAAATGTAAAAAAAGACTTTGTAACTTTACAGACATTTTTAAATCTGCGAATCAGGTTCATTTGTGGGTGCAAAGCGAGAGAACAGATCATGTTCAGAACAATCATTGCAAAACATAGCAGAGATACCTGGACAATTCTTAACGAAGGATATATCTCACAGAAAGCAAACTTGACAATGTCCGTCAATGCCGGTGTATGGGAACGGCATTACTCAGCCGTCTTTAGTGTACCAAATAGTCAAATTCTTTACAACAGCTGCGAAGCCAAACCACCATGGTCAATTGAAACAAGACATTCCGAGATACTGGATGCCATCTGTAAACTGAAAGATTCAGGGGCGTCCTGATGGGCTGAACAATGGGCAACCTTCATACAAATCCTGCTCACACAGATTGGTGTCTCCGCGACATTTCCTCCATCTTGGCAATCGGCGATGGTCGTTCCCATATTCTAAAAAGGAGACCGGATAAATCTGAACGATTGCGCTGCTCGATGTAATCAGCAAAATTTTCACTAACTGCCTGCAGAAACGACTTGGGAAATGGGCCAAAGATATTGGTATGGTAGACATTAGACAGACGGGATTCACAAAGGGTGTGGGAGTTGAGCTTAACCTTGCAATATTAAATCTGCTCAAGCTTGAGGTTATGAGAGACAGCAAGAAGCTCTTCCTATTGTTTATTGACTTACGTTAAGTCTTTGATAATGTAAATCGAGACAGGCTATGGTGCAAATTGGAAAGCTGGAAATGCCCACAGGACCTGTTACAAGCTATGAAAGCACTACATAACAACACTTCAGTAAACGTACGCTTACACGCAGAAGGAGACTTATCTGCAAGTATAAAAACAGAGAAGGGGGTCAAACAAGGCTGTCCCCTGGTGGCATTATTATTCAAACTTTACATGGCAGACCTGAAGATGGCCTTTGAAAAAGCAAATTCCTTGCCGCCAAAATTAAACAATCGACATCAACATATTGTGTGGCCCATGTATGCAGATGACCTTGTATTAATGGACAACACACAGATAGCCCTTCAAAGATTATTAAATGACTTAGCAATTTATCTGCAAAATAACAATTTACAGATCAATGTGGCTAAATCTAAAATCATGGTCTTTGGTAACAAACTGAGCAAAGAAATGGCAGCAGTTTAAGTGGCGCGTAGCAGAAGAAACATTTGAGAGTAGATTCCATCAGGTATTTGGGTGTCTTCTTCAATAAATCAAGGTGCGAGCAGCATTGGACACTAGACCTAAAAGACCGGGTGAAAAACCTTGCTCTTCAAGGAATGAAGGTTCATGCAGTTTATGGTAAGTTTACCATGAAACCAATCATTATGGTCTATCGACAAAAGATTATGGCAACAATGACATTTGGTAGAGAGGCTGGTTACAACATCGGAAACACCTTTTGGGAAGTCCTCGAAGGCTAATTCTAAGTGCTGCATTTACCGAAGGGGATCTCCGCGACTTTAATCAGATACAAACTTAGTCTGCAGTCACTGTATTCCATAGTACTGTGGAAATCTATCGCCATGTGGAGAAAGATGCAATTAAATCCGGCAGCAAAGCCATATCAGATATTTGCCCCCAAACCAGGAATGCCTTACAGAGGGCTACTTGAGAAATGGAGCCACTAAATTCAAGTTCAGTTGGCTATTTTGAACATTGATATGGACATGTTACTGACCAACCCATGTGCTGTAAAGAACAAATTGCTAGAAAGAGATTGGATCACAACTCAAGACAAAAGAAGAGAATGTGTGACCGCTCTAAACACTGGTGGCGAGGCAAGAGCTTTGAAGAGCCTTCCAAAATATATGGAAATGTTTCCCTTGCAATACCATAGAGACCAATTCCCACGATTAAGATTGAATTTGTATGCCACAAAGGAATTGTGATTCTTAAAACATCATCCAGATGTTAGTGACAATCTGTGTCGATATTGCGCCATGGAAGTGGAATCCCTCAAACATCTAGGCGCAGTATGTGAAGCATTAAAAGTAAAGAGCTCTCCGTTTTTAAGGAATCTTGCCCCGCTAAATGGTGACATGGACTTGTGGTGGTCATGCATGACATCGGGTGGGAGCTTTAGGTATACATGTTCAGTAGTTGACTGAACAAGGGGAAAGTTAGTCCTCTGGGCATGTTAGTTCTGTGGGTTGTAGCAACTGCTCAACCTTATGTTTTCTTCTGATGGCTTGTCTTCTCCTAGACGATGGATGTGGTGTTAATTGAATTCATTGAAAATTGAAGATAATGATATGATGTAAAATGAAGTTTGTGATAAACTAATATATTTTTACAATTAAAAAAAATGTGTGGGTCCAAATTGCAGCATGGCCCAATTACGCGCAGCACATCTAGGCTTCTTTTTGGGCCCCCTGCGTGAGCAATTTGTGGGTGTTCGCAGATGCCATTTCCAACTGCCACAGTTTGCATAGGCAAATGGATTTATTTGTGCCTCTAGCTGAGAAAAAAAGTATAGTATGGTCTTAGGTGTGTGGTAAAATCTGCTTTAAAACAATGTACTTATGCATACAATTAGCAAACCAGAATTCACACTATGTTCATAAAATCAGATCATAAAAATGGGCAGATGGTTAGCGACAGGCTTCATTAAGAAATATAATCTCAGGATTGCTTTATCTTTGTGATGTTCATGTGCAAATAGGCAGTATTCGTGTGGGCTTTAGTCTCTGAGACCAAACTCCAGATCAAAGGTTTGGCCAGGAGATTCTGGCTAGTCACTTTGATCATGGTCTGCCTTGGGCCTACATTTTCAACCCCCTCAGTTCCCTAAGGGTACAGAGTTGGTTTGTATAAGTTAGGAAAGTAAAGATTATGAGATCGAGAGTAAAGACAAGCTAGATGTATGTCTGCATATCCCGTTTCAAATTATTAGAATCCACCCTTCATGTTCTTGATCAACCGTGGGATCCCTTTTTTTAAAGGTTGAACTTTTGCGTGAGAGCTCTTCGGGTATCACACAGCTATCATGGGGGGCTGAATAAACCTGATGGACATCCATGCTTTCGGTCATTTAATAGCCACATTTGAAAGCAATATATCCTGGTCCTTTTTCTCGGTTCGTAACAAGAGAGAGCCTGTGAAAACAAGCTATGAAGGGGAGTAATGTTGCCTGGTCTGATGTTCCTTGTTTAGCAAGATATATATTGTTGTTTGTTAAACAGACTGTCAGATTGTCTTCTGTCCATTCTCTAATCAATGCTATTGTGAAATCCTTATTTCCTTTCAGTGATTTTACCGGTTCTGTTCTAAGAATTGACGTAGACACCAATTTGTGCAACGCGCCCTATTCCATTCCAAAGACAAACCCACACTTTAACAGCACCAACCAGCCCCCAGAGATATTTGCTCATGGACTTCATAACCCAGGCAGGTAGGTATGTTAATCAATGATGTGTACTCAGCTACTATTTGCAACATCAGCCTCTTGCTATGTAGAGATCCAAAATAAAAAAAGGTGCACATGGTCATTGAAGGACCACAAAAAAACAGCTGGTGCTTTGGGAAGATATTTTGCTGACTCATTAGGGAATGTTTGGCCTCTTCCCCCTGTGAATAAATGCTTTACTGGTAGCAGATCACAATAATGCGCCTTGATTTGAGTAAATGCATTATAAAATAGTCTTGTCTCTATAAATGATTGTGAATGGTGTTTTTTTTTTAAGTTGTACAAACAGATGTCTATTTTAGAATCCACATTTGAAAGAGGGTATATGTCTCTAATAATAACAATTGAATAGATTAACATTCTATTTTATATGAAAGCCTTTAAACAACATAATCTCAGTTAATATCCAGCTCGATTTCTGGTGCACATACCTGGTATGTGAACAGTTAGGTTTAGGTGACTTGTGTTTTGTGTGTGCGTTGGTCTCAATAAAGTCTGAGGAAGGACAGGAAACTTTGCTCAAGTCATCAAGAAGTCAGTTTAGAGATAAAAGTGTGATAGTGCTCCCAATCATACCCAATTGTAACTCTTTGGGCCCTTTGCATTTCTAGTGATGTCTTTTATTGGGAAAGTTTTGCACTAGAAAAATCAGACAGTTACCTGAAAATGATGCACACAAACCCTTTGAATTGGACGTATTGTGCCTGATTGATACCTTTCGAAGATGCATACAACTAAACATCTCGGGTACCAGAAAAAGATCCAGAATATCACATTAAAGCAGCAATTTGCACGGCATGGGATTGAGCACACATTTGCCAAAATCATCTCTTCCTATTCTCATGCTGTATCTGGAAAGTGTTTTCAAAGGAATGTGGGCTCTACTATAAAACAAGTTGCTGCGTCACAGCGCAGCAGCACGTTTTGTAATTGAGTTGGTAGTTGCTAGGGTTTGGGAGAGAGGGATTACAGGATAAAGAGGGACTAAAAAAGCGGATACAATATGGGAGAAAGTGTGACTTGAAGGAGGGGGGGGGCGAGTTGGACAGTAGTAACGTTCACATAAGTGAGGAAGGAAGAATAGTAATTCTTAATAATACGGAATGAGAAGAGCGAGTACAAGGAGGTTGCATGGCATGAAGAGTTTGCAAATCCAAGAGCTGTGAAGGTTGGTTGGATGGGCCATGGACTAAGGTAAGAGGCAAGAGCAAGATGTGTTGTTAATGAGTAAATGCAGCTACAAATCTTAGAAGGGTTTGGAAGCAAAGCACCTATTTCAAAAGCAATTTTTTGTGAATGTAATTTCAACTTTTTCGGCCTGAGTTGGTGGCATTGATGTTTTTTTAATTGCTGATCAGAGGAAGTGTTCTTTCCACCGCCGTTATTTCTTTTTAAACATTCTCCTTGGTGCTGCCACTCGCTTTTGCTAGAGCACCACCACGACGATCAAGGTGTAACAAGTGCACACAGATATGTCAACATCTGTGCGCTGACGTGGTTTGTGATCCACTTCACTCTGTTTTCATGTCATGTTATTGGTGTACATAGATCTGTCCTGATAGTATTTGCCTAAGTGCTGTCTGCATCAGACGATGTTGTACATAGATAAAGGTATAGATGGAGACATGTACACAGACATAGAGATAGATATAGATTATATGGTGGCGATAGCCACCCTATAGTTAAGGTTACAGCCTTGAGTGATAGGAAATCCCAAAACTCTATTGCTATTAACTTTTGACTTGGAGGACGGATATGGCTGATATTTCCCAAACAAATGGTTTGTCACGCCACCCTCCCAACCCGCCCCCCTCAGACTGGAAATCTGTGCAATATTGGTTATAAATGAACAAGCTATTAGGAAAGCAAAAAAACTCTGTTTTTGGCCTACTTCTATTCCTTTTGCCATAGAGAAAAAGTCAAAATTTGGTAAATTGAAGCGCAAAAACTGCTGGGCAAATTTAGACCAAATAAGAAACAACTCAGGGCATGAAGCAATGACTTAATATCTGGGACAGGTTTGGGGTTATTCCGTCGATGTTTTTAAAATATTTGACAGGGAGGGGGCACCCCCTGCGTCCAAAAATATAGCTATATCTCCCATGGTGCTTTGCAGCAGAGTGGCTTTTTAGAAATGAAAAGTCATTTTCATCGATACGAGCGATTACCAGGGTAAAGCCAGGCAATGCGAAAATGAAAAGTGCTCAAAAAAGCTATTTAGAGGAGGGAAAGGGATGAATTTGCATCCGGCTAGAGGTGGGGGGGAGCGTGGCGAGGATACTATGAGAAACTGTAAAGTTGGGGTTGGTGTAGGGAGCTAGTTATAGTTGGAACATTTTGGGATTATCGGGAGAATACCAGGGGAATCTCATGAGATTCCTGCGGCTACAACAGAAGACGCATTTGGAAAAGAAAATGCGTCAAACAAACAAAATTGTGAAACGGGGTAATGAGAGATCCATGGTAGGGAAACGCAGTTGATGGAATTGGGGAGACCATGGAAACACAGGGTGGCACTTGGTGAGTGCCTGAGAGGACTGAGATTATTTTTTAATTTAAAAACCATATTCGGATTATCGGGGGAATACCGCAGGCATGGTAGTTCATTGCTGCTGTATGTGTAGTTCATTGCCATTATCAGAGGAATATTAGGGGAATCCTGTCGGAATCAGGAGTGGAAAAAAAAGGAAATGTTTACACCTACAGTGATCACATCTAACGTAGGCCCTCCAAATTTCTCCATAAACTGGATAGGCCAGGGCAGATGTAAACTGTAGTCCAAAACAAAACAATCATGTTTCACGCCGAACAGTGAGATCCCAGAATGCTGCGTTTGTGCTGCTGGTGCCATGAGACATATGATGTTGATCCCACTGCCAGTTATGTTCAAAGCAATGCTTTAAACTGTTTTGCGAACGTTTAAAGATATTTGTGAGAGGTGTACATTACAGTGGTGGTAGACTTTCTTTTGTTAAGTATTAATCCTAAACACGTATGGAAAATAAAGGGAGCAATATATGTCCTTCCTGTTAAAAAGGAGGGCGTTAGTTCTTGCAGATTAGTGCCACTTTTGCTCATGCAAATTAAGGACATGATTTACTTAACTAGCCCTCTTGTTGTTTTTTGTTAGTTTACACAAGTCATCACCCATAAATTTCTTGCTGCCACTAGGGGGCCTCCTTCCAGAAACGTTCCACCTGTGCAACTTTCTTTATTATCTCTGGGGCAAATATTGCTCTGTTCCAAATGGCATATGCATTTTTGCAACAGTGTACCGTTTGCCCACTGGTTCAAAGTTTCTGTAATGGATGCCCTGCATAAAAGTCTTACACGCAGTCGTAACGGCAGGCTTTACATCACCCCACTCGACTACGTTATTGCCTACATAGTAGGTAAGAACCTAGTGTAGCGGGTGCAATTTCAATTTCGTCCAGACTAAATCCCATAGCTTTCGAGGCAGAATACTGTGGCTTCGAATTGTGTTTATACAATACACGCACTCATAACGAGGCCCCAGAGCAGCCGAAATGTAATCTAATGCAGCATGTTGATAGTTTATGTCAGTAGACTGACATGTCTTTTTTCACGAACACTGTGCCTCCGTGGACGCGAGATGCGTGCTGATGAAATAGAGTTCACGCACCGTACAGTATTCAGGGGAGAGTGTATTGCCGAGGACCACAGGAGTCGAAACACTGCCCAGGACCCCCATTGTTTTTATTGGAAACGTTCACATTCTTTAAAGATGAGCGATGTAAAAATAAATGTAAAACATCAGTTATTTCTTTTGCAAATAATGAGGTAAATTATGATCCTGCTTTCCTTACTGTATACATTGCTCAATGTGAGCAGGGAAAAATTATGGCTCGTGTAAACAGCATTTATTTCAGAAATCAAGTCTTTGCTCAGTGTTCATTTTGAAACATTACCTGAAGAGCCTAAGTAATGCAAAAGTATACACAGAAAATGACCATGTGGACCGAGGGAACATTGTATTGTTTTGCAAAATGGCCCAATAAATAATGTTTTGTTTTTTTTTACTTGCCGATTAAAATAATGTGGTAATCTGTTAGGTTAATTTGTTCGGTCATATTAATGTGTAACCACTCAGTGTTGAAAAATGCATTCCACCCAGCAGCGGAAATGCAAAGCTGATCACCGGGATAGAGATTAATAGAAACGTAAACTAGAGCAGCACCAATAACAGATCCGCGTAGAAAGGTTTGCTCGACCCCGGAAGTGGTGAAAATAGCACAGGGATGTTAGCATCCTCCCCTGAACCATAGCCTCTGCTTTCCGTTGTGCAGGTGTGCAGTGGACCGTCACCCCAGGGATGAAAATATTAACTTGACCATACTCTGCTCAGACCTAAATGCAAAGAACAGGTCCTCGGCGAGGATCATACAGATATTAAGGGGCAAAGACTATGGTAAGTTCTCTAAATTGTAATAATTCATTTAATTTTGCCAACGTGCATTTTGATGGGAAGTAAAGGCACGTGGTTTGAGTGTGCGGTAATAATGTGTATGCGGGTGTAGTGGTCCCACCCACTAGGGCCTGTAAAGATAAAGGGGGTGGGGGTTGCACAATCAGCACATTGTGGTGGCAATGGTTACGTCCAATAGATGCAGACCTTTTGAGATGGGTTGCGTTGGTGCCACATTTATGCTCTTGCATGCTGATGTGTCTATGTGTCTGTGCACTGAGGTGGGACTCTAAACCAGCTAACAGGGTGCCTGTGTGTCTTTGTGTTTGTATGTGTGTTTTATTAACTGTACAGTAAACGCTGCACAGACACAAGGAGATCTTGGGCCAATCCTATGTAAAGCGGTTCCTTTACACTGTTAGTTATTGCTATACAACCACACGTTTTTTAGTGTACCACCAGGTGAACAAAAACATATGCTGCCTGCAGCAGCGCGTGCCAGAGTCTACTGGTGATAGATGGCACTGTGGCCAAGGCTCTCGGTCCAACAGCTGTTCAAGAGGAAGGAATAGCTGCAAAGCCGGCTTCTTTGTGGCTTGTATTGTAGGGCGCTGTTCCTTGCCGAAAGGATGTCCCTCTAGAGGGCTTAATGTCCATTCCATACGAACCCAGGTATTCGGCTTCAACATCAGCCTTATGTAAACATCATTATTTGTACATCAGCTTTCAGACCGCCGTCTTGTTTGATCAGGCGCTGTTGCACCACCTTTTTGGCTAGAGTAGAAGATAAACATGATCCATATTGCATAACCTTACATGTATTGCAGGCACTAAAAGGCTTATTTTTCTGTATAGACACATTCACACAATACATACTTATTATAAGTGAGACTTATTTTACATAATATCTAAGGGTAATCTTATTACATAACACATGTAGCTAGTGCACCATCTGCACAGTGCAATCGAAAATGTAACATATTATTTAACATGTAATGTTAGCAATGCCCACATGCAATGTAATGTGCATGTAATGTTGTCTCTATGTGCATGTGATGTCATTGCAATCGCAGAGCCGCCAATGGCAGTTAGTTGCTCTAAGCACAGATATGTGTGTAAATACACACTGTTCGTTCCATCTTCTAGTCCAGAGTCCCCATATTAGTTGACTGAGCCCCAGGCCAAATACAGTTCTCATGCCAACACTCACATACTCGCTGACAGCAAATAAGTTAGGAGCCACATTGAACACACACCCCTGATTATATCGTTCAGCACTAGTTAACTCCTAAAATGGTCACTTGTGTGCCATTATGCAAATGTAAAGTATCATATAATGCCCTTCTCCTGCAATGCAATGTTTATCTTATATGTCCAGACTATGGTCTGCCCTCCTCGGAGACAACCTAGAGTGCTTTGAGGCCATGGCAATGGAAGTTAGGCACTGTGCAAATGATCACTTAACATAACATTTAGGAACAACAGCGTGCTAGGCCACTCACAAAGGGACCAGGTGTGACGGGACTTCTGCTGGTGCTATTGACAGACTTTGAAGTGCTTCTCACGCCATATTTTGAATCCACATTTCCTTTCTCAGTTTTGTTCTTTGTGATGCAGTCCATGGTTGACAAGGAATCATAAAACATGTCTTGTTAACCATAGCGTTATGCATTTGAACCCTTTCTTACTTCGGGAATCTCAGATCAGCTGTAGGGGTTCCTCTTTAAGAGCACTTCTGAACAGTGCATGAATATTTTCCCACATATGAGATTTCCCATACTTTTGATTGGGATTCGTGAATGTAACGCTTACTTCACTGTTAAAATTCTAATTGTATTCACCCTTCTTCTCGATCGACCTCACAAACTTTCTTTCCCTGCTTTGATTTGTAGACCCATGCTGTTCTGGAGTGTCTTTGCTTGCATCACTCACCGTACGCACCTGCTTCTATGAAACCATTATCTCATACGAAGTACAGCATTCCCACATCCTTAATCAACTTATCCCCTCTGCTACTGCATGGAACTAGCAGTCTTAAGTAGAGGCATGTTTTCCCTTTATTAAAAAACCTCTCCCCTGTAGCAACATGACTTGTGCTACATTTGTCCCATCACTGACTTGCCTGTTGATGGGTCTTTGAACAGTGTAGACCACTTGAGCCCCAGAGACATCTCTTGTCCCCATACTTACTCCAACCCATTAGTCTGGGGTCCATTCTTACTGTAGCGCTGAGAAAGATGCTCAAGGTGCCTGTTGATGGCATGCTCATGCCGAATTGTGGAGCGCCGTTCACCCATACGCATGGTTGACATGGCTGATGTTTGGGTTCTCATTCCTCTCCGTCAACCCACCTGGTTAAGGATCGGCATGCCTTGGTGGGGTTTCCGCTGCTCCTTTCTAAATGGCCTCAGTTCATCCAGCTGGGATACTCCAGGAGTCGTATGTAACATTTCTCAACGTGTTCACTGAGTTTCTGTGGGATCTGGTATTGGGCTTGGGCGTCGTTATCCGCCAGTATACTCTGCTAGGTCTGTGTCGCCTCTTGGCTCTATCCACTGCTGAAGTGACTGCCTCATTGCCATTGTGAGATGGATGTCACATCATTTTCTCAAAGTAAATCTGCCAACAAACTGATTTTTTTCTTGTGGCTTCTCCCCCTACAAACATAGCTGGCATACCTAACTGCTTCCTTTCAATATATTCCTCACACTTTCTCCGCCAGTGAATTGCCTCCATTTTACTCTACACGATCTCTTAATTTCCAGATGAGCACCAGTGATATAGCTTCTTCCAGGCTGTTTCTCCGAAAGTACATGTGAAAACTGTCTTACCTCTGCTGGATGTAAGGTCCAGCATTCACCCTCGGATACCGCCAATATTTCCATTTCCACTACTTTACCTGCCCTGTCTTCCGCATCTTTCAAAGGATGTCTTGCACGCCAACACTAATCTAACCACTGGGGGAACACATTTCTTAACCATCTTACTTGATCCTTACTGCTTACACCTGCACTTTCTGGTTCAGTTTGTTGGGAAGCATCTCTTCCACAATGCCGGTCTTGAAACAGCTGGATCATTAAGCTGAAATGCTAAAGATCTCCCTTTATCCACATTTTGCTTTACCCCTCAAGGTGTTATTTAACACATAGAGGTTATATATTCACCAGATAATTATTTTTACGCTCACGGCAGCCATCTCCGATTCTCTTTTTGAAATGAGCCTTAAGGTATGGGTGGCTCACCTATGTCGCATCTCCTCTGCCTCCTTAGTAGCATCCTGTTGCTCCTCAGGGGACTCAGGTTAGTCTATTACTGATGAGCAGGCCTTCCAAACAAGCCCCTCGGTTTTTAGACATGAAATCATGGCTCTTAACACCATTGCCTCCAAACAGAGAGATTAAAAGGCAGCTGTCTTTGGTGGAGGAGATTAAGGCATAGGAAGGAGAGAGGCAGACAAGAGCATGTATACAGAGGTGGCTCTGCCAAGGCATCTAATGAATGATTTCAGCAACCGCTGCACAGCAGACACCTGCTGACCCTAAGCCAATGTTCATGGAACTCTTCCCTTCGCCTCTGGTACCCATCTGAAGGTGTGTGCTTGGCTACCGATATACTAAGTGTTGGACATGATGCGGATACCTCTGATTGACCCAAAGTGTCACTCAGAAGACGAGATACCAAATAATAAAGGGGCTACTGGGTGAGCAGTGCTTTCCCAATGAACATTCGGCACCTTGAAATCCAAATTCAATCTATGATCTCCTTGATTGCTCTACTCATTATGTGAAACTTCCCCATTACATTGCCACCTCGAGCTGTCCTTAAGGCCAGTGATTGGATAGATGTGTGGCCCAGGAGACCAAATCCCATTTATCCTGTGAATTCAGCATCACCCCACCTACTCTGATTCTGAATTTCTCCTGCTTTACCTCTGCATGTGCAGCTATGTTCCCTCTGATTGAGCACTGAGAGTCCCAGAAACCATTCCTTCAACTCAGAGTTTTGGCGAGTCCACCCAAGCATGTCCCTCATCAAGGCACAGCTGTGATGCTCACCTTGGTGTATGCCGGACTACTCGATGTGAATGCTGCATGGATTGGCCTCCCCATGTACCAACTCCAGCATCATCTCCTGGTTCAGCAAGATGCGAGCCTGCACATTGTAGACCTGAAAGAAGGAACCTGCTCCCCACCCCGGTTTTAGAGTGACCCACTCTGATTACCCATTAAAAGTAAACAACATTTCAAGGCTACCAATAAAGGTATATACATCAGGGGTCGACACCCTGCTGCTCTCCAGAAGTTTTGAACAACTACTCCCATGATCCCTTGCAATGGCATATACTGCCTTGGGGTGATGGGCGTTGCAGCCTAAAACATCAGGCGAGCCAAAATGTGCAGACCCCTGGCCTAAATTATGCATCTGGTCTTTCCAGCAAACACAAACCGCTCCAACTCCATCAAGAGCCCCCCTTGATGCAGCAGCCCTGCACTTTGTGGAGAGCTCTTCTAATTTATGGGATGAATATCACTTCCCAGTCCCCCAAATAAGAAGGCTGCATTGCTCCCCACTCCTCCAACTGCTGTAGCCAACTGCTTTTTAAAGCTAGAAAAAGTGGTATGGGAGCCCTCTGCGACAACCAACACGGCCTAATGACCGGGTTTTATGGACGGTACCCACTTGAGAGTTTGCAGCCACATTTTAGCTCACTGTACCATTCTCAAAGGAGGAATATCCATTTGCATATCAGTCTTTGTCCCGCCCACTTGAGCAGTCCAGCAATCCTCCTTTGAACAAGAGTACCAACAGCAACCCCAGATACATGTTTCGGCCTTGTCGGGCCTCATCAGTGAGGTGGAGCTGTGCCTCTCTGAGCACAGTGAGCAAGGGGTCCACAACTGGATAACCCTAGGTAACTTAGGGTGACCAACCCAAAGTTCCTTAAACATAGAAAAAGAGGTACGGGCACCCCTCTGCGAGAACGCACACGGTTTAATGTCCTGTTCTATGGGAAGGTTTCCTGCCCAATTGAGCAGACCAACACCAAAATGCTAGGCAATCCTCCTTTGAACAAGAATACCAACAGCAACCCCAGACACGTGTTACGGCCTTGTCGAACATCATCAGTGAGGTGGAGCTGTGCCTCTCTGATCACAGTGAGCAGGCGGTCCACATCTGGATAACCCTAAGGGCGCCCGTACCTATTTTTCTATGTTTAAGGAACTTAGGGTTGGTCACTATATGTTACCTACGGTTTTCCAGACGTAGACTCTTGCTCACTGTGCTCAGAGAGGCACAGCTCCACCTCACTGATGAGGCCCAACTAGGCCGAAACACGCGCCTGAGGTTGCTGTTGGTACTCTTGTTCAAAGGAGGATTGCCTAGCATTTCGGTGCTGGACTGCTCAAGAGGGCGGGACAAAGACTGATATGCAAATGGATATTCCTCCTTTGTGAAAGGTACAGTGAGCTAAAATGTGGCTGCGGACTCTCAAGTGGGCCCCTTCCCATAGAACAGGTAATTAGGCCATGTTCGTTCTCGCAGAGGGGCACCCGTACCTCTTCTTCTATGCCTTGTAAAGCTCTCCACTTTATTTACACATCAGATGTTTGATTACCAAAACCGTGCAGGAGCACACGTGCATTTTGTGCATGCACAACACAAACAGCTTTTGCAGATGCACTAGTGCAAAAGTCAATTGCACTACCGCTAAATTGTGCTCTCGCAAATGCCATTTGAGCATACGCAAAATGCATTTGTTCTCCAACGGTTTTTCGGTAATTCAGGGCCTGCTTAACAGTGCACTCGTGGTTATAGTTCATAGATAGGTTGAGGTACATATTGTGTGTATTAACAGCTGCTTAACATATATGGCATAGAAATGGTTTTGAAATAATGAGCATAGTGTCTGTGTTTAAATAGGCAATCCTGTGGGGACTATTCCAAAGTTGAACATGTTTCCATTCTTAAATGCACACTGCACATGGCACTGCGAGCATGTATGTTTTTTTAAGTTGAATAGAGGCAAACGTTTTTCTGATAACCCCAGCCTGGGCAATTTCTGTGTTAATCATTCTGCAGCCCCTCCCACTTCTCTGGCAGTGTATGCGCTTTTGATTCTGGAGTAAAATTGTGTTGACCTAACGCTGTGCTAGTTCCTTTCTAGAAAGTGAGCCGTCGCTGCTGGAGTTCAAGCCGCTGAGCAGCAGTAACATGGTGGGCGGCTTTCTCTACAGAGGCTGCCAGTCGGAGAGGCTGTACGGGAGCTATGTATTTGGAGATCGCAATGGGTAGGTTTGGAAACGCTCTCTTTATATATACACACGGGAACTTGTTTAGCACGGTGCATGAGGGTCCGATTTACAAAATGTTGGTGTACATGAAAACATACAATGACATTAGGTCTTGGAAAATGCATTTTACCTTCTGTGTCTTATGAACCATTAGAAAGGCAAAAAAGACTGTTAATAATGATTCCTTTGCACCTAGTTATTCATACACATTAAAAGACACAGGGCCTCATTCCGAGTCGGGCGGTAAGGGTTAACGGTCACCGGTAACGAGACCGGTGCCGTTAAACCCTTACCGCCCTATTCCGAGTTCCCTTTGCGGGTTGGAACTTAACACCTGCTTTTTGCAGGCGTTAAAAAACCAACCCGCAAAGGGACCTTGGAGCTAATTACGGCACCGTAATTTACGGTGCCGTAATTAGCACCTTCCCCATTCCCATTGAGCCCTATGGGGCAAAAATGGGAATGGGGAAGGGCCCATGGTGAATGGGGAATTACCGACCCCGCTAACCTTGGAATGGGGCGGTAATTCCGCCATTCACCATGGCGGAGTCGGAGAGATAACGGCGTCAACCAAGGCGCTAATAGCGCCTTGGTTAACGCCAGGGTCGGAATGAGGCCCACAGTGTTACTTCTTCCAATCTGGCAGTAATAATGGTAGTTTCTTCGTGTGGTACTTTGTGCACTAATGGTTCAAGCCTATCCATGGAGCTGTGTGACTGAAAGCAGGAGCACAAGGTCCTACGTGTCTGTTTCCTATTTTTTGTTGGGAGTATTCTTACTTCCTATTTCTATTTTTTTAAGTATTTGCCTATTTTAGTAAAAGTGGCCGATACACCCCTTATGTGTAGGGCTGGCTGTAATATTCTGCAAATAGGCCTGCTTGTCACTGATTGTGTGCCTCAAAATGTTTCTGTCTTTTCCAACACTGTAGTCCGATCTATGGGAAGCTATCCACTCAGGTGTGCCTAAAATCACAACTTACCTCTCGTACTTAAGAGCGAGTTCACAGACAGAATTGGGAGGTTTGCCCTTACCCACTGCCCCAAGAGATATTATCTTGAGGATTTTATTAACCAACAGAGTTGGCCATGTAAATAGGAACAGAATGCCATATGAGGATACTTTTATAATACTGTCTACTTGTGAACACATGAAACAGATGAAATTGATTGTCCTCACACTTATTCCATAGATATTTGAAGCACTCTAAAGATTCTTAATATTCAAAATGTGTTCCTCATGAAGGGAATACATGAAACACGCTGAGATTGTTTAAATGTTGTGGTTATGAAATAAAAAATGTTATATCTGGAATTCAGAATTTACTTCCCATTAAGTTCTGCCTTTAGCTTGCTAAGCTTTATCAACTTTGACTGACTCTCAGTATTAATGGTGTGCAGGGGAAGGGAGTGTCCATCAATTTAGGTCACAGTATTGACTCTCGGCTTCTGATTCCTAGCTGAAATGTCCATAGATAAGTACATTAATTTGCTGTGAACTATTGCCAGAACTCTGGTATTATCTTTTCCATGTTACCTACGGACACCTATGAGTAATCATTGCATACTGTCTCAAGTGCTGGCATATGAACACCTCACTGCAGTTAGCTTTATGTAGAAGGCGTGGTGATGGCAACATGCATTTAGAAATACGTCACCTGCCACATCTCATTGCACGGCATCTGCCAACCTGCTATTTAGGCGGTATCACACATTATATAACGTCAGGGTGCTAAAATATCCTATTTTTTTTGCAGTTCTTTAAAATGATGTCTTTGTAAGCAATGTGTATCTTCTTCATCTCGACACAGTTCATTTATGTTTGCTCTGTTTTTCATACCAGTAGAAACTCTAGTCGCTCATTGTAATTCTTGTTTTTGATTGCAGCTACTTGTTCACTTTTAACCAGAGCCCCGTGACCAGACAGTGGCAAGAGAAACCGCTGTGCCTTGGAAGCAGTGGCTCCTGCAGAGGCTTCTTTTCCGGTCACATCCTGGGATTTGGGGAAGATGAATTAGGTATATCAGAAAAGAGCTGCCTAGAAGATGTCATTGTTTGATTTCATTGGATTACCTTTGGTCTGTGGAATTTACAATGCAACATACTGGAGGCCACGTTTTTCTTTGAAGTCTGGTTTTTCAAACTTGTTCAAAGGCCCCCTTGTGCCTTTGTTTCGTGTTTTTCAGTTGGTTATTTTCTATTTTTCTATGTGTATGGGTAGGGTCGGACACGGGCATCACATTGGCTCGGACACCAATGAAAAAGTAGCCTACAGTCGCAAATATTGAGGGGCAGTTTTTGTTAAAATATGATGCAATTAGTGCAGTTTAAAGAATATTTGTTTAGTAAGACTTGTCAAAACTACTAGCTGCACAGTCAAGAAACTCACCAAGCTAGCCCTCTTTTGCCAAAAAAAAGGATTTTTACCATAAAGCATAATGTAAATGCATTGTCCTTCCATTCTCTGATAGCGGATTGGCTGAACGAAGGAAGCGGCCCCAAGAACATGCATTTAGGTTTTCTTATCAAAGACGTCCTCATAATCAGATCAGTGGCACGAGGGATCCTTGGTTCATGGTTAAATGGAAACGGAAACAAAAGTCAAGGACAAATAAATACAGCAACCCAGGAACAAATGGTAGCTGTATGGATTGCGTGATAGCCGGCTGCCCAATGCTCCCGAGGCCTTAAATGAAGCTAAACCCACATCTATTGATTCTTGAATTGGGTATATTCAGGGGTTACGGTTGGATGGCAGGCCAAGCTTTATACTCAACAATCAATTCAACTATTTCACACACTTCTCCTGTGTGCTTACTATGGTACTGCTAGGCGCCATCCCAACCAATGCAGCTGATACATGGCTGTCGCTCTAAGGTAGCCAGGCCAGCACCAGCAATCCCAGATGACTCAATGCTGACCGTAGCAGCCACAAAATCAAAGGTGAGTCCTTTGAGCCTGTCTGACCAGGATATAGTATACTTAAGCTTTCATTCACACAAAAAGTTATCATTGGCATGGCCTTGAGTTGGCCAGATAAACTCTTCTCAAGACAACAAGAGGCACATGACCATTTTACCATGGGAGATGCTCCTACTATATAATGAGACTTCCCACCTTGCAACATCCCTTTTTTGGCAGTGTGGTAATCTGGTGCAGTCACCGTCCCACACTTATCCAGCAAAAAGATCTTCTGCCATTCACAAAAACATTGAATGCCTGGCTCCAGAAGGTGTGGTAATCTGCTGCACAAACCGTCCCACAATTATCCAGCTAACAGATATTATCCCATTAAAAAAAACCCATTGAAGACCTCGCTTCGGGAGCAGAGATGTATTTACAATAACGCCAATTAGGCCCTGGCCTAGGGCGGCAGAGTACCACAGGACAAGCACTTTATAGTAGTTTATTTTCAATGTTGTCATTTTTTTCCCATCTTTAATGGTGTTCCAACCCAAGGGATGGAGGCACATGGGTTGCAGCAGGTGGTAGCTTGCCTTATTTCTAGTTTGCCCCTTCTAACACCTGAGCTCCAACCATGATAAGGAGGGGGGGTTATTTTCATTCAAAAGATTGGACTGTACCACTTGCTTATATTTCATATGTAAACTTTGCCATTTGAAAAGGATACAAGTAGAAATGTAGTTATGTTGCCTGAAACATTCATATTACAGACCAGTCTAAGTGTTTCTCATGGAGTGACAGCAGGCAACTGGCGAGAAACCAGATATCGGCAATGAAACCAATATTCCTTGTTGCAAACTTCCCTCACTTGTGTCCAGTTGACAGACAGCTTATGTTCTGATCACTTCCTTTAAAAGACTCATTTCAGACCTACTCGAAAGTAGACAATTGGCCTCAATGAGTATCACTGGTGCACTCAACTGTAGAACAAACTGCTTTCCTCCAAAACGTGGGCAGCAGAGATCTGATAACACTCTTCCAACGAACATTACATAGAAGATAACAGGCTTGAATTATTTGAGTGGAGCCAATAGCTGTCTAATCCACAAAGCCTTAAAAACATCCATATGATGTTATGGAGCCAAAATGGGGACAGAACGTGGGGAAAGGGGTGTAGTTTGGCCAAGGTGGGAAGAGTCTGTTGAAGGGGTGGAATCTGGTGAAGGTGTAGAGTCTGGCAAAGGTGGAGGAAAGTTGAGGAGGGGAGCGCATGCACTTAGTTGGGCCTAGGGCAGCAGAAAGCCTAAATTTGCCACTGTCCGGGAGTGTGCTAATTGACTGCACGCTTCGTCCCACAATTACCCAGCAAAAAGCAGATCTTATGACATCCACAGAAACATTGAAGCCTGGCTCGGGGAGTGTGGTAATCTTCGGCATGCTCCATCCCACAATTATCCAGCAAACAACCAATCTCATGCCATTCACAAAAACATTGAATACCTGGCTCTGGGTCAGTGTTCGATTGAGCTCATAGTCGCTGGTGGGATATCTCTTCTCTGTGTTCAGGATTGGAATGTTGCTAGAGAATGATCATGTGTGTTAGGTCTACATGTTATGCTTACATGTGTTGGACTTAAATTTGTAAAAGCACTCTGTTGCATTTCATTATGCCTTGTTTACACCCAAATTATTTTAAAAATAAAGAAATATGGTCGAGAATGGCAACATCAAATAGCACCATTAATGACTTAAGCATTCTCTCTGGCGATAGCCAGTATGTGTTCTCATCTTCGATGTGTGTCCGGTTCAAAGGAGATTTCATTTCTGAGGCTCTGCTGAGAAATATGATGAGATAATAGCAGACGCTGTTACTATGCCCATCCGTTTTACAAGGTTATCTTTTTAAAGTGCGTTTTAAACTTGCTCTTGAAGAAGCTGCCTTAGATCCGTGCAATTTAGCAATTATGTGCCTCGTGGGAAGAGGAAAGCATAGGTGGTTGTGGCATAGCTGCAGTCGATTCTTTAATTCCAAGAGGTCCTTGATGTTTGAGGGTGCATTTTCTAATGAGGCCACGGCACTGGTTTCTGTCTAGCATAATATATAGCACTGGTAGTGTAAATGTGCAGCATTTTTTATTGTAGATCTAGCAGTAAGTAGGACTGCAAAAAATCATCATGATGTGGTGGAGTAGCTATTATCGTGATAGGTTTTATTGCTCAGTGTAGTGGAAAGTTTCTTGGCCATGGCCTGGTGAACGATGTAAATGTGGCAAAGGGGGGCGGGGGCGTTTGGCCGAGTAATGGTGTTTGATTTTGGGTATGGACCATTCGTGTATCAAACTGCATGGCAACAGATTATTTGACTGAAATGTAAGGTTTTTTTTATTGATGAAACCCCGTGGCCTACTGTGACCAAGTTGGCTTGGTTTCCTTGTATCATGTTCTTCCATTGATGTGGTTAAAATACACTTAGATACATCTTTTGCCACCTTTATTTTGGTAAAGAGTGAGATTAGGAGCACCTTTCTGAATGTCATGTGTTAGGGTGTTAGGATGAATGAGGAATAAGATTAATGATATTTATAATTTCTTTGCTGTGTATTGGCAGAATGGGGAATCAAACGACCAGCCAGAACATTGATCCTTAAACTAAATATATATTAGGGCTACATTTACAATGGATGACCAAAACATCAAATAGAAAACTCTCGAACAAAACAATAGACCGAATTGATACTGTCTTTAGTGCATGGGTGTCTTGTTAACCTAACCAAAGGAAAAGTGTCAATTGGGGAAGTGATGTGGTAAAAATATTTCCTGATGCGTTTGGGAATGGGTTCCCCTATTTCTTCTGTGTGGGTTTCAGGTTTCCTGAACCCTGTTGTTGTGGGCTTCCTTGGGTTTCAAACTCTAGCTAAGGTGTTAGGGTTTCCTTCACCCTTCATAAGTTGATTAGACCAGTCTTTGCATGGACTGCATGTTTTGGTGGCCCTCCCAGAGGAGTAGAAATAGTTCCAGAGTTTCTGCTCTTGAAAAGCATCCAACAAATTGTCAGCTATCTCGCCCTTCTGTAGCATTTGGTGTAGCCACAAAGCAGGATCCTCTTGTTTCCCTAGAGACTGAATCTCCGTTCTCACAGGGGCTGTGACGAAGGAGATTCCTCTACCCCTTCTTTGCCTTTCTTAATGTTCTCTCCCTGCCATGTGCCCATTTATTTTCCCATCTCCCACAACTGCCTAGGGCCAACCAGACCCACCACAACCTTCCTGGTCTGAGTGCTCTTTGTTCCTCCACCTCCTTATGCTGTTTTTTACTTCCTCCTGGTCCTCCTCAATTCTCTCCAGATATTCTTTGAACATCTTTCTTTCTCTAAACACTCCCTGGTGTTCCTTTATCTCCTCCTTATATTCTCCTACCACCACGGTCTCCCTTTTTCATCTCCAATCTCCCCTCCATACTCTCTGCACCAATGTGTGTACGTTTCTCCACCTTCCACCTACACCTGATATTTTCCAATCTCCTCATTCTCTCCAACTTCCTTCTTCTGGTATACGCCCAACTTCTCATGATTACAACCTTCTACTGTATTGTCACCAACCTCCTCCTTACTATCACCAATCTTCTCAATCCTGTCACCACTCCCCAAGTCTCTCTCCTCTCTCCCACCTTCATCAGTCCTTTTGGGTAAATTCTTCTTTCCTTGTGGGTACATTCTTCACTCCTCTGAGCACCACTCTTTCCCATTCTAGTCTCAGCCTTAAAAACCTCTATGCTTCTTTTACCTTCTTCAGCCCTTTGGTCTGCTTCTTTGCTCCTCTGGTTATCACCCTCCTTCTTAGTACTTTCACCCTCTACCTCTTCGCCCCTTTTGGGGTTTTCCCTTCTCCTGGCAACTTCCAATCTCCGCTTCATGTCTTTGGGGAACACCCTCTTGCAATTTTTTTTTCCATTCAAGGATTTTTAGTTCTCTCTCCCAGCTGTTTCCTCCTTCTGAGCAACTCTACTTTCTAGCTCATTGCTCTCTAGATCCCCCTTCCTGATTCCCCAGTGTTTATTGAGAATCAGTACCTCCTGGTGTTGCCTTGCTCCGCCCCCCGGGTCTCCCAGCCTACTGAGACTTTATCTAGCTCTTCCTTGTATGGTCTCAAGCAGCTTCATAAGCCCCAGCTTCGTGAGTTCTTATACACCCTTAGTTGTCCCTTGTTTGGCCTTACTCAGCCTCTACTGGGCCTTTGTACACCCATGTTATCCCACGACTAGCCTACCCAGATCGGGGTCTTGCTCAATCTCTTGTTCGCAACTCCAATCTTCTCCAAATGAACTCACCTCTCTTACCTCTCGTCTCCAGCTCCAACTCCAGACACTTGCACTGCCAGAATGAGCTAATGGGATTTTATAGGGCTTTGTCCCCACCTTCAAGCCTCTCCTTGGTGAAAGGAGACCCAGGTTTGTGAGCGAGGTTTGGGATTGGATGTCATGATCTGTCCCCAGTGATGGCTTACAACCCTGATGTGGGGCTTGGGATTTGCTTGTGATTGGCTGTTGCCTCCCCTTGGGCAGTCCTCTCTTTGCCTGCCACGCCCTGGCCCTGCCTTCCAGCCTCGACCTGGATCGAGCTTCAGCAGGTGAGTTCACCAGTGCAAGCGACCCTCCTGGTCCTGTCTTGCTCATTTTTCCGGTCTCCTCCAAGACCCTGACCCACCCGGCACCCCTCGTTGCCCCAGACTCCTTCCATTTCCTCTCCCTCCTCCCGCCTCCCAGCCTGCCCCCCGCACCCGCCTCTGATTGGCTTACTCACCTGGTCATAACTGGCCCACCCAGGGCAGCCCTCTGCCCAGCAGCCCCTGTGGCTAAGGGCCCCAAGGCAAAGGGCAGCTCCAACAGAGGTGGCTCCAGGAAGTGTCCGCAGGGGAAGCCAGTGACCAGCCATCAACCAGCAGCAACCAAAAAGTGTTGCATGGGTGGGGAGTAGAGCAATTACTCTACTCTGGAAAATCCCTGCCACTCAATACTACCTTGCCTCAGAACTGTAAATATCAGCAATGCTGCACTTAGTTAGAACTGTGAATATTAGTCTGAATGGTAGCATGTCCCACACTTAGGCAGAATTGTGATTGGTTCACCAGAATGGTAGCAGAGTGAATGGTAGCATGTACCCCACTTAAACAGAACCGTGTCCGTTGCCCTGCGTCGCATCTAGATAGGATTGTGAATATTAGCAGTGCCACACTTGGTTAGAATTGTGAATATTAGCCTGCGTCGCATCTAGATAGGATTATGAATGTTAGCAATGCCACACTTGGTTAGAATTGTGAACATTAGCCTATGCCAGAACCAGACTGGACTGCGAATGTTATCATTGCCACACTTGGTTAGAATTGTGAACATTAGCCTATGCCAGAACCAGACTGGACTGCGAATGTTATCATTGCCACACTTGGTTAGAATTGTGAACATTAGCCTATGCCAGAACCAGAGTGGACTGCGAATGTTGCCACACTTGGTTAGAATTGTGAACATTAGCCTATGCCAGAACCAGACTGGACTGCGAATGTTATCATTGCCACACTTGGTTAGAATTGTGAACATTAGCCTATGCCAGAACCAGACTGGACTGCGAATGTTATCATTGCCACACTTGGTTAGAATTGTGAACATTAGCCTATGCCAGAACCAGACTGGACTGCGAATGTTATCATTGCCACACTTGGTTAGAATTGTGAACATTAGCCTATGCCAGAACCAGACTGGACTGCGAATGTTATCATTGCCACACTTGGTTAGAATTATGAACATTAGCCTATGCCAGACCCAGACAGGATTGTGAATGTCAGCAATGTCACACTTGGTTAGAATTGTGAATATTAGCCTGCGTCATCCCTAGATAAGATTGTGATTGTTAGCAATGTGACACTTGGTTAGAATTGTGAACATTAGCCTATGCCAGAACCAGAGTGGACTGCGAATGTTGCCACACTTGGTTAGAATTGTGAACATTAGCCTATGCCAGAACCAGACTGGACTGCGAATCTTATCATTGCCACACTTGGTTAGAATTGTGAACATTAGCCTATGCCAGAACCAGACTGGACTGCGAATGTTATCATTGCCACACTTGGTTAGAATTGTGAACATTAGCCTATGCCAGAACCAGACTGGACTGCGAATGTTATCATTGCCACACTTGGTTAGAATTGTGAACATTAGCCTATGCCAGAACCAGACTGGACTGCGAATGTTATCATTGCCACACTTGGTTAGAATTATGAACATTAGCCTATGCCAGACCCAGACAGGATTGTGAATGTCAGCAATGTCACACTTGGTTAGAATTGTGAATATTAGCCTGCGTCATCCCTAGATAAGATTGTGATTGTTAGCAATGCGACACTTGGTTAGAATTGTGAATATTAGCCTGCGTCATCCCTAGATAAGATTGTGAATGTTATCAATGCCACACTTGGTTAGAATTATGAACACTAGCCTATGCCAGACCCAGACAGGATTGTGAATGTTAGCAATGCCTCACTTGGTTAGAGCTGTGAATATTAGCTTGCGTCACCTCTAGATAAGATTGTGAATGGTAGCAATGTCACACTTGGTTAGAATTGTGAACATTAGCCTGCATTGCATCTAGATAGAATTGTGATTGTTAGCAATGCCATACTTGGTTAGAAATGTGATCACTAGCCTATGCCAAACCCAGACAGGATTGCGAATGTTAGTAGTGCCACACTTGGTTAGAATTGTGAACATTAACCTCTGTCACATCTAGATAGGATTGTGAATGTTAGCAATGCCACAATTGGTTAGAATTGTGAACACTAGCCTATGCCAGACCCAGACAGGATTGTTAAATGTTAGCAATGCCGCACTTGGTTAGAATTGTGAACATTAGCCTATGCCAGACCCAGACAGGATTGTGATTGTTAGCAATGCTGCACTTGGTTAGAATTATGAACACTAGCCTATGCCAGACCCAGACAGGATTGTGAATGTTATCAATGCCACACTTGGTTAGAATTATGAACACTAGCCTATGCCAGACCCAGACAGGATTGTGAATGTTAGCAATGCCTCACTTGGTTAGAGCTGTGAATATTAGCTTGCGTCACCTCTAGATAAGATTGTGAATGGTAGCAATGTCACACTTGGTTAGAATTGTGAACATTAGCCTGCATTGCATCTAGATAGAATTGTGATTGTTAGCAATGCCATACTTGGTTAGAAATGTGATCACTAGCCTATGCCAAACCCAGACAGGATTGCGAATGTTAGTAGTGCCACACTTGGTTAGAATTGTGAACATTAACCTCTGTCACATCTAGATAGGATTGTGAATGTTAGCAATGCCACAATTGGTTAGAATTGTGAACACTAGCCTATGCCAGACCCAGACAGGATTGTTAAATGTTAGCAATGCCGCACTTGGTTAGAATTGTGAACATTAGCCTATGCCAGACCCAGACAGGATTGTGATTGTTAGCAATGCTGCACTTGGTTAGAATTATGAGCATTAGCCTGTGTCGCATCTAGATAGGATTGTGAATTAGCATTGCCACACTTGGTTAGAACTGTTCCTCATGCTGTTGCTATATATCCGTATCCCCCCTCCCGTCGCTGTAAGCCCAGCCCCCTGTATCTTTGTGTCCGTGTCGCTCTGTTCCCTGCCATCCTGTTCAGATGCCTGGTCTCGGGCGCTTTACAGATAACCATCATATCACATCACAACGCTTACTCTCTACTATACACCATCATTCAACTAGAACACAGCTATACGCCTGACTAATTTGGCCTAGCTGTTCACATACAAATACGACCCCATGAACACGTCATCACCCTAATAAAACCCAGCTGGCGAGCTCATTCCGGCCTAGTCGTTCACATATGCGTCCTTCAGGCCTAACGCAGCCAGAGCCCAGTCTGGGTGTCCAGCCACCAGACGACTGCACACAACCAACTGATTTCTTCAGCACCACACCTAAAGCTAGGATGCAGCTACCATCCAGCAATTACATCAGCTGCACACATCTGGTGCACCCACACACCCTACAGCTCTATCTCTCTCTACTGACCAGAACTACGGTTCCTGGGGGTGTTCAACCTACTAGCGCTTTGAGGTCATACCAATGATATATAGAGTGCTATATAAATGCCAAGTAACATAACATAACATAAGCGAAGTCAGGAGTGTCTCTTCAGGCAGCTGGTGTAGGGATTGGCTCGTGGACCCCACAAATGAAGATGAATCCCGTATCTTGGGTGGCAGGGGCATCAGAAAATGCTCAGATCATAAAAGCCATGCAGGGAATCAATCCATTGCAGCTACCAATCTTCTGTTTTGTAGAGTTAAAGTAGCAGCCCAGATGTAGGAAAGAAAGCTGCTCGGCATGTGGGAATCCACATTTCTGGGCTTGCAGTCGCACCATCACAGCCTTAAACCTCTGGATGGCGGTGCTGCTAATTGTGGTTATCCATCTTCACTCTGCATCCTCACACCACTCCTCCCTATTAAAAAGAAACCCACACTAGCTAGAAATGGCCTGACGGTGATGGAATAGTAACACTTCTGTAAATGTGGATCTGAGAGAAATTTGATGTATTTGTGTATTTTCATGTATTTTTTTAACATAAATTATTCCATGAGCGAATTTGCGGCGCAGATACTGCACACTATAACACTCTCTTCCACGTGTGTCTCTTCAACAGGCGAGGTGTACATTCTCTCAAGCAGTAAGAGCATGACGCAGTCTCACAGTGGGAAACTCTACAAGATCATTGATCCCAAAAGGTAAATCTGCCTCAGACTGCATGCTGCATGCGTCCCATTCTTTCAGAAAGAGTGTAGGCCCGAAAACCATGAATACAGAGCCCTCAAGCCCGGCCCATGCTGGAGCGGGTCATCCACCTTGTTTTTTCTTTGGAACTCTGGGAATTGTAGTTTCGTTTTTGCCGTTACAAGTACCAGGATTCCAAGGAAAAACAGGGCTGACAACGTTTTCACAAATTGGCAAGGGGAAACATGAGAGCTCTGTTAATAATTCAAACTGTATTTCGTGATTACACTCATGTAAGTACCACTAATTGGTATAGTAAATAATGTACATGTTATGAAATATATATTTTTATGTGCGCCGTTTTGTTAACCGCATATCAGGCCCAATTTGATTGTTCGAGCCCTATACGGGATAGTGCAGCAGCAACAGAAGGAACTATGAGAGATGGGGCATTTTATGTAAAGCTTCCATAGTATTTATTTCTAGTGAATGTTGATGTTAACTTTTGCTTCTGTTCCCCAGTTCTCAACGCTCTGAGAATGTGTTTCTATTTGGTCACGGAGGATGCTCTTTGTGTCCCCTGCGGGACCTAAGGCCAGAAGGATGCCCTAATTGAAAACATGCCAGAAGCCGAATACAGAGCATACGGCGATCCCCTACCTTTCTCCCCGCCCGCAAGCCCCAAGAAAAGCATTAGGAGTCCGTGAGACCGACAGGTCACACAAACATTAGGATAGGGAAGGGGACGAGGGGGCCAGAGGGGTGACGGAAGGTCAGGAGGCGGCCTAATACGCCTTTCAGTAAAATAACACTGCGCGTCGTGTGCTTGGCCCACTTTGGCGTGGACCAGCCTGCACTTGTGCGGTCGCTCTCAGCAGGACCCCCAGACTAGCTCCGAGCACTGTATACTGCGAGCCAATGGAAGTCCTACCTCCTCGTTTTGAGGAGGAGATAGGTATTTGTCAAACGGCCTTTTATTCTTTTCCAGTGCAATAGCATCTCCAAGCGAGAGATTGAAATAACAGATATTAAGGATCTTTATCTGCTAGGAAAATATTCTTGTGTACAACACATGAATGCGTGCATTGATCTTCGGATGTCTGGTCGCCAGCTGAAGAGTTTCTGGTAATAACATCTGACTGTAGATAACTGAAGTCTGTTAGGAGGCTATGGGTGGTCTTGAGCCGGTTTTATTTTTTTTTCTTCTTGTTTTTAGTTTTTAGATGGAAGCTCTCAATATGTATATGCGCCTAGCACAAAATATGTAGTCTCGTGTGTTATTCACTGCGCACTTACTTAATACAGGGCAAGAATCGTTTTTTTTTCACGGTTCAACGTGACTTTGAACTGCAAAAAAAACATGCAATTTTAGACCTGGGGCTGGCACATAAAGACTGCATCCTCCTTTCACAGTCCCTTAAAACAAAGAAAATGCCTTCCTCTCCTCCCACGTTCAATTTTCATGCGGACGAAGATTCTGAAAACCACATGGAATTCCACCTGGATTTAGCAAGTGCAAAAACTAGGCAGAATTCATTGGTATTGATGTGTCATCCACAATGCATGGACATTGCCGTCTCGATTTACGATTGGTTTTAATTTTAGTACGGAGAGCAAGGACCTCCCCGGATCGCCAAGCAAAATAAGCACCCTGTCACATAAACAATCGAATCAGCACAAAGAAGATAGCGTACACTGAAGTTTAAGCCCAAGCTGTTACGCCATGCCATTTGCAGATCAATCCACAATGACCTATTGTATGTGTTACTGCACTGTTCGTCAGTGACCGGCGTTTGTTATACCGACCACCAGCGCAAAAGGTCATAAGCATGGTCTGCTGCTGCACAGCGAGTACCAAATCTAGATACACAGAGGCTTACCAAAGTGTACTCTGACAGAGCGGAGTAGGACTGCAGAGGCGTAGCCAAATTGTCTAACAAGTGGGGCCTGAAGCTAATGTAGTTGGGCCCACCGTAGTGCCAAACATCTGTAAATGCCTGCAAAGCACTGCTGAGTGGGCATTTACAGATTTTAGGTGGGCCTTGCCTGCTCAGCACCTACCCTGTATACGTCTCTGAGTAGGAGATAGGAAGGCAGCAGCTGCTACCAGCTCAACTACGGGCATATTGCCTGCCATCTTACGCGACTGACATGGTTCAACAGGTATCCACCTTCCATGGTGTGCAAGCCTGTTCAGAAGCCTAATCCCCTGTGGGAATCAGGCCATGTCGTATGGTGAGGGCCACTAACTAGTTGCTCCGGCCTGCTCTCTTCTCCTGCACCACCATGACTGTCCCTACAGGTTCACCCAAAGTGCAGTGACAATGACTAGCGGGGGCTCCTCCACCAGACTAAGTTTGCCTACCAGCCACCTGAAGCTACAAGCATCCCTTATTGGTTGGGTGAGCCACCTTCCACCTCATCCGATGCGGAGCACACTGCTAGGCATTATCCGTTCTCTACTGCCCAGCTCTAACTTAAGCTCGCTTACTGGTCCATGCCACCAGTTTAGGGTACACCAGGGTGGAGAGCATCTGCCAACTTTTTTCAGAGGGCAAATGCTGTCCGTCCTGGGTGTCTGTGATGCCGGCAGTAAAAAATGTTGGTTAATGATTCTGTGTGTATTCTGGGATTAGATACCCAGCTCAGCAGCCTCATAGAACAGGCACTTCCATGCAAGACCCCATGAATCTGCAACCATTGCCCGTGTAAAATGTCTTGCATTGAGACATTGCCCTTCAAGGAATTAGTAATACTGATTCCTGGGTTTAAAAAGGAGTGCAGCTTTTATACTTTGCCAGCAGCTATCGAGGCAGCTCCTGCCTCAGGTTATTTTTTATTTGTTGAAGAATTTTCCTAAGGTATATTTTTATTTATCCTGAAACTTTGATTGGGAAAGGTCACGCGAATGGAATTTGCATATTTCACTGAAAGATGTGTTCACTCAGGGGAACTGGGAGCTATTTAGCTCCTGCTTGTAGTCTAGAAGAACCTTGTTAGATTGACACCAGGAGCTACTTTAAGCTCCCCCGGTCAACTGATGGCCAACACACTCACCTGTGTGAATTTAACGCTGTGTGTGCCCTAATCTATAAATAAACATTAGGATACATCTATTTAGCATTTAAAGCATAAAGGGTCATAAAGAATGGACCAACTTATATGTTTGCATCTAACGCGGAAGATAGATTTGCAGAACTCTATGTACTAGCTCCTCATTGCCCAGTGGTAGCTCATGGGCACTGGTTAATGCTGGATACCCTGTGGCTGCTTTTAGCTCCTGCTTATCCATTCTTAATTTTGAGCCCTGTGTTCACTTTCAGTGACAGCACTTCCCATTGCCGGCCTTAATGAGTGTCCCTGTTTTTTTTTTAAGGACTTTGCCCTGACCTGGTCCAGATAATGTATAAATGTTGCCACTATCTAAATGTTCCTTTACTCCCACAGCACTACCGTTCTTTATGTTTCTTGCTTCCATATCGAGATGTTCAACATGGCCTCAATTCTTTTTGATTCATCTGTAGAGCACTGGAGCAAAATATTCACAAAGTCGGATGTCTGCCTTGGAGTTAGTCCAATGTGTCTACCCTCTTTATGAATTAGTCATCCAAACCCTTCTTTATTTTGATCAAATAATTACATTAATTTTAACATTAAAACACATGTTTGAATTCACTATAACATTTTATGAACATTTAAGAGAGCCGGCATAAAACGTAAGTAATCCATTGCACTCATTGCAATCTGCAGCAGATTGCACAGTGAGTAGTGTGAAGAGTGTGAGCATGGCGCATCGCAAAGACATACTTGCCCACCTGTGTGCTGACTTTACCCCATAGCTAATGAGGCACAGCTCAATACACAGTAAATGTGTGACCAGTCATCCAGAGAAACTCTTTTTTTACGTTCTTAAGACCCTCAAATGCCAAACATACTTCCACAGATTGTGTTATGTTTAAGATATGATTTGGAGTTGCGAACTCTCAGAAAAATCTCTTAAACTTGCTGATGGTCTAGTTGATTTCTTTGAAAATCTCCTTGAACTCCTCCTACCACTCCCGACCCAGACCGTACATATCTGATTGGCTTCTCTGCCTTCTGATTTGCTCTCATTTTTGAAAAAAAGCAGGAAGAAGGACTCTCATTGGCTGCTTGTATAACCACTGATAGACGTTGTTTTTCTCTAGAAAAGTCCTTAATGCCAAAAATGTTCAGCAAGAAAGGATTTTTTTGTTTTTTAATGGAACGTGTTAAACGGTTTTGGGCGAAGAATTGTATAAATGCTTCTGCCAAAATCGTGACCTAAACTTGGATTACACTGCATGCCACTATGCCTAATTTGATCCTCACAAGCTGTTAAGTGACGAACATCACTTGCAATGAGATATAGTACTATGTTCCAGCTCACATACATGGATATGAATAGATTTGAACAGCCATACCTCATGGAAGACTAAGATGAAAGTGAAGTACGAGGATGAAAGGGAACGGGATGGGCTGAAGATGAAGCAAGAGGATTAAGAAGAAGGGAAAAGACTGAGATAAAGGAGAAGCAGGTCTGGGATGAAGGAGAACGAGGAGGAGTGGAGAGAAGTAGAAGATCTTAGATAAAGGAGAAGGATGAGGAGGAGTGAAATGAAAGAGGAGTGGGACGAAGGCGAATGACTGTGACAAAGGAGAAAACTGAAACGTAGAAAGACTGGGATGAAGGGGAAAGACAGGGAAGAAGGACTGGGACCGGGAAGAAAGAGAAGGATGGTTTACAAAAGAGAAGGATTAGGGTGAAGGAGGATTGGGCTAAAGGAGAAACAGAAGGAATGTGATGACTGGGAAAGACTTGGAAGAAGGACTAGGCCCGGGAAGAAAGATAAGGATGGTTACAAAGGAGAAGGACTAGGATGAAGGACTGGGCTAACGGAGAAATAGAAGGACTTGGATGAAGAGGACGGACTGGGATGAAGGAGAAGGATGGTTACAAAGTAGAAGGACTAGGATAAAGGAGGAGGACTGGGACAAAAGAAAAGGAGTGATGTGAAGCTGACTTGGATGAAGGAAAGGTCTGGGTTGCAGGAGAAAAGGTATGGAGGGGACAGAGGTTGACTCGGATGAAGGGAAAAAGACTGGGATGAAGGAGAAGGGCTAGGACTAAGGGGAAGCACGGGAAGTAGGACTGGGATATAGGACAAAAGCAAGGATTCTCGTGAAGAAGGACTGGGACAAAGCAGAGGATATGTGATGAATGTGAAAGAATGTTGTGAAGGGGAGGGCTGGGACAAATGAAAATGAGGATGACTGGGCAGAAGCAGAGAGAGGGAGAAGGACTCAGATGAAGAGGGTTTGGCAAAGGAGAAGAACTGGGATAAAGGAGAAGAGGGGCTGTGATGAAGGCATTAGGGAAGGGCTAGGACAAAACAGAAAGAGAAGAATAGGGATGAAGGAGAAGCAGAAGGGCTGAAATGAAGGTAAAATAACTGGGATTATGAAGAAGAACCAGGATGGATGAGAAGGACTTGGATGAAGGATAAGGACTGGGATGGAGGATACAGCAGGGATGAGGAGAAGAAAGTGGATAAAGGAAAAGAGCAAGCAGGAACAGTTGTGACGAAAAGCCAGGAGTAGGACTGGGTTTAAGGAGAAAGAGAAACACTGGGGTGAAAACAGAGGGAAAATTTAGAATGAAGGAGAATAACTGTGCTAAAGGAGAAGACTAAGGTGGAGGATACATTGAAGGATTAAGACAAAGGAGAAAGGTAACTGGGGTGAAGGACAAAGATGAGGATTGGGACATAGCAGAAGGACAGGGATAAAGGAGGAGAAGGAGAAGAAGTGGGACGAAGAAGGAAGACTGGGACACAGAAGAAGGACTGGGGCAGTGAAGGAGAATCACTGACGTGAATAACAAGAAGGACTGCAATGAAGAAGATGGAGGAGGACTAGGATGAAGGTAGAGAATGAACTGGGAGAATCACAAGGAAGGTCGAGAAAAAGCACTAGCTATCGGTTACAGAAGAGGAAGGACTGTGGACTGGGACAAAAGAGTACAGATAGATTGTGACAGTTGAGCATGACTAATGAAGTAGAAGGTGTGGGATGAAGGATTAGGTGAAGGATTTGGGAGAAGGAGGAAGAGTGGGACAAAGAAGGACTGGAACGAGACAGAAGGGGGATGAATGAGAGAAATAGAAAGGGCTGGGCTGAAGGAGGCGGCATTGTGCGAAGGAGAAGGCATACTGGGAAAATGTGAGGGGCTAGGATGAAGAAGGGTGTGGATAAAGGAGAAGGGCTGGAACGAAGGAGAAGGACTGTGACACGGAAGAATGATTGGGATGAAGAGGTGGACTGAGGTGGTAATACTGGAGTCACTGACTCACCAGTGGTGCCATGCGGTAGAGGTTCGCAAGCCCAGCTCTAAAAGTCCTGCTCTGCAATTAAGCCCGTACATGCTATAGCTTGTGTATATTTTCCAGGTTGTCAATTAACATTTCGCCTAACAGACCTTTTCAAGCACATGTGTTTAATGAAATCCTGCAACGGCCGTGTTGTGCTGCGAAATTAAATACAGAACCAAAACCTAAGGAAAAGGAAATTAGAAAAAAGTAGGGAGAAAAAAACGAATGAAATAAATGAAAAACAATAGAAGATGGTGAGCGAGGAATGGAGTTTGTAACATTCCTATTTTTCATCCAAATGTTATTGTTTTTTTTTATTTATTTTTCTTATGGCAGTGTTCCCGGTGTCATGTAAACCCTAGAAATGTGCTTTATAAACCCATTAACATAAGTTATCCCATGGGTAGTTGGGAAATTCGTATTTCGATTTTTGTTACAATTCTGCTTTTTGTCTATTTTTGCGCTTTGTTGCGTGTTTAAAATGTGTAATTTCCGTCACTCTGCAAAGTGATTGTCGACAACCTTACTAGGCGCTGTGCCGATGCGGCGGCTGTGCATTCATTCAGGGGGCTGCACAGAATGATCTGGAAGGGGTCAGTCACAATCTTTAAAGCTGTTTGGGGGTAAATCTGTGTTCCTATATTGGCTGATAAGGACGATGGATTGTTTTTGCCCCCCTATATCTTAATACACCGGTTGTTGATTCACAATGGGAAGTAATGACTGCCAGCCAGCTGTAAGAGGTTTCATATTGCCCAGACGTAACCACCTTTATTTATATGTTCATGTTTTAAATCATATTCTTCAACACATCTTGTACGGTTCGCTCAGATTGTTTAGTCTGTTTGGCGTATGCGTGTAAGTAGCTTTTACACCCGCAGTCCGTCGTTGGTATCCGATTACAAGGGCCCCTCGTTGTTGACCTCGCGTTTGTGTTCTTGTTGCCTCAACACGTTAGGTGGTCCCGAAATCATACACCTGAACGGCCAGACCTCCCCTGCTTGCTCCTGGCCAAGTTCCTTTTGCGTGTGGGCGAAGGCGAGCTGTGCGTTTTGTGCCTTGGGGCGAGGGGGGAGGTGGGGCGGGGGAGTTCCAAGGCTGCGTGTCACGCCGGCCTCGGGCCTCCTACTGTATGGACATACATTGCGAGTGAAACACACGTAATGTGATTACCATAAACACTAGCAGTGAGTGAACCTCCCTCGCCCTGTTCCGCGTTTGGGACGCTGAGCTCATTTTGAAAGCTATTAAGGCCATATGGAAGCCGGCTGAAGCAAGCGAATCGGATTCCTACATGAGAACTTACTAAATGGTAAGGTTGTTGGCCTGTGGACGTCCCGTGCCAAAAATATTGCAGCCATTTAATTCATCGATCATCGCTTTTTCATTTTCCAGTTGAGTGCAGGCTAAAAAGAAAAATGTGCCAAAATGAAAAGGTAAACGCATAAGGTGGCCAGGCGACCCCATTTCTGCATGTGCCTGTTTTAATTTAACACACGTGTTCATTTTGGGAGTTGCACTCTCGGTTCGCTTTAATTATTATCAGTTATTTTGAAAAGCTTAAGACTCGGTATGAAGTGTTCGTGTGACGTGGAGTAGTTGTCTGCCCACCATGTCAAGTCGCGTATAATGAGGTAATGTAACGTGGTGTTATATAGCGGCATTCTACATTCTTCTTCGCCTCAACAATTGGATTGATTGGGGTACTGCACCTTACGCTCGTGACGTCAACTTCATTTCTCGAAGACGAACTTGCCACCGGAAGAGACTGCTCTTGGGCGCGAGGCATTGTCACGTTAGCATATATAGCCTTTCCCACCTCCACTAATGTCGGCAGCATTCGGAAGGAGCCTCTGCACCTGCACACCCTTTCTGGCCTGGGATGGATCAGTTTCAGGCCTTTGTTGAACTAAGTGCTAACCCGTCCCCTTTGAGAGTGTCTCCCACTCAAGACACTTTCACCTGCACTGATCCCAGAACAATGCCCCCCACCCAGAGTCAAAGGACTGAGGTGCCCAAATCATCGAATTACACGGGCCGGCATCTCAATTACTCAAGCTATGTGAAATGGAGCCGGGCGCGAGATAATTAGATGCCTCTGGTAATAGCTGAGCCACGTGATTGCACAGAGGTCAAAGGGAACAGATCAGGCATGTCTTCCTACAACAATCAGTTCATCTTACGGAAGCCACAGTAAGACTTGATGCTATTTAGCTGCACATCTGATTTATTTTATACTGATTAAGGACATGTACCATTGCATGGATTCATGAACAAATGCAGTTTCGGAGTCACCCCACAGACGAGTTGTGAGACTTTGAATGACTTGTTTGGTTCAGAATTATCAGCAGTCGTACAAAGTAGATTGCAATTGTTTGTTTCCCTTTGGATTCCAAGATGCAATGCCATTAAAAAAAAGGGCGTCCGATGAGGTTACTAATCTTTAGTGTGAAATTAATATAGTTGATGAGTGGCTTGAAAAGCTCGTTTTATGTGAACAAAATTTCGTAACTATGAGGAAGCAAACGCCATTTCTCTTTTTTATTTTTGCATCACGTTGGTTCATTAACGCTATCTCGAAATTAATTTTAGATTTTCACTTGAGTCAAAAGTCATTTTGCCATTGTTTTTTTTCTCCATTCACTAATGTAACTGGTGCTAAGGCAAGCTGCTCAAAAAGGCATTCAAATGACTGTGTCCCAGCTACTTGCATGATTACAAAGCACACTCTTGTGAAAGTTGACAAGAGCAGAAGAGATGCTCAGAAAAGGAACCCTCCGTGCGCTAAGGAACTGAGAGGACTGGGCAACTCACAAGACACCGATCACCCAACCCACAACAACAGCCAGATGGCTGTGACCACCATCATGTACATATCAAGATATCTTGAGAGATATCGGCAACAACCAGGAGTGCAAACACAACCAAATAGATGGAACCACTGTGGAAGCAGATGCAGGAGGCTCATTTTCCACACCCGGCAAACCCAGCCACAGCCCCAACTACAGCTAACAAGCCATTGAAGGACATAATTTTGAACAAGCAAATCACAGTCCACAAAGTGTATACACCCCAGGGCATCAGGCCACGGTACCCAGGAACCCAGACGAGGAGCAACATAGGCTTCAGGAATGGATATCGCAAACCCTTGATAAGCTTCCCTCAATGAAGCACTTCAAATACTTCCAAGAAGGTCAACCTCAGAAATCTCAAGAAATAAAACAGAAGCATACTGCAAAACCAGAGAAAGTACCACTACCTGACAGACACATCTGCTTAATACCAAAACCTCCAGATCTAAAGACCAGAGAGGCCCACTACTCTCAAAAGATACAACTTGCACACTACCCTCAGAAGGAAATGTTCCAACTTATCAAAGTGTTCACGAACCCACAAGCCTGCAACTCTACCATGATCCCATCACAAAAACACTACAACTCTATATCTGCCCACTTCCCCAACATAATCGTACAGATTCAGGACGATCTGAACCAAAGGGAAAACATCATAAAACCAAACTACGAAACCAAGCCAACACCTAGTACAGTACTTGCAGGGACCCGCAACCATAGCCTTCTTCCACAACCCATTAGAATTGCTGAATGACCCATGCCCACCCAGGCCCAAGACATAGGCACCCCCTGACTGTTCCCCTATCTCCTCTAATCACCTTTCAACCCTTCTAGATAAGGAGAAACTGTTCTCACGGCCTTCAAAGCACCATAAATCCGGCCTATGCAGCTAATTCTGACAACCGTGCAAGCTATTGCCCCATCTCCGACACTCCCTTCGCAGCAACATTCATAGGGGGTCCTTTTGCTCCAACTGGTTTGTAAAAAGCATGCGTAAAACAATGATGCTTGCTCTTCACATACCGTGTCATTTTAATGAATTTGTTTGGCGAAGGGCGGGCATGGATCCCAAGTTTCAATTCCACCCCACCATTTGATACACAATACAAATCTAATAGCATCTCCAGCAGCATTAGGCTTTGATGTGGGTGTAGATTCTATGGATCCTACTGAATCCATTGGGTTGTTGAGCCTTTTGAAAATGCAGGATCCACAGGGTCCATGTAATGCCTTTTACCATGCATATGTATGATCCCACTAGAGAATTTAATCTGTCATGAATTTAGGGATAATGTGATGACCAACAACATCATGCTCGAGTCGCAACACGAATACAGGCCAATTATGGGAGCAGAATCAACACTCATCCTGCACGGATACATGAAAGAATGATGCTGACTCACCAAGTACACTCCATCCTCCTGTATGCCTCGGTCGTCTTCGACACCATCAGTCTCAACCATATGCATACAAATACGTATGGTTATTGGAATGAAGGGGACCATGCTCCTCCTCATGACATCTTTTCTTCTCATAGGGCATGGACTGAGTCATGCCCCTTTTCCTTAGTGGGTACCACAAGGTTCCATCCTGTGCTCTATTCCCTCCAACATCTACAGGAACCCTCACTTGGAAGTAATCTGCAACTCAAGTCTCACCTGCTACAATTATGTGGATTATACACAACAGTTCTACAAAGTAAGACACGTTTCAACTGAAACCAACTGTTTCCTACAGACAGGTGCATGGGGATGACCTACCAACAAGCAACCCAACGTGAACCTATGGTCTGTAGCACCAAAAAAACACACCCTACAAATATTCCTCAGCTGGAAGAAATTTCAACCTGTTGTGCTCTAGCACCTGGAAGCATTGGTGTGCTAAGTGGAATTACCAATAAAATATTTCAGACCAAATAACCAAACAGACTCAAAGGAGATGGTGAAATACTGCTTTAATCTCAAAGAAGTAAAGCAGGGTGAATAAACACTCATCTAATCAATAGACCTATCAAGAGATGGCAGTGGATTAGGGGAACATGTCTACTTATAGATAATACACGTGTTAATGCCTCATTGGCTGTCTCTTGTCTGTGAGACACACCCTGAGCTACTTCTATGCACGTGGTGTAACATACTTGTCATAGCAGAGAATATAGCAGCAGAATAATACGCAAAGTGCATGGCAGGCTTTTCTGATTGGCATTGATGTGGCTTTGTCTGATTGGCTCTGATTTGGCTTTGTTTCAGGAGTATAGCTAAGGGGCAACGCGCTCGCCTTAGAAGCAAGACGATGCGGAGCAACACAGGTTCAATCCCCGGGTCCACGCTTAGAAACCTCCAGGTATTAAGCGCGTTATAAATGACCAATCAATCATAATCATTGGTTGGCAACCCAAATCCAACTTTGGACATTCAGCTTGCTAGCAGCACGTACATAGAAACAAAACTCAGGTGCTTGGAGATATGTCAGCTCTCCCCTTGTCTTCCCAATTATTCTACCCTACCTCATTGGTAATCCTCATGACAGTGTCTTCTGTTTCAAGGCTGACCTTGCCAGTCTGCACTGTTTTGGGACATTCGAGGGAGTGTAGGCACACCAATATCTTAGATTCAGGCTTAATGATTAGCCCTCATTTGCCAGCTCTCCATCACTTGTTACGAGACCATGAAATTGGCCATATCGGTTATGTATTGAACACCATTTGATTCAATTATGCTGGGTGCAGGTGTTCCTCTCAGCCTTTAAAGACTTGCTCGCTCTATCCATCTAAACTTCATGTCCTTGCCAAGGACGAGTTTGCTTGTCCTTTTTGCATAGACTTACATAGTAGCCTGGCACTTAAGGGGTTAATTGTCCAATATTTGGCCTCCGTAAATGTTCTTGTTCCTCCTAATCTTTGGGAAATATGTTCTCGCACCAGGTCTGCTCGTTATATTCCCTTTGTGCTTTTCCTCCATCTCTCGAAATAGCATCCTTGGTTCCAAGGACTGTACTACTCTATTTTGCAAGGGAAAACAACATCTTCATCATCTTTTCACTTTAAGATCCTTGGCTGACTGTGAATGGTTTTATTTCTGAGTCTTTTTCGCTAGCTAAAGGCACGCGACAAGGTTGCCCTCTGTCACCCTTCTTATTTGACGTAGTATTGGAATCACTGGCTGCCTATATTAGGCAATGTGAGAAAATTAAAGGATTATGTGTTGGGAGAGTAGAAGTTAGTCTTGTCTTATGCGGATGACATGTTAGTCCTATTATCAAACCTGGAAAAATGTGGATCACTACTGAGACAGATGTTTGAGGAAGTAGGTGAGCTTTCTGGACATAAGATGAACTGGGACAAGATTGAGATTTTCCCGCTGTCTAAAAATTGTAGCAAAGACATTTTAAAGGTATGGAACTGTAAATGGTCCCCTGAGAGTGTTAAATATCTTGGCATATATATATCATTGGTGATTTAAAGAAAATTATTCAATATAATATTTATAAACTTATGGATAGAATTGTATACCCTATAAGAAGATGGGAGAGACTTCATTTATCATTATGGGCAAAAATAAATGCCATAAAGATGATTTTACTACCAAAAGTATTATATATTATCCAGTCAATTCCGTTATTAATTACCAAAAAGCAAATATTGCAGATTGATAAAGCTTTGCAATGTTTTTTATGGGGTTTGGGCAAAAGGCCTTGAATTCCAAGATATATATTGATGCAGAAAGATGAGGAAGGTGGATTTGGTTATCCAGATTTGTATAAGTATTGTAAGGCATTTCTGCTTAAGAAGGGAATTTATTATTATAAAAATGAAGATTTTAAAGGTGCTCTTTGGCTGCGCATGGAAAGGGATATTTGCAGTCCGTATTGAATAAATAACCTTTATACTATGGGGAATATGTCGGCCAGTAGATTGAAGTTAAAGCCAATGATGGCAACTAGAAAAGTTATGTGCATGTGGTTTAGAGAGAATGATCAGACATATGGATTCAGTGAAGATGCTTCAGTCTGGCATAATGAGGTATTACAGCTCAACAGTAGATGCCTGAAATGGCAGAAATGGGTCCAGAAGGGTATTTTGACTTTGGGTGATATATTGGATGGATATCGTCTTTTGGCATTTGAGGAAGTACAGAGAAAATATGGACTGAATGCAAGAGAAAGGAGAAAATATGTTGAATTAATCTCATTGATTAACCTCAGGAAAAGTATGGTTAATAATTCCTTAGGTGTCAGACCTGTTCTGTGTCAATTGCTTACTGTGCAGGAATATACTGTGCGTACCTACATGAACTTTATGCAATTAGAAAGCAAACATGTTGTGGCATGAGAAAAACTTAGAACTGCATGGTCAGTTGATATGAATATTGACTTAACGGATGAAGATTGGAAAGGTGTACTAAGGGTGAGTGCCAATATGGGTATGGACTTGAATTTGCATTTGATCACACAGAAGATAATAGGTAGGGTGTACTGGACACCACTGCAACTACAAACTGATGATTTGTGCTGGGGATATGGAACTGAAAGGGACACCCTTTTGCACCTCCTCTGGAACTGCTCGAGGGTTCAGAGTTTCTGGAATGAGGTGATTGATAGAATTGAAATTATTTTAAATGTAGTTTTACAGAGATCGGCGGGAAATATAACCTTACTCCTACACTGAGATAGATGTAAGCGTTCAATGCAATACAGTAATTGGATAAATAAGGCTATGTTAATGGCAATGAGACTGATCCTCCGGGTTTGGAAAACTAGGAAGAAGCCTTCAGTAGAGGACTGGTTGGTTGATTTGCAAACTTTATCGAAATATGAAAAACTCATTCAAGGTAAAAGATAAGGAAGAGGAGTACACCCTATTTTGGGGACCATTCAATGCCTTATATGACTGACTATATATGTTGTGGATAATAAGGAGTAGGCTGCTTTCTCCCCTTTTTTTCTTCTGTCTCCTTCCCTCCCTCTTCTCTTTCTACTTCTTCTTATACTTCTTCTCTGTCCTTCCTTTTGGGTGGTTTGGTTTGGTGTTGTCTGAGAGATGTTTGTATTTGTGTCTGTGTCCTAAAATTAGTTGTGTTTTTATCTTTTGCAATTTGCTCTTTTACTGCTTGCATAAATTAAAGGTTTCTTAGTATGTCTAGGGGGAGATTGATTGTGATATATATTCATTGATAAGCAATTGACAAAATGTTTTTGAATTGTTCGTTTTGATTTTGCTAATCACCTCTGTATTATACTGTTAGGAAATGTATTTGTTGACATGCTAATAAAAATATGTAAAAAATAAATAAAAATAAAGATCCTTGGTCGTATTTTGAGGTAGCTGGGTTGATTGACATAAGCAGTCACCCATCTTCTTCTAATGGTCGTCCTAAACCTTGAATATATACCTTTCATAAGCAAGCTTCTACGTATTCTTTCTAACTTGCGTTTCAGCATATTTACAGTTATTGACCAGTGAGTCACTTCATTCTTCTTTGTGTTCATGAGTACTGCATCATGGAGTACATGTTTCTCTTAGAGCTTCAGCTACATCGTCATCCTTAAGTATTTTCATATCGTTTTAGCATAGGTCCTTACATTTTCTTCATGACATCCTTTTGCTATTGTCAGACTTTGTTTTAACACACATCCATTCTGTTCATGGCTGCATTTTGACAGCTTGGCTAAGTACATCCTTCTTGGTAACTTTCCTCCACTATGTCGGCTTGCGGGTACACTCTGAAGGGTTGTCTGAGTGCATATCGTCTCTCATATACTCGACATGGTACAGGATCATTGCAAGGATTCAGGCATGCGTTCCCCATCATGGCTCTTCGTCATCGCAAAATGATGGTGGCAAGCGGGGGGGGGACTAGGGAGAAGACGGGTACCTCCTCCTCTACACTGCCCTCAGCCAACTGTGGCAGTCAACAACCTCTGATGTTTGTTTGTTTATTTGTTTTTGTATAGCGCTCCTGACCCAGGGGTATATGGGCGCTTAAACTTCAAATTTCAGGCAAATGTGAGGAACATTTGTACATTTGTGCAGCATAGGTATGGTTACAAGAAAGCAGATAGTAACAAGCAGACAAAGTAGAGGATACAAGCATACATTAGGCAAATATACATAATTGGTTATTTATTGAGTAACCAAGTGATGACCTTAGTTCTGAAAGGTTGGAAGGTAGGGGTAGATTTGATGTCCAGTGGGATAGTGTTCCACAGTTGTGAGGCTAGAACTGGGAAGCTGGATCCACCTGCTCTTTTAAGGGAGTATTTGGGCACCGTCAGTTGTAATGTATTGGAGGATCTGGTGGTTCTGGTGTTCTGTCTTAAGGTGAATTTATTGGTTAAGTAGGGCGGGGCTAAGTGGTTGAGCGCTTTGTAGGTGAGGCAGATGGTTTTTAGGTCTATTTTTTGTTGGATGGAGAGCCATTGTCTCTGGGATACGTCTTTAACCGTCAAATGAGAAGTTAAATCAAGAGCGAGAAGGCGTTATTTTCATCATATCCACTTGTCACATCTTACAATACCCAGTGTTTCTTCATGGAAATCTCTGAGTCACCACACGAGTATTGCCGAGACTGGGCCCCAGGAACTGTAAAGAGTCTGCAAAGTGTCCAAAACTCAGCAATGAGACTCTGTCCGAGATAAGAAAGATAACTCAGGAATTCGGGAGGCCTCAAATCCAGTTAAAAACAGGTTTATTGTCCACCTGGTCTCCCATGGCAAGGCTCCAGGAACTGTCAAGATATTGCTCCAATGCACGCTGGTCAGAACGTTCCATCCGATGCAGCAACATGCCACTAGTAGCAGTCCCTGGCTTCAATGGGAAATGATGAGGAGGGTGCCTTCTAAATCCTGGCAATCAGCTTTTGACACTCCATACCAAAACAACTTCATGCATTGGAAGTCCAGCTGACCTTCAGAAACTCTCTAAAAATCTGGCTGTTCACCAGGCCACAGTAAGGGAAATGATGCAAAATTGCATGCTCTGGAGGCCACATTCAAACAGGTAGGTCTGACGCATGGTGCCACATGGGACCCCTAAACCATCGCTTGAGCACTACCCAGGCTCGTCCACGACAACTGTAAAATGCCCAAACTACACCTTTGCCCCCTTATAGGCACAGGAATAAAACAGAGAGAGTAAGGGCGCCTTGTCCCAATAAATATCTTTCACCAGAACCCTTCCCCCCACTAATTCACACAACGTTTCATCTTCCCAACTTACACTACACACATAGCTAACCACACACACTCTTGTAGATTACCTGTTTGTACCTCTCATAACCTCATGGAATACCCGCTAGAACCCCTCACAACCTCACACCTATTCCAACCAGCCATGCAGAACCTACTCTTCATCACTACTGCCTCTCCACTATACATACACCCCATTTCCTCCAGACCAGCCTGCTCTCCAGGCAGCAGTGAGTCGAGCAGGTTACGAACATGCAGGACTCCCATCTGGGTGTGCACCCGCCCCACGTGACCTCGGAAGGAGCATACAGAACATTGATTGTTTTGTCCTGCACCCATGATCACTTCAGGATTTGCACCTGAGTCTCCCACTTTTCCCACTAGCCTGCCCTTTCCCATTTCTTCTAGAACCATGCACCAAGAAGGTGTGCTGCATAGTCCCACTTTGCATTACTTTACATTACATCTCACGGCAGACTTCAATGCACATTCACCCGAGCCATGCATCATCTGCGGAATTCCAAATAAATGTCATTTTTCGGGCAAATTCAAACAGTAGTAACACCCATGATTTAAAAAATCATTTTTTACTGGATACCTCCAGCATTAATGTACCAAAAAAGTTCCATAGAAGGTACACCATTATATGGGGCATGGATCTACCTCTCTAAGGCCTTCGATCAGATTGACAGATCAAAGCTTTGGTGTAACTTGAGGAAAGGGATCACAGAAACACTTCTGTCAATGATAATGGAGCTCCATAGGGGGAGGACAGTAAGGGTGCGACTTGATAATGAGGGGCACCTGTCAGAGTCAGTGCCAGTGGACAGAGGGGTAAGGCAGGGATTTTGGGAGCACCCACATTCTTCAATCTATTTCTAGCAGATGCCGGGGAACATCTGAGGTCGTCGACTTTAGCCAGCCGGGAACTAAACGGGAGAAAGATCTTCTGGCTGGCTTACGCCGACGACATTGTGGTATTAGACATAATGTCAAGACCCTCGCCCAAAACCCCCTCTGGCAAACCCATTGGCCAGGTGGAGTCAGGACTCGGGCCTCTAGAGCCTGGCATCCTCTTCAAAAGCCCTCATGGGGTCAGTCCTGGCGCCTATGGTGCCAGGCTCATACACCATGAAAAACAATGTGCTTGGGAACCACTTTATTGTATTGTCAGCCAACATGGAGGCATCCACATAGCTTGGTTCCTAAGAACCAAGCTATGCGGTCTAGTGTTTTGGGTGTGGTAGCCTAGGGACTACTTTACCTGGACTATTTTGTTGGGGCTATTTAAACCACACCCGAGCAAGACAACACGCTTCGCGTTACTTTGCAGCTTGCAACGTGATGCTCACCATGTCCAGCTATTCCCTCGAACCTCGGAGAAGCAGAACCTGCAAGGAGACAAAAGGAACATCATTAGCAGCAGCATCTTACCTGCAGTCTTCATCTTTAAACACTTGCAGCAACTGAGAACAGCTTCCTTGAATCTGCACGCCTCACGGACAGAACGACCTGAAAGAGGAAGATAGAGGCAACATTAAAGAAAGCAGTATAGACATTTACAAATTACGAACTGCTCAAAAGGCTTACCTGGCTGGTCGCCTCTTGGCTGGCAACACTCTGGACATTCCAATCGCGCTGAAGAACACCGCGACCTACAAGGAAGGAAAACACAGGTTAGCATAGGCAAGACTTTGCAGCGCTGCGCAGAGCGCTTGCTTACCGCATCATAGCGCTGTTAATGGGCCATAATTTTCCAGCGGGGCTCAACCAAGCCAGTTCGCCGCGCTGAAGCTCTGCATACCTAAGGGAGAAAAAAAGAGACATTTTAAACAAAGAAAGGCATGCAGGATAGCAGCAAAACTAAAGAACAGCAATAAGATCTACCTGAACAATGTCAAACGGGCTGGCGTCAGTGAAGTAACTGGACCGCACTCGCCCATGAAAGACAACGCGCCCCTGCAAAGAAGGCAGGACGGAGAGCATGCCTAATTCTACCACAAGGTGAGGAGAGGGGGCGCCAGAAGGACTGAAATCATACGGGGGTGGAGGGAGGATACTTACCCAGTCGGCCAGTCTTGAACACAGTCCTCCTGTATTTTCAGGCAGAAACTTCCCTGCAGACCACATCAGGGCAAAGCTGAGAGGCATAGCAGCCATTAACCCGGCTGGGTGGCGTCCCTGTGGATACCGTAACACATAACTGCTATCAGCCTGCAGCGATTGTTGAATGGGCTAAGCTATTACGCTGCCAAAAATGGGCTAAAAATAAACCCCAAAATATCCAAGATCCTAGTATTTAAACACCCCATGAAGAATATCAGCTATAAACAATGGGTATTGGATGGACAAATAATCCCACAAGTTAAAGATCTAGTGTACTTGGGTAATAAGATCTATGCAAGTCCAGCAATATATAAAGTAGAACAGGATGTTCCCACTGAATCGCTCTCATTAATCCCTCACTTGATAAAAATCTGTGCCAAATACCGCACATTTTCAATCGTTCTGATCTTAAGGTGCTATTCAGTCAAAATGGTCCCAATAATACTGTACGGCCTAGAAGCAAAATCACAAATGTGGGACCTCAGTTGGTCGAAGGTGGAAGGTAGAATCTGGAAGGGAGCTTTAAATCTTCCTTGGAGGACCCGTGGCTGGCACCTGCGCTATGAGCTGGGACTAAAATCCCTAGGCTTCCTGGCAGAATGGAATCTGCTATCCCTCTTTGGAGAGATCGCAAGCCCCATGCAAGGCTCCTTGTAAGTGGACATCAAGGCACGTCATGGCTGGCTAAAATCCAGAATTTTGCGGGGCCTAGAACTAAGAGTAGAAACAGCGCTAGCCAAAATGGACTCAAGCATCGAAACCCTGATTGGGAATTCCCTGAGGGTAAAACGGGAGTTGGAATCATTGGACTGGATAGAAAACCTTTGAGAAAATTAGATCGTCGCTCCCTCAAAATACGTTTCCGATAAACGACAACAAGTTAGGATTCCTTCCAATGTATGTAGAAAAATTCCCAGATGACAAGATTAGGAACTATTTCCTTAGGGCCAGGCTTAACATCCTGCCCACAGGAGAAGTACTAGATATCCGCACACAAGGGGATAAAGCTGTGAAATCCTGTGAAGGCTGTGTGGTTCCAACAAATCATTCACTCCGGCATCTCTTAATGGAGTGTGGAGGAACTTGGGCCTTGAGGGTAAAAAAGTTAGGAAGATTTGTGGAAAGGATTGAATGGTTAACATCAAAGAGTATGTGGCAATGAATGATATGTGGCAATGAATGATATCAGGGCGAGAAGGGCAAATGACAGCAGCAGTGGTAGATCTTTTTAATTCCTTGAACCTCCTAGAATAAGATGATGAAAGGGGAGAGAGAGCAAAACAGTGTCGGGAAGAAAGGGGTCCATCTTTGCTATGTGAGAAATCTGACCGTCTTGCTGTTCTGGTCTCTCTTCCCATGTGGGCGGGGGAGGGGCTGGTTCTTTGGTGTTTTAGTGTAAAAATGAATTGTGAAAATCATATTTGTGTATTAAATTGTAAAGGTTTGTACCTATTGTATTTAGATTGCAAACCAAACACAGTAAAAAAATAAATAAATGAATAAATAAAACGAATACCAAAATTAGCAGATGCCCACTTCTCTAGCATGCAACAATGACAGTAGCGCTCATGATCAACATACCTGTCTATTTATACTAGTTGTGGGATTCCTAAGGTAGCGAGAGCTCACTGAGTTCAACGCTTTTGGGATCTATACCTAATTTTCAAGGTGAAGGTTCAAATCTCAGGACTTAGGACCCAGTTGTTCATCCTTCTGGGGTTGGTAACCATTGTTGATTGGGTAATGATAATTGTTCATGAAATGTTTATTTGAAGCACTTTATTGAAAAGGCCATTTAAATTGCAGATATATTTATTTAAAATGCTAATGAAACGCAAATTAGACGAGTGCAACACTGAAAAATAAATCATGTAAAATTCAATAAAACGTACATCATACAATACTACAAAGATAATCCACTATCAAATCCTAGTGAAAACAAGATTCAGATTACTATTATTACTATTATTAAAATACTCCACCATGTAACTCCACCGACTGCCATGCTTGCCCATTGTGCCCCCTTACCCTTGTGATTACCCACATGGCCCACCTGTAAAGGAAAACAATTCTTCTCTACTGCCCCTTCTAATCCCTGGCGACACCGCTATGTCCTTCGCGTGATCCCTGCGCCCAAGTGTATTCCCGTTGGGTGCCAGCAGAACTCCTCCCTTGACTGCGTGCCATTGGGGCGGAGTTACCTGACCAGACTGACCCCAAGTTACACGTGAATCACTTTCCACCAAGGTTGGAATTGGGCCAGAACAAGACAGAGCTGTGCTCTGGCAAAAACGGTCTTGTCTGAGCGCCTGAGTCTCCTGAATGCTGTCTAAGGCACAGTGTTCAGGAAACTGCAGCGAGTCTCCCTCTGTCTCAGACACAGTGGTAAAGAAACTGCTGCAAACAGCAGTCAATGGCAGGGAGCTTCCTCAACGTAGGGGGTGGGGGGTGTTTAGTTGCATAACACTGCTCAACTGCACCGTAGAGACAGAGTGCAACACACAGCGTTTCTATGCGTGCAGCTGAACCGCGATGTGAAATAATGTGCAATTACTTTACAAACTACATCTGAAAGTCGTCGTTTTCTCAACGCCGCAAGCTCAAGCAACAAAACCGTCCAAAGCTGTATATATATCTCATGCTGTGCACGCATTGTACTGTCAGGGTGACTATTCTGACAGAGGTAATGAGCACCATACCAAGTGTGCATTGCATGCTCAGAAGGAATGCACGTTTGAATTACTAGCACAGATATGTTTAATAAATTGGTCATTGGTATGTTCCCAAAAAGCGCTTTATTTTTATGCAAAGCATCCTATTTTCAGCGCACAGACATCATTCGAAATGTAGCTCCACCCCACAGCGACCTGCCCATGTGCAAGGGGGAGGTGGCGTGAAGTTCCTCCGTACATTGGGCCTCATTACACGGATGGCGGTAAGGATTTACCGGTACCGGTAAAATACCGGTACCGGTAAATCCTTACCACCTTACTACGAGGTCCCTTTGCGGTTTGGGGGATTTAACACCTGCTTTTTGCAAAGGGACCCAGGGAGCTAATTACGGTACCGCAATTTGCGGTACCGTAATTAGCGCCTTCCCCATTCCCATTGAGCCCTATGGGCCAAAAATGGGAATGGGGAAGGGCAATGGTGGAAGGGGGAATTACCGCCCCGCCAACCTTGGAATGGGGCGGTAATTCCCCTTTCCGCCAAGGCGCTGCCGGTATTTTACCGGCATGAACCATGGCGCTAATAGCGCCATGGTTCTCCGCCATCCGTGTAATGAGGCCCTATGTCAATTTCCAGCTCTGCTTTTTGCGTCTTTACCTGAAGCGCAATATGCGATAGGATAAGGCAAGCACTGTCCCCACGGTTACTGCAAGGCCATTCTATAGGGTATGACATGTTTTTCCTACTTCAAACGCAAAACGTGTTAAAAGATTTGGAAGAACCTACCCTGTTAAATGAAAATATGTTATAAAACATGTCAAACGCTTCCCCCGTGCGAACGAAAGGCAATGCTACCGCATCCAGAACCCCCTTTTGCAGGTGAAATGAAAGGCTATACCGTAGGCTCTATCGCCCTCGTTAAATGACACCAGTGCCATAGGCTCGGGAAAAACCCTTAACAAAAGGCAATGTTATGGTCTTCAGAAAGAACTGTCCGCCTTATATAAAGTTAAGCCATAGGATATAGAAAACGTACCCTCCTGACATGTTATGCCATGGTATACGATATCGCAAAACACTTTTACAACACCACATGACACCCACATTCCATAGCCCCCAAAGCCAGCAACCACATCGGTCAGCTCCACACTTAAAGCAACCTCAAAGTTGTTTTTATAATGTACCTTATGTCGCTTAAGGACACCGAAAAAATAACAGGTATCACCATTATGGCAAACTCAATGGGTCTCATTAAGGCGCCATCTAAATGGACACGCAGGCTCCACGCAAATCTCAGACACAGGCGCATTAATGCACTGAGCTCCCCCGTACATTTTTTATATAAAACTACGGTCCACTGAAGGGGCTTCCTACAGGCTTAAATGCCATAACATGCGTCAGAAGCGCTTTGATGGTATAATATATGGCAAGAGGCGTTATTATATTGACAGGCTCCGGTTGCATTGCACTCTTTACTAAATTACACTGTTAGTGCTATGGTGTCAATTTCTTTTGTGAATGGGCCACAAAGGTGACCCACTGTTACTCCAGGACCTCAATACCCCCATCGCCCCACAACATAAACAAAATAACATTTTCTTCGTCCATCCTGTGCATATGCTGCACAATAAGCAACTCAGATAACAGGCCCTAACATTGTGATAACCACTATGGGGAAGCACTGTAAATGCACGCACTACATACATGAAACTACAACCGCCAAACCGAAACGGTTCACCTCAAGTCCCAAAGGCTGCGCCCTCACGGTGACACACATGAGCCACTGCCGTAACATCGCTGTTCGGTAGAAGTTCATTTTTGTGCCCCACTTGTAAGTCCCCTAGCACGTTTTGCTGGACTCTTGGATTTTTAATCCGTATTCCTGAGTGAGTGGGAACCTTTTTCCACACTGCCTCTAGGAACCTTTTTCAACCCTCTTGGTTGTATCTTTTTGGAGTACCGCTTTCCTCCAACTTATAAGGCATCTGCAATGTATTATTGCAGCACGCAGCACTTTCTGTGCAGTGTTGCTGGCAGCTCTTTGAGCTGCTCTTTTCCCCCCTTGTGATAACTACTGTTTCCAAGGATAGGGGGATACTTTCTATCTTACCTAGCTTTTATTATGTGGCATCAGCACACCCCACCTTATGTGGAGTGCTAAAGGGACACATTGGGCCTCATTACGAGGTGGGAGGTAAGGGATTACCGGCACCGGTAAGGGCACCGGTGCCGGTAATCCCTTACCTCCCTACTACGAGTTCCCTTTGTGGGTCCTTCCTTAACGCCTGGTTTCTGCAGGCGTTAAGGACGGGACCCGCAAAAGGGACTCTAGAGCTAATAACGGTAACGCAATTCGTGGTACCGTTATTAGTGCCTTCCCCATTCCCATTGAACCCTATGGGGGCTCAAATGGGAATGGGGAATGGCCCTCGTGAATGGGGAATTACCGGTCCCTCCGACCTCGGAATGGACCGGTAATTGCTCCAATCACCAGGGCGGAGTCAGAAGGGTTTTGGAGGCAGCCATGGAGCTAATAGCTCCATGGCTGCCTCCAACCTCGTAATGAGGACCATTGTATACCCTTTTCCACTTCTCCTGTAATTTTCTAGTTATAGAGACAAGTTCATCTGAGTGGCTGGTGGCAATGGATATTTTCTACCTATTTTTATGAATTTTATATGCAGCAGCGGTAAAGAACACATAGGTCACCACTGACCTAAAATGGTGCCAGTCTTATATTTTTGCCAACGCTTGATGACTTTTTCTTTCTTGAGCCTTCGTCTGCTGCCCTGTATGGGGGAGGTCCTGCTCACTCGTTTGTCTTTGCCGGGCTTGGGAGAGCCACCCCCCAAAGTTTGATTGTGGCATGACTGCTGATTGGTTGGGTTCCTGCATAAAGGCGATGGTCCTGGAGCAGAAGGAGAGGGAGTCAACACACGAGAAGAAGGATGTCTGCAGCCACCGCCTGTTACTGCTGGAAAACCGCTGCTACTCCTCCTACCTCCTCTTCTGGCCCACAGGAAAGATCAATACCGGACAACTTCTTGCCCTGGACTGATGGGCCTAGCCAGTCTCGAGACAACCTGCATTTTGAGCCACCCCTCGAAGAGCTGCATCCATCCTGGACTGCAATTCCCCAATACACTGGGACCTGGACCAATCGGCTGTGCGTCATGTCCTGAAGTACAGTTTTGGCTAGAACTTGGTAGGCATCCTGCCGGGCCTAAACAGACTCTTTTCTCCCCTTCCAAGTCAGAGACTGAGAAACATGGAGATGCCTGCTGTCTGACAACCGTCGCTGAACCGAAACCTGTGTCGAGTCCCAAGGAGGCAGTATCATGAAGATCGTCTGCTGGGCATCCCATCGCAAGAAGCTGACCATCCGTTCCCAATAAAAATGCCTTTTTCAGCCTCCAGGCCAAGAATTCGAACAAGAGCTGCTGTCGCCTCAACTGGGTACCCGCCGGAGACACTGTCTTCTTTCTTCATAAAAAGGTACTATCCTGCTCCTAGGTACTTACCTAGGTGCTTGCTGGGTTGAATCGGATTCCTCCTGAGCTTTTTGAGACACATTGGAGTAGACAACCCAACTGTGTTCTCCCAAGCCAAATGACACTTGTACTTTGGTCTGCAATCCTCCAGGGGGTCTGCCTGTCCTCCCTGAACAAGCGTTTAACTAAACATTTTACCTACATGCAATATAGAAGAAACCTGCTATTTTGACAACATCTCCCTTTCTTTGTTCTTCCACCCATGGGCCCTGTCCAGCCAGTGTCCCAACTGACTTTGAGTCTCTCATTCCCAGATAGGGCTGGACTTTCTTAAGTATACATTGCCAGTATCTGTGTTGCTTACTTTAAATGTTGGTTATAAGAAATGATTTGCTAAACTTGAATGCTACTCTACTTGCATAAAGAGGTCTGGGAAACCCTCTACCGGTACGAACACGGCCCATTCACCTGTTCTTGAGTGGATAGCCCCCGGAGGGTCTCAACCACGCCTTAGCTCACTATGCTTTTCACAGAGGAGAAATTTCCATACACATATCAGTCTTTGTCCCACCTGTAGATAGTCCAACACCGAAATGGTAGACAATTCTCCTCTGAACAAGAGTACCAACAGCAACCCCATACACATGTTTCGGCCTAGTCGGGCCTCATCAGTGAGGTGGAGCTGTGCCTCTCTAAGCACAGTGAGCTAGGGGACCACGTCTGGATTACCCTGGTAATTTAGGGTGAGAACCCAAAGTACCCAAAATTTGCATAAAGAGGTCTGGGAAACCCTTTACCGGTACGAACACGGCCCATTGACCTGTTCTTGAGTGGATAGCCCCCGCGAGGGTCCGTTGGTACTCTTGTTCAGAAGAGCATTGCCTAGCATTTCGGTGTTGGACTGCCGCTGGGCAGGACAAAGACTGATATGCGGGGATATTTCTTCTCTGTGAAAGGGACAGTGAGCTAAAGACTTGGTTGCGACTCTCCCAGGGTCCATCCACCCAAGAACAGGTCAATGGGCTGTGTTTGTGCAGGTAGAGAGAATCTCAGAACCCCCTTTGTTTTGCATATTAAGTAACTTTGGGTCTCACCCTAAGTTACCAGGGGAATCCAGACGTGGACCCCTTGCTCACTGTTCTCAGAGAGGCGCAGCTCCACCTCACTGATGATGCCCAACAAGGCTGAAACATGTTTATGGGGTTGCTGTTGGTACTCTTGTTCAGAGGAGAATTGCCTAGCATTTCGGTGCTGGACTGCCCCTGGGCAGGACAAAGACTGATATGCAGGGATATTTCTTCTCTGTGAAAGGGACAGTGAGCTAAAGACTTGGTTGAGACTCTCCCATGGGCCATCCACCCAAGAACAGGTCAATGGACTGTGTTTGTGCTGGTAGAGAGACTCTCAGAACCCCCTTTGTTTTGCCTACTCTAACTACTTATCTGTATATCATGCAAGAGTTTGCTATTGACCTGAGTAATGCTTATCAAAAATCTAACTATTTATAAATGTGAATACTGTGTTAGCTGCCTTAGTGTTTATAATAAATAATAAACATATATATATATATATATATATATATATATATATATATATATATATATATATATATATATATATATATATATATATATATATATAAAACAACTTTGTATAAGTGTATTCTTGACTATAGGTGTGCCATGTGGTCTTTGTACTTACCCACCACACTTCTACCTCCAAAACTAAGCCTGGCTGCTCGTCCAATGCTACCAAACCTTTTGGGTAGTTCAGGCCAAACCTAAGAGTTGGAGCACTATACTCCTAAGAGTGAGTCTTCTACAGTTCTACCACAGGTGGACTTTAGTAAAGCTCCCTTACAACGGCTATCCAAACACTCAACAAGCTTCTCTGCCACAGCTTCCTACACCTGAAAGCACCCACACACGACAGATGAAAACCACTGATTGATACACAGAACGCCAAGAACAGGGCGGTGCAAGGTCTCGGGAGTGCTGGGACGAAGAGGGAGAGTGACACTCTACTTCACCTCTTATAGGACGTCCGCACTTAAAACCTTGCACGCCGAGGACTTCCGGGCGCTGAGCGGCCATGCACACTAATGACATCTCCCCTAGCCCTGTCTCCTGGTGCCGGCCCCCGTACCTCCCAATAGTGCCACCTTTGCATTTTTCTGTGGGCCTGCAGGTACTCTCTCCTCACCCAAGACTCTGGGCCTCCATGCTGATCTTGGCCTTGCTCTGCCTCGATCTTTGGGGCCTCATCTCCCCATGGGGGCCCTGCTGCTCAGTCCTCCACATTCCCTTGCTGACTTCCATCACATCACAATGTCCTCAGAAGAAGACGCCACTACATGCCTTGTCCTGCCATTTCTCCTGAACTCTTGCCTCACTCACTAGTCTTTCTTCTCCTTTCGAGGCTTCTCGCACAGTGCATTCCTTGTACTAGCCTACTTATACCTTTTCACATCCCACCTAATTATTCCCCTGCAACCCTCCAGTATGCATTGATTGTTCCGGTGTACATAACTATAACTTCCAAGGCATGGGTTTTAGCAGCAGTGCAGCATTGGTGACTGCCTAAAAGGCCTGACTTCGCTCAGACAGACCTGTAACTTGAACGGTGGGCTGTTACCGGCCTATAAAGCCCCCCATCTCATTGCTTATTGCTTAAGCAACTTTTACATGTGAGGCCAAACAGATGTCAGCCATTACAAACATCTGAAATGTATAACTATTTAACATACTCCACATTCATTGCCCTGGGGCAATTGATTCTGTTTGTCACTCGGCGCGCTGTTTGGTCTTATTCTTGTCACGGACTCATTGACGAGCATGATTCCTTTGACAATCGCACCGTAGGCATTAATTGTCTGTGGCACAAGTAACACCATCACGGTTCCTACCGCCCACCTATTCTATGGCGGTGGTGGGCTGTCTTGGCCGCTGCTTCTAGCGTTGCAAGTAATCAGCTCGTCTGCCCCCAAAACAGTCGCCCCCCCCCAATAGAACATCTTGAGCTGAGTGAGCCAGTATTTCCCAGTTCATCCGTCAAGGTTGTGTACAAATGGCCCCCAAAGTTGATACATTCCCACCGTGCCTGTTGACCCAGCTGCCACGTCCTTCTGCAGCAGGTGTTGTTTTCGTGACCACCCTGACAGTAACACAAACTGTTTAGAAGTCGCTTTGACCTCTCAGCTATTAACATTGATGCAGGCCCCCTCCAGGGACCAGGGACCAGTTCCTAAACACGGCAAGACTTTTCAGTTCTAGATGTCAAGGACAAGTCTAACATTTGAGTAATGCTCAGATATATTGCTGACATCTTCAAGACCTATGTACGTTTCTGTAGACTAGCCCAAGTGGCTCATTATTGCTTACCGGACAAGTAAAGCGGTTAGGTTACTACTAGGCAATACCTGATGTGCACATGGTATCGGTAAAGAAATGGTAAAGTTGCCACAGCACTGGCTATCAATCATTACAAGCATTTATATTTTAGGCAACTGTAGGAGGAAGATACAAGTAGGATGTTGCCTGTGAGAAATGCATTCCTGAGTAATGCGCCTGGACGCATAAACACGATGCAATAATTAAACTCCCTGCAACACAGGGCAGCATTCAAAAAGTGCACATTACGTAGAGCAACGGGTTTTTATTGTACACACTGGAGTTCATTTATTGCGTACATTAGAGAATAAACATACTGGGATGGACGGCCAGTGCTCTGCAGTAGCATCATAGGCATGTCCAGGGAGTGGCTTGGGGTGGCACGTGCTACCCCTACAATCTGATTGGCCACCAGTGGCGTAGCAGGGGGCTGGGGTGGGGGGGGAGGGCAGCTAGGTAAGGTGTCCTGCTGGGAGCACAATGTGTGCTGAGCAATTCCTGGTTCACCTTACCCTTTCAGAATGGGAGAGGTGTCCTTCTGCCAGGACAATGTCCCAAGAAGCATGGTGAGCCATTAGGCACTGATGGGAGGGAGGAGGGCTAGGTGCATAATGCTGCAGGCTTTACCCAAGGGGGATTTGTTAGGCTAAGATTAATCCATATGATGCTATTGTGACTTTGCATTAAGGATGGGAAGAATAAAACTAAAGCCATCCTTGTATTGCTGAATATATTTCTATAATGATGTTTATAGAGTAAAGTTAATTTTGAAAGGGTAGTTTCTTATGGAATGTGTTTTGCTTCCAAGGCATTGCTTTAAATAAAGTATTATTTAAGCACATGCAATGCAAGGGGAAACCTTAATAAATATCTATATCAACGAAACCTGTGAAGATGTTCTCAGTTGCTTAAATTGTCCACATCCCGGTTTCACCATTTAACCAAATTGTGTGATCCTGGGCAGATTATTTGATCTAACTGTGTCTTATCTGCAACTCTGTGATTCACTTCAGAGCTTATGTTAATATATCATGCTGTCATTTAAAAAAAAACCTGACTATAGGGTCACTCCATATATAACAATAGTGCAATTTAGGTATTTTTCACCACAAAGTTATTTGCCACTTGGCTTATGGTGACTTATTCAAAAGTCGCTTCCGTGGTGCCTCCAAGTATCAAAGACTGATGATGCTCCTTGCAGTGTCCTTTTCTGAAGTCATTTCTGTTGGTGCAATCCATATTCAAATTGGGAGGTTTGTATATATTTTGATCCCCGAGCGCCTGGACAGAGCTCTAATCACTGGCATAATAGCGGGCCCCTGCCACCACAAGTGCTGGGAGGGGGGACCCCCTTGGACTTTAAAATATTTATTTTTTTACGCTGCAACAGAAATAATTTCTTTATGAAGGCAGAGTGACTACAGAAAGAAACTGTTTCTTTTTGAAGTCTGTGGGCTCTTCCCACCCAATGACATGGAAGCCTCTAAAATGGAGGTCTCCATGTCATGGGGTGGGGGAGCTCTATGACTTAAAAAAAGATATAGTTTCTATTTGAAGTCACTCTGCCTTCATAAAGAAATTATTTCCATTATGGTTCGTTCCTTAACGGAAATAATTTCTTTATGAAGTCAGAGTGACTTAAAAAAGAAACCAATTCATTTTGAAGTAATAGGGCTCCCCTCAGCCCCATTATGTGTGTGTGTGTGAGTGTATGGTGAAAGGGTGCACACTTAAATGTATAGGTGGCTACCTGTGTGTGCCTGTATGGTGAAAAGGTGCACACTTAAATGTACGGGTGGCTGCCTGGGTGAGCCTGTATGGTGAAAAGGTGCACACTTAAATGTATAGGTGGCTGCCTGGGTGAGTGTATGGTGAGAGGGTGCACACTTAAATGTATGGGTGGCTGCCTGGGTGTGCCTGTATGGTGAAAAGGTGCACACTTAAATGTACGGGTGGCTGCCTGGGTGAGCCTGTATGGTGAAAAGGTGCACACTTAAATGTATAGGTGGCTGCCTGGGTGAGTGTATGGTGAGAGGGTGCACACTTAAATGTATGGGTGGCTGCCTGGGTGTGCCTGTATGGTGAAAGGGTACACACAAATGTATGTATGGCTGTGTGTGTGTGTGTGTCGTGAAAGGTGTGTGTGCTTGTGTCCAGGGGTGCAACAAAACCTACATTTCAGGAGGCAGGGGCTAACCCTTCAAATGTTGGGAGAGGTTCTAGCTTCAAGGGCAGTGGGGAAGGGCACACCTACTTGTGTGGGGGCATCTAACTTCTTTATGCATTCTAATGAGACTATTCTAGTGCAGCTTCAATGTTACAAGCAGTTAACTATCTCCTTTAAGTCTGAAAGCACCCACTTAATGACTGCTGTGAGAATAAGCGGTCTCCTGTCCCATCTCTACCCTTCCAATCACTTCCCTGGCATGCAAGTACTAAACCCACATCAAGATTTCAATTGCCTAAAGAATTATGCATTTGAATGCAGGTACCAACCGTGAAATGCTTTACGTTAGTAATTGCCAGGCCTTAGTTAACAGCGAAATCCAGGTGCCATTTAACATGGGTCCAGTTCTGTTCTGCAACAGCTCTGTAGGTCAGCCAGGTTGAGTCAACATAGCCCAACATAGGGTGTGGGGGGAGCTCAATGGTGTTGCACCACTACTTGTGTTTAATCCCTTGGTTACTTATTGGTAATCTTCATTACTCAAACGCCTATTCTTCCTCGTCCCAGTACTTGTGTATGAGGCATTTTGCCTCATACACAAGTACTGGGATGAGGTAGAGAGACATGGAGGTAATGTCTGGCTTAGCTACCTGCAATCCTCATTACTCCTAGTCCCACTCATCCTCATCCCAGTACTTACCTATGGAGTAGATTGTGGCAGGGTTTGGGCGGTTTGCAGGCGTGAATGAGGCCATATGGAATTGCGCACACTGCATTTGGGGGAAAGTAGCAGGACATTTTGTGTGTGTGTGCGCATGCGTTCATACTACATGCCACCCCTGCATGAGTTGGTGCAACACTTGGGCCACCCTAGTCAGAGTCTGGACACGCCACTGAGTAGCACCACACATGACCACGCATGCAGAATCTCACCAAAATCCGAATGCCGAAGTCTGCTGTACATATTTGCACTACAACTAGCATTCCTCCAGAAAAAGTACATAAACATAAGGGTGGCAAAACTGAACTGAGCCAAATAATTACAAACTGCAAACGCACCAGGAAATGATGCCAAATACCTGCTATGAAAGAAACACAGAAAGTGCATCTTCACATCGCCGTCAGGATGTCTTCACCCTAACACCATACCTGCAGCAGAGCTCAAAAGGGCACAGGGCAGACAGAAGGCCTAGATGGGAGGTGGTATGCGAGAGGAGAGTTAAACCATTCTCTAAGATAGGCTATCGGGTTAAGCGCTTGCTGCTGTGATGTGTGTTAAACCTGCAAGTCACAGGTTTGAATCTTGGAACAGCCAACACAGCCTTTTATGCTTCCCAGGTTGATACATCATTCAATCAGGCAATAATAATAACATGTTATTACAGTATATAGTGGGAGAATGTTCTAATGCCCACGAGAGACCCAAAATCTACAGTGGGGTGTTGAGATGTGGGTCTATAATTCGCGAAAACTCTTGGATAACCAAATTGAGAGTGAGAAAAGAGGAAGGGTAGGTATTGCTGATAATGTTGGCGCACCAGTGTGGACTGGACAATTCATTTTCTGAGGAGGTTAATGCACCTGGTACCCAGATCTGCGTGTCCCTGACATGTTACAAATGTGTATCCGCATAGCAAAGTCTCAGACACCCATTCTTATGACGTTGATAAAATGAGAACCATTTATTTGAGTACCAATACCTATTGTTAAAAACAGCAATATGTCATTTTCTGATGTTTACTATATTAGCCGCACTACTTCCATTTAGTGATTTTTCTTGTATTTTTCCATCTGTGGCTCAATATATCTTCCGTGAAGACCAGTGCATAAACTGCAGGGCACGCATTCGACTCTGGGCTGCCATTATTCAATCATTTATCCATTTAGAGTGGATAACATGAAGACTAAGGAGCTGGGCAATAATTACACCTAATTCTGCAAGTGTCAAGTGCCAAAGTCAGTTTTGTGTGTGTATATATATTATATATATATATAATATATACACACACACATCACAACACACACTAAATTATTTCCTCCATTTCAAAGTTTAGAGGATCTCATTATGTGCGTGGGGTCACAGTAAAACGTGGTATTTCATAAACACCTATTTGATAAAATACCACCTAATTAGGAGCCAGGATCGCATGGACTATTTACAACAAGGGACTGCAACTTTTGGCTCTCCAGATGTTTTGGACTACAACACGCATCAGTCCGATAGGGTAAAGATGTTATAGCAGTTTCGCCAGAGAACACAAACCACATTCTGGGTGTATGGCTGATGCTGGTGCTGCCTTGGACAGACAGATTGCTTCCCTCCAACATATACCCTCAAATACATAAAGTTCTGTGATAACCGCTTGTGACCCCAAAACCGCCTGCCATAGAGAATCATAGGACCAATTTTCTTTACGTATTCCTCCCTTAACAGGGGACGCATGACTCCCCAGTAGCGCTTTCACACCTGGATGTAGCATATATATGGCAAGGATATGATATGATAGTTTACTTATATAGCGCCCATACACAATGTGTTTCAAAGCACCTCACAGCAAGGGAGGGAACAAAGGAAATTACAATGGCATTCTTACAGGCCATGAACAACAAGAATTTGAAATTAACTATCGTACTCAGCCTGACGACATTTCAGATAGTGCAAGAGCTAAAACACAGATAGGAAGGAAATGGGAAACAGACAGGAGACTACCGTACTAGACCAGACGACATTTCTGGTAGAGCCGGATATTAACAAGAGGTTAGGGAGGGGAGAGGAGCAAGGAGGGAGAGGAACAATACAAGCGACTATCGTACTAGGCCTGACAACATTTCAGATAGTGTTGGAGGGGACCGAGGGGGGACAATTAAAGGGAGGGAAGAGGAGACAAACATTTGTTGCTATCATACTAGGTCCAGGGACAATTCTTATAGAGTAAGTGCATAGAAAAAAGAAAAGGATGGCGGGAAGAGAGAGGGAGAAAGGAGAGGAGGAGAAAACAGAATAAAACAGTAAGAAAAAAATATATATTTATAAATATATAGAATGCAGGTGCCAACCTTGGAGCTGTATTTCTGTGGGGTTCCAATACATCTGAACTTCAAAACTGCAATGTTCAGCCAGTGGGTCTGCATCACTGTTCTCATCTGAGACTGTTCCTGGTATCGGCATTGTGGAAGAAGTGCAAGCCTTTTATCCCTTGAATGGCCCTCACGGCATGATAGTTGTAAGTGAAAAAAGTATGTTTAACTGTAATTACTTTTTTCCTATTTTTGCATAGACCTTTGATGCCTGAAGAATGCAAAAGGCCCATTTATCCAGCACAGCCCCTAACATCAGACTGCGTGCGACAATGTCGGAATGGACACTGCACTCCAACAGGAAAATGTTGCTGTAATCCAGGCTGGGAAGGAGAATTCTGCAGAACTGGTGTGTACTGGCTTTTTATGACATCCTCAGTTTGCTCAGTTATGGCAAAATTAATGGCATTATTAAACAAATGAAATCAGTAGTCATTAGATTCTTTAGCCTGTCTTCTTTCTAACTCGAGCTGTACATAATTATAATGGTAATACCAACGAGTGGTTACTAAGCACGGGAACGGGATTCGAACCGGTGTTGCGCTCCACTGTCTTGCTTCCAAGACAAATGCGTACTTACCTATGAGGCAAGGAGCCTCATACGTAAGCACTGGGACAAGGAAGAGGGACGCGGAGGTAATTCTGGGCCAATGAGCTGATTTTGGAGGTTGGGGTAGGCGATGGGAGGGAGAGGGGATGTGTGTGGGGGGGTGGGATTGTGCAATAAATCATAATGGTTGTCCATCTCCATCCTAAGCAGGCATGATATGTGGTGATAGTTTCTAGAAAGGCATTTCGGTGCAGCCAGTCTAGTAATTCCTCAGTTTGGTATGACTTTTTTTTAACTGGACATTTCTGATAAAAGCAGTCCTGCTAAGTGTAATTACCTGGCTAGACTGGCATTTGGGTTCTGCCAGTCTAGCCATTTCTTACTGCGGTACTGTATATTTTTCTGGACATCTGTGAAAATATGATATGATATGATAAGTCATATATAACGCTCCTGTAAACAAGTGTTTTTAGGGAAGGAAAACAGAGGGAGGACAAGACAAATGATCTTACTAAGCCTTGTGCCATTCAGATAGTGCCAGTGAGAGAACGAGAAGTGCAAGGGGAAAGGGAGGCGGGAACTGCAAGGGAGAGGGGAAGGGCAAATAGGGCAGAAATGCTCTGAGTAAGTGCAGCCAGGGCAGCACGGCTCTGAGTAATGCAAGGAGAACAAGGGACTGTAGGATTACAGTTACAGCCCCTAACCTCATGGTAGGCCCGGAGGCAGTGCAAGGTTGACTGAGCAAGAAAGAGCCTGGACTCAGTGAGACTGAGGGTAGCCAAGCAACCAGCAGACAGGTAGGTCAGGTAGGTCTGCGGGGGAGGGAGAGAGAGAAAGCAGAGGAGAAGATGAACATTTTGAGCTGCTTCCAGAACTTCAGGTAGTCCAGCTCATGTTTGGGAGGTGCAGGGGGGCCATTCCAGAGGGAGGCACCTGCAGAGGATAGAGATCTATCCCCGAACCCTCTGCCTGGAGAAGCATCTAACCCTTAGGGCTCGAGAAGGGGGGTATTTTGGAAGAGAGAGTTGGATGTAGTGCGGATCCCAGCCCCAGAAAGCCTTGTGCACAATGCAAAAGGCCTTGAACTTGATACGTTTAGCCACTGGGAGCCAGTGGAGAGATTTCATGGCTGGAGAGAAATGGTCCCTGGGCATGAGGCCAAGGATAAGTCTCGCAGTCCTGATCTGGATTAGTTGCAGAGAGTGGAGATTAGAGGAAGGCAAATTGAGAAAGTGGCTGTCACAGTAGTCCAGCCTAGAGAGATCCAGGGCTCTAGAGACAGCAAGCTTCTGGGGTAAAGTGGGAAAGGGAAGAGTCCCTTTGAGGAGGTGCAGCTAGTAGTTGGACTTCTTGGCGACGTCCGAGGTGTGAGGAGAAAAAGAGAGAGTGGAGTTGAAGATGACACCAGGAATGAGCGAGAGGGGAGAGTCGGCTGAGGGGAGCCAGAAGGAAAACTGAGTGTCATCCGCACAACCCTGAAAGTTAGAGGAGAAGGTAGAGATCAGGTGGGCAAAAGGGGCCACGTAGAGGTTGAAAAACCAGGGTGAGAGGATAGAGCCCTGTGGAACACCACAGGTAGAGAGAGAGGTGGCAGGGTGAAAGGGACCAAGTTGGACCTGGGAGGGGCAGTCCAAGAGGAAGGAGGTCAGCCACTCCAGGCACTGATCCATGATGCCCAGGTTCTCACGAAGTCGATTGTTCAGGATGGCATGGTTGACCGTGTCAAAAACAGAGGAAAGTTCAAGGAGGATGAGGACAGAGCGAATGCTGGAATCAAGGTTAGAGATCAGATTTTCACAGGTGTTCAGGAGAGCAGTTCCCATGCCTCTGGCAGCTCTTAAGCCAGACTGATGGTCATGGAGACAACCAACAGATTCAGTGTGGAGAGTAAGCTGGGAGATGGCCAGCTTTTCCAAGAGCTTGGGAGAGGGGAAAGTTCCAGTGGCAAAAGAATGATTACCAAAATCGGCCAAGGCTGCAGCAAGGGTGTCAATATGGTTCTTGATGGTTCTGGAGGAGCGGGCAAGCACCTGTTTCGATGACACTTCCATAGATGGGACTTGTCTAGAAACCTCATCAGGTGTTAGAGAGAAAGAGAAGAAAGGAGGAGAGGGAGATATGGCCAAAGGGGGGCCGAGAGAGGAAGAGGAGATAGTGGACAGGATGTCCATAGTTTTAGTGCAGAAGCGAGAGGCCAATGTCGTACAGAGGTCCTGTTGAGGGAACAGGAGAGGTAGAGACCGCAAAAGGATTGGCCAGTTCCTTGCAGATTTTAAAGAGTTTGGCTGTGTTGTTAGAGGCCGCAGAGACGCACGCTTGAGTGTGTGCTCTCTTCTTGATGAGTCATATTGCTTCGACTGGTATTTTGGTGCAACCAGTGTAGGTATGTCTAAATGTGGCCTGGGATGCTTTACTGTAATGTTATTACGTGTCTACACTGGTCTACATTGCAACCAGTTGGACATGTTTTCATTGTGGCATGGCATTTTTAATAGCAAAGCATTCATGTTCAGGTGCACTGTTGGTGACTTGCATGTATTGGTTTGGTGTTACCCTACAAAACAATAGCAAACACTGGCTTTTTAGCCAATTTTTCTCAGAACGTATGCTGTATATTGCATTAAACACATATTTATATCTTTCTCCTAGTGCAGTGTACGGCATACCCCTTCAGCAGCACGTTCGTGCATATTGCGCAAGCGTGGTAATCTAGGCCGGCCCAATGTGTTGCACGACCCGTGATTTGTTGCCAAGTTGGGGGGGGGAGGCCCTCAGCATGGCTCGCAGGGGGGGGCCCAGATCTAGTGTTACACCACTGTAGAGAGCAGGCCAGTTCACATCACTATGAAGGAAGTTCTGAATGTCTGGTTCCAGGAAAATGTGATCCTGGCTGAAGGGGCACTAGAGTGGGGAGTGTTCTACCCCCAGGTCCCAGGCATAGGTGATGTTCTAGGAATCCCAGAGTTTGGAGTGTTGGGTGTGGAATATTCTGCTCCCTAAAAGTTTGCAAAAGTTCTAATGGACAGTCAGCACGGTTTGGGCAGCCGACAATAAGCATTTAGTCGTCTAGTAAGCAGTTAACAATCTGGTAAAATATACTGTGTCAAATCAGTTGACAGCATTATGGACAAGGCAGAGGGCCTTGAAGACTGGACTGATTGCCTGAGAGCCAATGCAGCTATTAAATGGGTGGCGAGATCTTCACCAAATATTTGTATGGAATTTATAAAGCAGAAACTTAGCCGGGAAGCAACAGAGCGCTGTTCGTAGGGGGTACATTTTGGGGTTTAAAAGTAAATGTACAGGACTAGCAGGGAAGCTGAGATTGAGAGGGGAGCAGGGGATGGTAAAGGTAAATAGAAAGCAATTAGGTTTGAGTGGAATGAACCTCAAGCCCAGAGATTGTATCTCTCCAGGACTGAAATCTCTGCACTGGCTCCCAGTGGCTGCGAGGATTAATTTCAAAACCCTCTGCATTGTCCACAAGGCCTTCTGGGGCCTGGGCCCTCAATACCTTCAACTCTCTCTTCCTAAATATCTTCCGTCTCACGCTGTTAGCTCATCTGCCTCCAACTCCCCCAGGGTCAGACGCTTCTCCAAGCAACAATTTGATGGTAGATCTCTTTCTTTCACCTGGGGCCTTCCTCTGGAACAGCCTCCCTGAAACTTGAAAAGAACCATCACTGGTTCCAGAAGCACCTCTAAACCTTCCATTTTGCTTCTGATTTCTCTCTTCCTCTCCCCTGCTGAACGCCTGGCTGAAACTGGTAGGGGGACTGTAGGGAGACAGAAACAGTCCCTTAGTGCAAGGTTGCCAGGGAAGGCAGTGCAGATGTGCAACTGGCAGTGCCTACGCCCGAATCAGACAGGGTGGGCAGGTAGATTTGGACAGTGCAGATTCAGCAGGGGAGAGAAGGGGAGAAAGCAGAAGCAAAGAGGAAGGTTTTGAGGTGCTTACAGAACCGGAGATGATTCTCCTCAAGTTTCAGGGAGGCAGGAAGGTTATTCCAGAGGGGGGCCCTGCCGAAGAGAGAGATCTACCACCAACTCGTTGCTTTGAGATGCGACTGACACTGAGGGAGTTGGAGCCAGATGAGCGAAGAGCTCGAGAAGGAAGATATTTGGAAAGAGAGAGTTGAAGGTAATTCGGCCCCAGGCCCCAGTAGGCCTTGTGGACAATGCAGAGGGTTTTGAAATTAATCCTCGCAGCCACTGAGAGCCAGTGCAGAGATTTCAGTCCTGGAGAGATACAATCTCTGGGCTTGAGGTCAAGGACAAGTCTCACAGTCGTGTTCTGGATAAGTTGCAAAGGGTGGAGAGTAGATGCAGGCAGATTTAGATAGAGGCTGTTACAATAGTCCAGCTTAGACAGAACCAGGGCTCTGGAGACGGTGAGCTTCTGGGGGAAGGAGAGGAAAGGAAGAATACCTCTGAGGAGGTGCAGTTGGTAGTGTGACTTCTTGGAGATGTTGGAGATGTGAGGAGAGAATGATAGTGTGGAGTCTATGATAACCCCAAGATTCGTAGCCTTGCAGGTGGGAGCAGGAAGTGGGCCAAGAGAGGCTGGCCAGAGGGCTGCAGGGAAGGAGGGGGTGGGTGTGCCAATGAGTAGGATCTCAGTCTTACTGGCATTAAGGCAGAGGTCATTGGTGGCACACCAATCCTGGAAAGCAGACAGACAGACAGAGATGAGGGAAAGGGAGGAGGAGGCCGAGGGTAGCCTGAAAATGAGCTGTGTGTCATCCGCATAGCACTGAAAGTTGGGGCAGAGAGTGGCAATCGGTGGGCAAGGAGTGCCAGGTACTAGTTGAACAGACAGGCAGAGAGGTTAGATCCCTGGGGGACACCACAGGTAGAGAAAAAGATATCAGCGAAGAACGACCCAAGTTGGACCTGGGAGGGTCGGTCAGAGAGGAAAGAAGTCAGCCACGCCGGAGCCTAACCGGTGATACCCAGGTTATCATGGAGATGGTTGAGCAGGATGGCGTGGTTGACAGTGTCAAAGGCAGAGGAGAGATCGAGCAAGATGAGGACGCAAGGGGTATTGGAGTCAAGGTTAGAGAGCAGGTCTTCACGGATGTTCAGGAGAGCAGTTTCCGTGCTTCTGGCAGCTCTGAAGCCAGACTGATGGTCATGAAGACAACCAACAGATTCGGTGTGAAGATTTAGCAGGGAGATGGCCAGTCTCTCCAGGAGCTTGCCCAGGAAGGAAGTGATGGAGATTGGGCGATAGTTAGCAGGGCAGGAGGGGTCAGCAGAGGGTTTCTTAAGGAGAGAGTGCACAAGGGAGTGCTTCAGGGGGGAAGGAAAGACTCCAGTGGTGAAGGAGTGATTGCAAAAATCAGCCAGAGCAGGAGCCAAGGAGTCGATGTGGTCCTTGATCCTTTTGGAGGAACAGGGGTGAACCTGTTTTGATGAGACTTTCATATTTCGGACTTGTCTAGAAACCTTGTCTGCAGAGAAAAGGGGAAAGGCAGAGAAGGGAGGGGTGGTGGCTGAAGAAGGGCCAGAGGATGAGCATGGAGTAGTAGGACGGGGGGGCGATAGGAGGAGAGTTAGGACAGGATGTCCTGAGTTTTAGAGATGAAGTGAGAGGCCAGAGCCGTGCAGAGGGCCTGGGAAGGGACAGGAGACGTTGAGACTGCAGCAGGATTGGCCAGTTCCTTGCAGATTTTAAAGAGTTCAGCCGGGCTGTTCGATGCCGCAGAGATGCGGGCTTGGATATGAGCTCTATTCTTGTTGAGGACGGAGAGCCGGTATTGCCTTTGCAGTAGGCGGCAGGCCAGTTTGTCAGCGGATGAGCAGGAAGCACGCCATTTCCTTTTGACCACCCTGCACTTGCGTTTTAGTCTGAGTCATACCAGGAGTTACACTTGGCTTTGGGCTTCAGGCGGATTCTCATGACAGGGGCAAGGATATCAAGAGTATCAGATATAGAAGAGTGGAGCGTGGAGAGGGCTGTGTCAGGGTGAGTGTCAGACAAAGGAGGGGGGGTGGGAAGGTGGCGGCAAAACCCTCAACTGACACGCGCTTCATGGGCCAGATGACCGAGAAGGTGGGTGGCAATGGTGAAGGTGGCTTGACCTGATGGGTAGGGAGGGTGAGGTGGGAGGATAGGAGAAAGTGATCATTCCAGGAGAGAGGAGTGGAGAGAGGGACAGAGAGGGGAAGGTCTGAGGAGATCAGAACATCGAGAGTGTGCCCTGCAGAGTGGGTCGGGCCAGAGGGAAGAATGGTGAGTGAGAGAGAGTCGCAGAGGTCACGAAAGAGACCAGAGGGGGGACAGGAGGCATCTAGGTGGATGTTGAAGTCTCCAAGAAGGAGGAGTTGAGTAGTTGAGGCCAGGAGGGAGGAGGAGAGATCCGCCCATTCAGAGAGGAAGGAAGAAATCTGACCAGGTGGCAGATAGATAGTAGCCACAGTAAGGGAATGGCTAGGAGAGAGGGAGAGCCTGCAGATGAGGAATTCAAAAGAAGAGTAGGTCTGCGTAAGAGTGACAGAGGCAGGAATCCATTCAGGGAAGATAAGGGCTGGGGGAATCCATGGATGTCCATGGATGGCCGGCACATTTGCCCCATACAAAGAATGCCCTGGATCGTTGCAGATCCTGGTTGAGGAGCTGAATGCAGAATCCCAGGAAGTTCTCTACATTTGGAACTTCAGAGGGAGTAGTGTGTGACGAATCAAAGTCTGGGGCACCAGTGGTCCAGGGATGAATATCAGTTTCTAAACCATCAATCATTCCCACACCTCTAGTACACCAGAAGGGATATGAACAGATTAAAAACAAGAGAAAGTTATAAACCTCCTTGTCCAATTTTGGTAACATGGACAGAACGGCAGGATTATCTCTGCAAGGTTGTGGATCATTGGTTAGTTGCAACACAGAGAAAATACAATTATTACCCAATGATAGAAGGGGCTGTCCAGTCAAGGTTGTATACTTTATTATCACAACAGACAGTTCTGGCACACTACAAAATACAACCCATCCTGTAAAGGAATGCAGAGGACAGACAATTTCAAGAAGGAAAAGGGATGCAATCTCTGGCACTTACCAACTAGGAAGCTTGCCTGCAGAGCCTAGCAGGGCATGCTGTGTGCTGGTTGGGTACCAGTTCTGGAGATGCTGGAGGGTTCTCTCGATTCAGTATCTCCCACTATTCCCTGGGAGATGTATAAGGGAGGGATCTTGCTTCCATCTTTGGAAATTCTGGCCTTCCTTCACTTGCAGAAGCTGTGAGGCACACTAGGCCTCATTACGAGTTGGGCGATATCCTGGCGGTAAATCTGCCAGAATACCACCTAAATGAATTACTGTTGCCGCCACTTGGTCCAGCAGAATCTCTGCCGGATTACAAGTGGTGGTGACAGTTTAATTCCCCATTTAATTTGAGTCCATTGTGCTCAATGGAGCTTTTCTGGCAGAATTACTGCAGCCGAATTACTGCTGTGATAATTCCGCTGATTTTTCGGCAGTAAGTTGGAGGATTTACCTCCAGGATTTTCCTGGAGGCCAATCCTCCACTCCAGGCCCAAACTCGTAATTTGGAGTAGTGGTAAAATTGGCAGTAATGCAGTTACCACCAACTTTACCACTTACCTCCAAACTCATAATGAGGCCCACACTGTACCTTCAGCCAGGGTCCAAATGAGTTCTTCTTGTTAGTCCTTGCAAAGTCTTCAGATGATCTGTCAAAATAGGTGGCACTTATTCATTCGTACTTGTCTTCATCCTACCTGCTACTACAGTCCTAAAAAGGCATTCCCATTCTTTTTAATATACATATGTATGTTTGTAGGCGATTTATATAGCACACACCTAGCTAGAAAGCAATACAAAGCTGTACAAAAAAGGGAGTGGCACATAATGGGTGGGGGTGACATTTTGTTGGTGTATGCTCCTAACTGGGTTTTCTTTTCCATTGTAAAATCATAGTGCCATCTAAAGTTAGTTTTAAAGAATAATTGTGTGATTATTCTGCTAGGAAGCGCAGAGAGGAGGAACATGTTAAGATGTATGATGAAGGCACTGTGGGCACAGATGCTGAAGAACCACACAGTAGAAAGCACTTAGCTTCATTGTACATATGTTAAAGGTTCCAGACAGCAACACACCCACTGGTCCTAATCATCTCAGGGCCACATTCACGCATCATCACTCATCCAACATTCTCTGATCTGTCCTTCACTCACAGTCTCCAACATCCTGTCAGTATGGATGGATGACCAGCAGGGAACTCTCACAGTACTGCTCTCGAATAGAACATCTCTTAATACAATAGCTTGTGACACTTTTGGATATTAGGAATTCTCCTCATGATGGGCCATTGTCTCAATGGCACGCATGCTTCTGTGTTATGGCCGTCCCATAACTCTGCTTATGATAGTGCAACTTTCTCTGGTGGCATTTTGAATATTTATGTGGTTGTGCGCCTGTATTTTGGCAACTTTCTTTACATGTTGTTTTGCGTGAGGTGAGAAAGTAAGTGGCTGTGTGTTTTTGGCAAAATGTTCCTTCATATGTTCTTGTGGAGAGTATGTTGTATCTGTAGCGCGTGAGCTCCGTGTCTGTGATGCCTGCCATTTGAGATACCTCACGGTTGTTTTGGCATGGGCAACACAATGACAGCTGGTCCGGGCAGCACAATGCCAGTTGCACCCCCATCAACTGTATGAACAAAATAATGACGCGGGTCACATGAACAAAGAGCGGCCATTTCCCACGGCTCTAGATGAGTTCTAAGAACGCTGTGCACCGCTTTTACCTGCTCCACACGTTTCTTACCTTGGTTTGTGTGAGATGCATGCATGAGTTGCCTTGTGCAAGTGCCCTGCTGGTCACCCCTGCGAATGTTGGTGCCTGTGAGTGACTGGTAGCTCAGTGAATGTTGCATGGGGGATAATGCATGCACGTTCTATGAATGTCGCTGACCAGGTAGGCCTGATGATGGGCAGTGGGTGTGCGCCCTTGTCTTCATGTACAAAAGAGTAACTGGTACCTATGCATCATACGTACAGTAAAGCTGGGTGTTTATATACTTTCTGACCCTGAATACTCTGCCTGCGGAGGATGCTGAAATCTGGGCCTACCTATCAGGTCACAGGTTCGTGTCCTGGCATGCCTGCTCTGGCCTCATCCATCCAAGGATAATTAAAGGAGCGCCATTGGCATAGGTTGTAGTGGGAGGTATTGTTATCAGTGCTCTGGAGCTGAAAGACTATGGCAACGTGCAGCATAGAAGCATGCCATCTAAACAACCACTTATTATGTTTAGTTGTGCGGTATGCAGATGTGATTTTATTAATTTAGTGTATTTGCTAGTATTACCATTTCCAAATAAAAACAAAAACGCTTAGGTTAGCCAATATTTGTCCTAAGGAAGATCAAAGGCAGGGTTTGCAGCTGTGTTCATAAACTCAACGGGCCTCATTACAATGGTGCTGGTCTGGAAACAATGGTGCTGGTAAGCTCACCGGCACCCTTGTTTCCGGACTGGCAAGCTACAAGTCTGCTTGCCGGGAACGTTGCTAACGGTGCCAGTGTTCCTATGTCCCCACTGCCATAGAGTCTCAAAGGACTCTATGGGAATGGGGATTAACATATTTGCTGGCGCCTGACCTCCAAGCTGCCGAACTCTTAATGAGCCGGTGGCACCGGGAGGTCAGGAGCCAGTAAATTATTCTGAGTCTGGCGGCAACCTGAATGAGGCCCAATGTTTTTTTCTAAACAGAACTTAATATTTTCGAGTGTTTTTTTAAACTAAATTGAAGGTTCCTGCATTTTGGAAGCAGTTATGGCTGCTTCCCTGCTGCAGCTCGACCAGGTCTAACGCCAGCCGGACTCATGCCTGCAGGAGTGGACTGGGAACTCGAAGAGGCCCTGGAAATAATGTTCAAAGTGGCCCCCTATTACACATTTTCAGCAAGCCGAACCTTTTCCCTATGAGAAAATTGGGAAATAAAATGAGTTACCACACAAAAGAGGAGGGAAATCAAAGAGTTCCCTATAGGTCAGTCCATCCTTGCATGCCTGGGGTACAGATCTGACATTCATGCATCTGCTGCCACTGCTTCCAAAATGGGGGTACGCCGGAAATGTATGCTTGTTTATCAAAACCGTATTTCCTTTCGCTAGCAAAGCATGTCGTGCATTGTAAAGCGAGCGTGAGGGAATACATCTGCGAGCATACAGCTCGCCATTACTTACAAGCAATTAAGCTTACAGAAAGAGATATCTTTTCAGTAAGAAGACGTGCTGTATGCAAAATTCCATCAAGACGCAGTAAATGTGTTCACGTTAGCAAATGAGCTTTATGATTGCTCTCAGGTGACAGAAGCTAGCAGCTAGTACGCCTGTGTGCATCACTGAGTAGATGGGCAGCTCGGATCTGACGTGCCCAGACAAACCCTGGTCAAAGTTCATGCCAGATCCCTATCCCTGATGGCAAAAACAAAAGGGAAGAGGACACCTTCTGCCCGAGGCAGAGCCTTTAATCTGTCAGGCAAGAGCAGTCAGCACTTTAGTTGTCAGCTATTCCATGACCAAGCCCGGCAGTATATTGTTGGCTGTTGCTTTTTGATGAATAACTTTTCAAAGTCAGCAGTTCCTTCTGCATTCTCGTTCTATCAGTGCTGGGCTAGTGGCGCAGCTCAGCAAGATAGTGCACCTGGTGCATACTCTCTGTAACCTCAGGGATATAGGCTCCTATTCTGCTACGAACGATTCAGGCTTTCATAAATTGGGTGAGTGAATAAATGCACACACTAGCAACAAACAAAGGGCCATGGCACTCCAGTCGTTGTTATTTGTTTATGGAAGTAGACCCACTTGTGTATAAGAATAAGCCTGAGGGCTTTGGCACTATACAAATAAACATAAAATAGCATATAACTGTGGGTGGAAGAAGTGATGATTGCACTGCATCCCCCTCTTCTGATGTTGTTCTGCAAGGGTTCCATAGAAATCCATTAGTACCCTTTTCCCTTCGTGGAGGGGGTGTCCTCTTGCTGTGATGTCATTGCAGAGAACTATAAAATGCATAATCAACTGCTAAGACATCACACCTGCGGGATATGGCACTTTCTCTGCCAGGTATGTCTTTCTTAATTTTTGGGTTGGAGTGGGCGAGGTAAGTAGGACCTCATATCATTGTATGTTTTGCATAGTGCTCTATTGCCACTGACTCCCTGCAATGATGGGTAGCTTTCAAATATGAGGTGTAGTCCACCTCTGAATTCCAAGTGATGACATAGACAACCCAAACTTCATTCTCATGTCTATCAGATATCCCTTGGAACCAGGCAGTCGCGCATATGCTGTAATTGATAGTCCACCATCTGCAATTCACTAAATTCATTATAATCTATAGACGAAGAAGACTAGAAAATGATGTCCGCTAGAATGACTGCCAACATTTATGCTGAGTAGTCCTCTATATTGGTCATGTATTTAAGCAAAATATCTATATCTACACATAATTTGAGTTGCTATTTTCCTGTTTCGCTGGTTCTCATTTTAACACCAGTTAAAGGATGAATGGACATGAGATCAAAATGTGAATTTAACCTCTTCATAGCATATTAAGCACAGATCTCAGGATCTGACGTTTTAACCAATCAGCCGTCTCTCAATTTAGCCAATGAGAGATCATTTCATTTCTAACAATTAGAAAACGCTCACTGACCAAAAACAATAATTCTCCTATGTTCTTCTTTGCAGCAAAATGTGAACCAGTGTGTCGCCATGGAGGTGTTTGTGTCAGACCCAATAAGTGTTTGTGTAAAAAAGGATATTTGGGGCAGCAGTGTGAAAAAGTGGATAGAAACATCCGGCGAGTGGCGAGGGCGGGCATCCTGGACCAGATCATTGACGTCACATCCTACTTGCTGGATCTAACCACCTACATTGTATAGTGTTCGGAGCCACTGTACTTGGAAAGCCAGCATATTCCACGGGCATTTACTTCGAAACTTCATTTTTAAGACTTTGTTATCCTCCTACAAACTCTTGTGAGTCCAATTAATATTATTAATTTAATTGTAGTTTCTAGTGAAACAATATATATGCATACCCACACACTTACCACAAGTGTCTTTTGCGGAATCTTACCAGATGCTCTATTTTCTTATGAGTCACTTTGTAGTTTACAGCGATTTCTGCGTAAACCACGTCTTCAGAGCGGGCCAATGACGACATAAACGATTATTTGTTGTCAGAAATGCCACATGTTTGATATATGGCCACGGCAGTCGCGCAGACTTCTCAAACAATGCAGTCTTAACTGCCCGATAAGGAGACTTCATGGCATAAGGAGGCAACATGGCGTCATCATCTGCAGCAGAGCTTGCCCAAGCCATCAGACATGATCCAGAACTTTTTGTGTGCATTTTCTAATGATAAGCTTCTGTATGTAAAGGTATGAACCCAGAAGCTTGCCATGCCGGACCTCCTGCCAAACACCACCAGCCTTGACTCAGACAAGGACACATGTGGGCCAATATCAGCTTAACAAAAACAAGGTCCAGAACTTCTCAACCTTGAACTTCATCACCAGTCCTCGTGGATCATCTGCTTGCCGACTTCCGGTATACAATGTTTTATCTCAAGGCACTAGGTTTAGGCTACCTGTTTATTGTACGTTAGCTTCCTTGATCTCTGTGAGTCAAGCTTCCTAGGTCTTTGTCTCCTGAACTTATTTAGCCTGTGCTGGAGTAAAAGCAAACACTCTGTTTTGTATGCAAACGCTTCAAGGCAACAACGAACCGTTTGTTCTTTTTCAGAATGGCCCTAAAAAGCAAAAAAACACTGCCATGTTGGCTCTCTGAACGGTCACTGGCTATGCAGCAATCATTATTCAAGTCCTTTTTTCGGATAAGTCATTCTTGCACCACTGTGTGCTCTTGTGTGCAAGGCTGACCAGAGAACACTATTTATGCGCTTGATACTTAATGGAACTGTGCAGGAAGTTAAACCCCACCACACCCAGCTTATATCCTGTGTCACACACCTCTTCGAAATGAACAATAGTAATTGCTTTGTGTTGCATATAAAGTGCGTGTTCTTCCAAGGAGCATAGTCCCTTGGAATTTGCAACTGTATTGATGCATGTTATGGGCTGGGGGAATTCAATTTTAAAATATTGCACAAATCAACATTTTTCCTGATACTACTGATTTTATTCCATCACATGCCCCTTTGGTAACCGTGACAAAAAACACCTGCCAGCAGGCGCAGAACGGCTACAGTGGCCTAGTGTTCATCAACATTGGCTCGTGCATGAGCAGAGCACTGTCCTCTTTCTAGTTCGATTTACCACAAGCCCTTTTTCGGGTTTTTGGACACAGGGGGATCTAGTACCTGTAGAACGTTTTCCATTCCCTTTGTTCAGCACTAAGCGCATTCCCAAAATACTGCTCCCTGTTTAATTTTGAAAATACAGTCCTAGCTGTAGGCCCTGAAAATTGCTAGTATGCGGTGTTGATTATTTTTCAGCGCCGTGCTCAACGAAACAGACTGAGTGGGGGGTGGGAAACAATGCGCTAGCTCTCTGCATGTACAGGGGTTCTGTGTGACCTCATGCAAAATGGAAATTGGTTGAGAGATTTTTCGCCAGTGTTTGTCAAACAATGGGCTGCATTAAAAAAAAAGTGCATGCATAATCGGCCACAATGTGGGCTCAATTGGCAGCCTATTCAAGGGGCTTCGGATTCAATGAGCATGGAGACCAAATTGCCCTCATACCCCAGCGAAAGGTGGTCCTTTCTAATCAGGCTAGGCCTCGATTGGCTGAGCAGTGTGACAAATCTGGCAGTGAACCCGGCGGCAGCCTGCCTCTGTAGGTTACTGACCAGCCTTTGTCCCCATTGATTTCTGCCTTTAGTCTTTTTGATGAATTCCATTACAAAACGTTTTACAATTTTAAAAAATGTCCTGACAACCATTTTGTAAATTGACCCTAGAATCTAATCTTCCCCTTATTCAACGTGGGTGACACTAACGCAATGTGAGCTTCTTTTGAGCGAGCCAGATGTCTAAATCTGTCAAACAGAGCAGTTTCACAATGCACCGGGCTGCTTAAGGATGCAATAACACAAGGATAAGGGTGCACAGTGTGCTGAGACCTTAGCATGCTGTTGTGTTTGTCGCCAAATTCACATTTTCGGTCACAGTGAAACACTCCGACAGTTCGAATGCAAAATGTACGTTTTTGTAGCCATTTATGCCTTTTCATGGTCCTGTTTTAGCCATTTTCTTTTTTAATCCTGCCTTCAAATCATTTCACAAGTCTGCTCATGTATGTTTCATGTACTAGGCCTGCACCCCTATGGGGTTTGTGCATTTATCAATGAAATGCTGATAGCTCCAGACATCACAGAAGCCTAGGGTAGTGCCAAACAAAATAATGTGTGTTGCATTGCATGATGGCGAACGCAGGTGAGTCACCTGGAATGCATTTCACAACACACAAGTGAGTTGTATGTGATGTTCCAAAGACATTTCGTTGCTGTTGAATTAACAATCGGACATGCACTGATGGAGACTCCATCTAACTAATACTGCCCAAGCCAGTGACAATGTGAAGTCGTCCACATACAGCCACGCCATGAAACATCATAAACACATGTATAGAAGCATAAGGAACAAACTGTATAGGATGAGCTATTCTTCCTTTTTGTAAGAGGAGGATTCTTGCTCTGACAAGTGACATAGGCACTAGTAATGGAATCCACCCATATCATTGCCACCACTGCATCCAGCAGCGAAAGCAAATCAAGATGATCTTTTCCCCTGACTCCTATGCTACAGATCTACATATACACACCACTTTGTTCCAAACAGCAACAACAAATTCACCGCTTAGATTTTTAAAAAAATATAATTTGACATAATGCATAATTTGTTGTAGCATCTCTGGTCGCATCAGTCATTGCTCTATGAAAATGGCGTCAGCATTCATCACACGATCGAACATTATATAAGTATCTTGGAAGATTTTTACCCTGCAATACATTAGTCTATCATTGCAAATGGTTAATGTACAGACCAGATTTAAATGTTAATCCAGAGTGTGGCAGGTTTCTAGTTTCAATGCCTGTGCAGAGGCTTCCTTTGGGATCTTAATTGCACCCCCGGAGGTTACTGAGTGACAAAATCATGTGGATTCTGTAATACCACTGGAACCATTAAGGACATAGCACACTCCAAGCATATTATAAATATAAAGAACCTAATTATCAAAGATTTGCACTGCAGTAAATAAAGAGATCCTCAGGAGCATCTCAGATCTGCACCTGATCCCCCTATACCCGACTCAGAAATCCCCGAAGTACAGCAAATCTGGAGGTGCCTGGAGCATTAAAAAGATGTGCTCCTGTGCACCCCACAGAGGACGCTGCCATCTCCACCTATCCTCCACTTATAGGCTTTGTGAATCAATTATAAGGTAACAGGAGCAAATCGGGATGCTCACAGGAATCTCCTGATTTGCACCAATGAAAATCTTTGGTCACAGTCCCACAGTCCTTTAAACAATACCCTTAATTAATCTATGAACATTTGCATTCTTTTCAATTATGCCTACCTCAGGAGGACTAATATTCCGGTCAGTTTAGTATAGATGTTTGTATCAGACACTGTAGCTATCACTCCCATCGAGGTTAGAAACCCCATTAGTAACCAGACATGTATGTTCTAGCATGCCACACCAGTACATGCTATCCCTTTAATACACATAAAGGGAGCATAGCATTACAGAAAACGACCTTATAAAAGTTGAAGGAGCTGGATAATATTCTTTTACTGTTATGTATATTCAGTCTTTGTGTCTCCTGATAGAATGTCACCCCAAAAACCCCCCCGCCCTGCAGTCGATACTCAGAAGGAATATGCATTGGCAATGCCTGTGCAGAACGGATCAACTTGTGGGAGTCAGAAAATTATCAACACTGAAAGGTGCTACTCACATTTAGTCGAACGCATAAGCAGTGGATCTTCCTTGCCACATCATGTCTTTGTTACACTAGTTCCCGATGAAATGTCCAGTTGATCAATTAGCAAATGGCTTCTACTTGATCCATTTGTAGCCTGTGGGGTTTGGGGATTTGCGAAACCTATTGACAGTGAAGCTTATGAGAGAACATCTACAGGTTAAGTAAAAACATCAACACAAAATAACACACACTAATGAAACATACTTCTTAAAAACAGTTGAAAGACCCAACAGGCACCAACAATAATTTCCTCCCAGATTAATATAAAAGGTCACATAGAAAAACTGGCATCTATCTTTCTGTCTGCCTGCCTCTGTCTGTTTAATTACTGGTTCCTATAGTTCTTGCCGCATTCTGACATCCAAGGGCCTGATTTTCAAAGCGTTTTCCAATGGGATTGCACCATTATAAAACGCTCCTGTGAATCAGGCCCTTAATGCTGTAGCCGCCCAATGGGAATTGTTCCAGCTCACTGTGAATTATTGTGTGCCATAACTTTCATTTGTCCTCTTATGTTCATTAGATGGAAGGCCTTGTCTTGGCTGAAAGTGAGCTTTTATGAGCCCTTCCGTGCACTATAGCAACCACTGTAAAATAAATACTTAATATACTTCTGCATGATTGGTCCTAACATGTCTTCCACCACAGTTTGTGCAGCATGTGCCTAGATAATATCAATGCTGTTGTCTGGTATATCCCTTAAAGTTATGGCCACTGTAATGATAGACCACTATCATTGCCACAGGCTTGAGGGGCCTGTGGCAATGTTAACTAGCTAATATCCACAAGCTGACCAGGTTGTGACATTGACTGGACCCTAAAGTCCAAAATAGTATAGTATTACCTTTACACACAGAGCCTCCCTGGACCTAGTCAGTTGTTGTTGAACCATTAGCTGTGCCTTGTGCTGGGTGTTTTTTTTCTCGTGTTCCTGTACCCAGACTTTTCTAGGTCTAACAGCGCACAACCTGGCTGCTACTGTCCATTTCTCCGTTGTGAGAAAAGGGCAGCCTATACCAAAGACTACCAACAGGGCATCTCCGTATCAGAAAGCAAAGTCACTAAAACACGTATTAGGGCAAAACCTATGCACCCTATGCGTTGATCTGTGTGTGTGTCTATGACACTGACGAAAAGCATGTTACTTTAGATGACTAAGGCTAATGTTACAGCTCTGCCAACAGTGGCCTACCCCTTATGGCCAGCAGGAAATGTTTTTGCCAAAGTAGCTCGTTCTCTCTAAAACCCATTCGAAAAGTATTAGAATGCTATCATTCCTTCCCGGTCCATACGGAAGGGTGTTTGAATTTGCTCAAAATGTTGCATTAATTGTGGAAACAATAGAATTCTAATTTTGGTTTTAAGTTGCTGCCTGCAGAACAGTGAAACTCATTTCTGTTTTTCATGACCTACCTTCGTATAATTTGTCAAGCACACGCATTTGGCGGTCCCTCAATCGCGGTAAATTTCTCTAACCTAAAAATGTTTTTTTTGTGGGTCTAAGTTATTTACTTAGAAGCTAGCCTTGGTTCCCTATGCTGCAGTAATTGGCGCAGCAGCCGGTCACCCATTCCTTTGTAACAACAGTTGGAATGTGGTTAGAGGCTGAACTAGCCAGGACAAGTTAGGCAGGTATGTTTATTAGGGTCAAATGAAACGTGAATGTCGTTTCTTTTCTATTTCAACACCCATGTTTCTCCACACTCAGAAAAGGTGTGCAAATGTTTTAGCCCCACAGAGAAAAACGACAGATCCTGCCTGTGGTGAAGGCAGCATATTGTTTTAAGGTTCCTGTAGAATCCACAAGAAAAGCTCTCCAGAAAAGGGGAGCGGATACAGCAGAAGAGGGAATATTCTTTGGTGAGCATTATGAGTGACAAAAAACACCACGCATGCAATGTGCAATTTGCTCCTACTTCATTTGGCGCATGCAAATGACCCTGATTCAGAAGACACAGGTCCCTGAAAGGAAGATGCAACATAGTAATGGGAAAAGCAATATTTCACCCTTTTTAAAATTCTAAACCTATACTTCACCCTTTTTAAAATTCAAAACCTATTTAACAACTTTAGGGTAATGAAGGACTTCATAGAATGTTTTTCCAAAACGGTCAGTGTGTTCCTGCTCTTCTACCTGGGTCCCAAATCTGACTTGCACCAGGCTGGTACAACGGCATATCGCTACAGGAGTAAGTCATCTGCCTGCCCTACGTGTCAAGACTCCCAATCTGTGTATGTGTTCTTCCTTTGCACTGCCTAGCCGATGCCGCTCTTCCACACACAAGTTGTGCACATGCAAAAGGCCTGTTTGTTGTTATGTGAGCCAAGTGCCATTTGCACAGACACTACATGCTGCCATACATGCTTTACAAACGTTGCCTTCTGTGCAATCCCCAGTCTGGAAATGCAAAGCACCATGTGTTAAAAAAGTACCACGTCTGCATGGCGTTGCCGTTTTGTGGTGAACAACCACTTGGAAGTTCAGGAAGTGATGGAAATGACAGGTAGGGATGGAATGAGATATGTTTGGATAAAGGGAGAAGTCTGAGCTGGGAAAGCAAAGAGAAAAGCAGCACACAGAACGTTGACCTTGGAACTAATATAAATATGAAAAACGGAAAGACATTGATAAGAGGATAGATAGTGTGGTGTGCCTTGAAATAAAAGTATGTCAGAATCTGATAGACCTAACCTTGTATATATGATTTAGAGTGTGTAGTTAATAAATCACATAATTGAATTGCTGGACATTTCATCCCATTTAGAGATAAGCAGTAATGAGGTAGAACTGCAGTGATCAATGACTCCATTTTCTGTAGCATACTAAACCGATAACCAGGCCCATAGTATTGAAAGGAAGCGATTGAATGTCAGGTAAAGCAATTAAAAGTGATCACACCTGACTCCCAATTTAAATATAGGGCTACAGCCATTCTTTATCGTACTACTTGTATTTTACTCCTTTGTCTGAACTCTGTCTTTGACCTCGCGGCAGGTGGTGTTTGAAAAATGCCTACGTCCCATGTGCCAGATGAAATATCCCATGTGCCAGATGAAATAGTGTAACCGATAAAAACTTTGATGAGCAAAGCTACCACAAGGGTGTGGCAAAAGGGCCTTATTGTTGTCTAAGAAATGTTCATAGAATTGGGCATGCATTCAAACATTTTCCAATTCGTTTCTTAAAAAGGGAGTTCATCTTGGGCTTTGTATGTAACCACTGCTACATAAAGATACCAATTTCAACAAGCACACTCTGTGTGTGAGGGGAGCTCTCAGTATAATGCATATGAACATGTATGGTGTGAAAAGCAGAATAGTTATGTATTTATGAAGTTGTAAATGCATAGAATTGGATTTATTTTTATCTGTGGTTTTTTATTCTTACACAAAGGACATTTTACGTCTATAATTTCTTTATTTTTAATTTAATATATTTTATATAAACGAATGGATAAAGTTCTGGTTGCATCGGCGGCCTGCTGTGTCTCTTGAAATGATATAATACACAATACTTTAGGCTGTGATCTAAGCAAACTACTTTGTGTGTACGTTTTAGAAATTGTTTTCATGTTGTATTAATTACTCGCTATGACGCAATGTCCAATGAACATTCGTAAATCTGAAGAAGTTGCATGAAATATGTAACTTGAAGTACGGTGTGGGGCAAATCCAGATAGTGAATTTAAGCCTGTAGCTTTTACAAAACAGGATAACAGAATATTCATGAAAGGCGCTCCGAATTCAGAAAGTATTCAGTCCAATCTAATGGTTTGTGAAATGTGACTTCAAAAGCTGCTAATGCTATAGGTGCTCAATATATATTTGTATATAACCACCCTTTCGTAAAATTAAACGCAAATCAAATAACAGTTCTGAATAGGGTAATAAACTCTTGTTAAATACACATGTTCTTTTCAGACTGTGATGAAAAACCTGTATATTTTTCTGGTGAGAACTGGCAACCATTTCTTTAGGCTCTATGTCCTTAAACATTCTCAAGGACAGAGTTAAAAAAAATCATACGTTTTCCTTTCTAATAGAAATAATGCCATAAGAGCCAATAGGCCCTATTTGTAGCACAACATATTTGCCAGGAGAAAAACCCAGAATAATTGGGGGGTTGAAAGAACACAGAGGCTGATTCACAAAGATTTTTTTCTTTAGCGGAAGTCGTGCTTGTTGTAACTTACACCAATGAAAAGTCAGATAGCTGACCACAAACAGGATTCACCAAGCAATTAGGTGTACCTTTCTACTGTTGAAAACAAAAGTGTAGCGGCACCTGATTCCCCAAAACGCCCCACTTTGACCAGTATTGGTGGCAGGACTTGGCATAACCTAACTTGGCAGTTAGCTTGGGCCATGGCAAAGAGAGACAAAATGGAAACTCATGTTTTAAAGCATTTTCCCCTTAATGCATAATACTTTGACACTTCATGTTGTCTTATTTTACACATCCCAAGCATTGTATTACTGTCACACCTCAAATGCCGCACTCATTTATGCATAGCACTTCCAGGTGGTTTTTACGTGTGTTCACAAAAGTTTTTACAACAACATTCTAACGTGTGTTAATAGATGTTAAGTTACACTTTTGTGGACATGCACCTATCTCCCATTCATATGCACGTTTGACACACCCAGAAATCCCAGACTGCTTGTGGGATGGCTACTTTTGTTGGTTACTATTACCTTTCAAATGCATCGGGCTATGCTCACGTGCTTAACATTATGCCAAATGCAAACCTGATCAGCTGCCTTAAAATGTTAGTGACTAGGCATAACTAATTCTGGTATAATTTACTATTTTATCCAGTCGTAAGCTTCACTTATTCTTGGAAGCAACTACAGAATCTATCCTATAAAGTGCCCCCCCTTCCTTACTTGCCATAGAAATCTTCTGTTGACATGATTTACAGTGGGCACTAAGTAGGGGTGATTTCTATGTTTTGCGAACCCCGAGATGGCAATAAAGGACCCAAACTCAGCAAAAATAGGATTTTAAATTGTAGGTCATAACATGAAAACAGTGTGCATCATCTGTTAAAAAGAGATATAAAGCAGAGTTGAAAAAATGCAAAATGATCCCAGGAGGACAGGGCTGTTTTTTTCTTTCAGTCTTGAAGTGCTTATGCATTTCTGATCCGAATGTTTCAGGTCTCATGCTGGAGCAGGAAGTGGCTGGGTATATTTGTTTTAAGTTTGAGTTTGTGGGGCCTCATTACAGAAATTTAAGCATAAGGGTCATATCTCAAGTGAACCCATATCCTCAAAAATTACCAGTGAGAATGAATTCCACGAATCAAGGTTTATTGGCGGCAAATACCAAATATACAAAATAGGAGTAATTGTTTGCAAGATAATAGTAGTGTAACAATAATGTTGTTTTAGATGTAAACAGCTAAGGAACGCATATGATGTAGGGAGGTGGCACCTTTACTCCAGTATGAATGAGGATGCAGTGTCTGTCCTAAAATCTTTGAAACAGTGCTTGTTGGCTACCTCACAAAGCCGTAGAACAATGTATTTTTGTAAGAAAATGCTAGCCAGCTTTCCCTATCATTGATGGAGCAACCGTGACCCTAAATCTGCTACTACTGTTTGAACATGAAAACTGAAAGTAAAAAAACTGAGAGTGGCTTCAAACAACAGTTGTCAGTATAATGGCTTACACAGTTCATACACCTGCTCCAGAAATAATTGTGTAAGCCTAGGCTGGCATCTCAGCATGCTGACCCATCATAATTTGATTAATTTGTTTAGGAAAACATTAACATTTACTATCAACATGCTTTCATAAATGTCCATGGCCTTCTGAGGGAATAATAGTACAAGGGGTACTCAAAGTTTTGTCAAAGGCCCCCCTGGTTCAATCATTAACAACGTTAGGCTTGCCTAATAAGTTGTGTCAATTTGGGAATGTTGTGTGTAAAAAGCACAACATCTCTCTAGCCTGTGTTGACAGGAAAAAAAAAGTATGCAAGGGAACCCCCTAAAAAAGCACCTCTCCCGTCACATCATTGTGCGCGTAATGTGCCTGAATTATGACAAGGGAGGGTTCTCTTTTAACCGATATTGTTGGAATTGCTGAAAACATACAATATAATTACTAGAAGAAAACAATAGAAACCCTATCTAATTAACAAATCTGTGGTCTCTTGCTATTTTTTAAAGTTGTAAATAAATGATTGTTCGCTATTTCTTTTTAGAGTTGTAAATAAATGCTTACAGTAAGAATCTATACGCACACATTTGTATGTGGCCTAAAACCTGGATATACTTAGAAAAAGTGAATGCCCATCAGATTCTAGTGACACCCACATTCTCTAAGACAATGACACCTTACATTTGTGAACAAACTCAGGGCCCCACCAAAACTCAGGGTCTTGACATTTATGGCAATAGAACACCCAGACTGAAATGTAATTTTGCATTCCACCCCAAGCACGCTCACCTATAATGTTAGGACACTGTATTGTTTCCGCCAAAACAGGAAGACCTAGGTCAAGTAGGTTGCAGAACAGAAAAAATTGCCTTCCATCTCCTGAGAAGCCCATTACTTTGCTTGTAGTGGGACAAGTAGAGGGCCACGCTGATCTACCAGATAAAAATGCACTGAGCATCTGCAAAGAGCCATAATACACATTAAAACAACTCACAGATTATTTCTTTGCCAAGCTTCTCCTTTCAAGGATGCTGTCTTGTGCCATTAATATATGTTATTTCTGACATTAGAAACTACGTAATAAACGTAGGCGAATGAAACAAATTGTGCGAAAAACCACCTGTATTTCCTGGGTGCAGCATCATTCAAGGGTACCGGGTGGTCCAATCCTTTATTGCCACTTTGGGATTCTAGAGTCCTTTACAACCACTCAGCCTGTGGCCCTGGGGCTTATTATTTCACCAGCAGCTGTCAATAGTACTGTGGATATATATCCCTCTGAGTTTTAAATTCTATTCTGGCAATTAGGCTTACACTGCCTTTTTGTAACTGTGCCCATTGCCAGTGATGACTTAGCAGGGAGAACAAATGCTCTGTATAGATGCCTGCAATAGTTCCCCCTATTTTCCAAATATTCCTGTAAAGAATAGCTTTTATCCAAGGATCCGGATGGGGAAATTTGAAACTGTTTCTACCATGCACACTGTCTATCAATACTGTTTTGACTGTATATTCTTTCTTTTATTTTATGGTGCAAAGTCTTCTAATGTTCGTAATTTTCTCTGTCAAACCGGGATAATAATTTATCACAGAAATATACTGCCTACAATGCCTTATAAATGAATACAATGGCTAGAAATGTACGAATGTTAGATCCCATAGGATTTGATTGGGTTGGACATTCTTCAAAGCCTTATCAATGAACTGTTTGTAAAGTTTTATTTTATTTCGCGGATCTCATGGTTTCTATTCACACATGTAAAATAGTTTTTCAACAATATGTCTAAATTAAATTTCTGGCCTTGTATTTATAAATGTGTAGCACTTACTGTGGATTTTTTAAATATTTGCAAAAAATATGGTTGTTAAGTATAGACTAAATATGTTTGAAATTGGTCTGCATAAGATATTAAAAGCATTGTTTTTACCATGTTTTCAGTGTTTCACATTCATTTATTTATCACAAATGGCCATGCAAAGAGAAAATGTACAGAACGTGGTGTATTAGATATGGCTTTGCTCATTGGTCTACTGAAGCGTGAAGAATGGTGCAATACTTTGGAAAGAAGGATGGCTTTTCCAATAAAACAAACATGTACAATGAATAAAAAAGTGCATTTCAACATTACCAACGCAAGATTGACATTTTGCGGGTGTAAACATTATATTGTACTTTCTGCTCTCAGACCCCTTCTTTTGCTACATTAAAAGTAGCCTCATCTCATAATATTTTGTTAGGCAGAATCACATGCAGTACCCTTTTGGAACACTACACACAATTAAGACTACTAGTGTAATTACAATTTCACCTTTGGTACAAGCCTGTACTACACAGTAATGTGGTAGCAGTGGCTGAGCAGCCAGACTTATCTCAAGAGTAAAGTGAGCAGTACAAGAGGTTAAACAAAGGAGCAGCAATCACAGTGGTTCAAACAAACACGTACTCAAGGTTTCTTGGTAAAAGAATATACATTTATTTACACAGTCAGTTGGAAAACATTCCAATAGTAAGTGCAGCTCAATATCACAATTTAGTATACTACAATACACAACCAATCAGTTTCTGGACAAGTTCAGCTCCCCTGAAGTGGGAGCAAAATGGCAATTAAGTTACTTTAAAAAGGGGTAAAAAGACAAGGTTAAAAGAATTAAAGCACAAATACTTTCAGAGGTAGGGCAAACGGTTGCACAACACTACAACCAGCAATTCAATTCAATAGTCCTGGCCAAAGTCAATGGTTCAGAGTCTTGGATAGGATAGCACAGTTCTGGTTAAGTCTTTGCCACGTTTTTAGAAGAAGTTGGTCAGAGGAAAAGTTATATGTCGGTTTAGGGAAGGACAAGCCTTCAAAGTTGGGAAAGTTTCACAAACATTTACCGCGACAGGAAGGATTTCTTGACCGCACTTGTACAGTACCTTTAAAATGAAGAAGAGCTGTAGCTGAGGCAGTTGGTCCTGGCAGTTCCTGCAGATCTCGCTTTTCCACGCGCTTCATTCGTGGGGACAAGGAGGACGTCGGGAGGTTCATACACTGCCCAGGGAAGAGGCCACAAGCTTGGCAAAACGTGGGTTTATTTATTTATTTATATTTATATAGTGCGCAGACAGCCCATGGGCATTGAGGCGCTGTTACTTGCAAGAGCTTAGTTACAAAGGTACAGGTAAGGTGTGAGTGCCTTAAAGACCACAAACTGGTATCCTTCTCACTGGCTATCCGGTTTTCAACAGCACTCTGAAGAAAATTCGACCAGTATAGAGACAGTGTCCAGGTGACCTGCGAGTTGGTTGTTCCCACCAAACTCAAGGGAAGAAGTTAACCATGAAGGGCTTCTCTGTCGATGGAGTTTCAGGCAATTTGGACCTGCAGCAGGGCTTCACCGGTGGACCAGGAGTTGCAGGAGTCATCTTCCTTCAGCTCGTCTTAGGTTCTTTCGTTCCAGTGGTCGACTCTCCTTTCCAAGTCCCAGAGGCTTGCTTTTAAACAGTTTTCCCCCATTCATTCCAGCCTAGCTGTCACTCACCCAGCAGGGTGGCTGGCCTTGCCAGACAGCCAGTCGGCCCATCACGCCAGAGTGCATTCAGGTCTCCTAGGAGACTAAGCAAAGTGAGTTTCGGGCACCTCCCTCACATCCTGTCCACCCCAGACACTCAGGCACCAGAGGAGGGCTTCAGCACTGAAGCCCGCCAAAGGCCAACAAACAAAGGGACCAAACCTGGTTTGGCACGCACAGACAAACACTAGAAGGACCTTTCCAAAAAGAAACAGTGAAAAAAGTTCACCGGAGTCTGTTTTTACAGTTAGGTCTTGGGCGCCATATTGGAAAACATGGCTGCCCCGATTTTTAGCTACCGGTGTTCGCGGTCGGGAAAAATCATGGAAGTTTGTTCTAAACCAATGCCACCAGCCATTTCAAGAGGGAAAGGGTAACATTTGACTGTTACATGAGTGTTTAGACACAGGGGATGCTAGGCAACCCCTCCAGCAGTCTATAGGAAGATAGTGTGTGCTGGGTCTGTGCATTTAAAAAGACTAGTAAAATCAATTTATTTTTACATGCTCTGGGAGACAGTAGTCAGTCCCAGAGAAGGTATTTAAACCTTGGGAAGTATGAAAGACATCCCTGTGCCACTGCACTGAAGGTGTTGTTTGACACACAAGAAAAAGATGATGCCTATGGAATTGTTTTAAAACTCCATATCCAAAGAACACAAAAGTAAAACACACATCAAAATACATGAAAGAGTGGCAAAAAAGGCTCACACTCTTTCCAGGTAAAAAATAAAATCCTAGAAATCCAGCAAAGTGGTTGGGGGTCTCAAAAGGTAAGGGAAATTAGCTCATTCTTGAGAATTCTCCCTAACATATTTACAACAAGAAATCAATCAGAATTATTGTACAGGAACACACAAATAATTTAAGCGTATTATCCACACCTTACATTATTCACTGAAAACAATTAAGACACTACATGCAAAGTAGCAGCTACATCGCTTAAAGATCGTGGGAGATTACATATTTGGGCATCTGTAGTGTAGAATATGGCAATTGCAATTTTCTACACTGGGCCACAAAGTATGGTTTGTGGTTTGACCGCAGGCTATAACGATGGTGTGGAAATGTCAAAGTGAATTAAATAGAAAAATCAATCACGGTAGCATCAAAGATGAAAAACATAACTTGTGTAACTAAAAGAGAAAATATAACAAAGTTACTTAAATGAACAGGAAAAGAGTATAAAGTGATGGCTTAAAGGATTGCACTATTTCTCCCCACTTCAAAATCTTTTTAAATGGGAAAGGGCACCTTTGAAGTTGGAGAAAGACAAGACTTTGATCCAAAGTCGAAAGACTAAATATCTTGAAAGAAGATGTCAGGGAAATCTCGAGTAAGAATTGTTACTGGTAAATTATGCATGCTTGAAGCCTTTTCATCCAAACTGTTGATGTGAAATGCCAATACAAGGGGATTATGTAGCATAAACCTACTGAGAGCTTTTAGCACGTTACTGCCAAGAGGTGGCATACTTGGCATCCTGCTTCACCCCTAACTCCCTTGAGTATTATTTCACTCCCTCCACAGCACCCAATAGGAAGAAATATATTCATGGTGCCCCTCCCTCTCTTTCACATGCTTCATATGCCCTCTTGTCCCCTCACCTCAAAAAGCAAAACATATCTTGCACCCTGCCACTCACACCCAACACCCACTGTGATGAATCAACTTCCGGGTGTACCAGTGGTCCATGTGTGAATATCGGTTTCTAAACCATCAATCAGCCCACACCTATAATAGACCAGTAGGGATCTGAACAGATTGGAATAACAAGCAAATTATAAACCTTTTTGTCCAATTTTAGCAACTTGGATGGAACAGCAGTCTTATCTCCGAAAGGTCGTGTATCGTTGATTAGTTGCAACACAGCAAAAATATTATTACCCAATGATAATAGGGACTGTCCAGTCAAGGTTGTAGTAAGCATACTTACTTCAGTTACATCACAACAGACAGTTCTAATAATACTACAAAATACAACCGACCCTGTAAACGAATGCAGAGGACATACAGTTTCAAAGAAGGAAAAGGGCTGCAATCTGGATACTGACAGGAGGATTATCGGTATGGTTAATAACCACAACGGTTCAAGGTTTCTTGGCTTTAGCATGAAGGGAGCAATGGCTCTTAAAATGTCTGTAGGGGACTTTGGGGAAGGACCAGGGCGACAGAACCAGAATGTGCCCTGTGCGATAGATGTTCTTGGTGCTAGAGAGGGTTCAGTCCGCTACAGGGCGCTTTGCCGCTTCTGTGAGAGAGTTGAAGCCAGGAGTCAGCTGCGGTATCATGCGGCAAGAAGGTGCAGCCAGCGAAGCTGGCCGAACGGCTGCAGGCTGGATTACATGGCGGCTCTGGGTCAGGCACTATTGTCTCAGTGCTGTTCGGCGAATATGAAGCACTGGTCGAGACTTCTCGGATTTCTTTAAGTGACAGCGGCTAGATAAAGGTCAGCGTTGCTGTCGGTTGAGGATTGAGGAACTCGACTAGCTCGCAAATGTCCTTTAAGGTGGAACGCGGTAGATGCTTGTCGAAGGCACTTCTCCAAGCTTCTTCAAAGGGCTTGTCCTGTCCTTTAAGGGCTGACAGCCCAGAGCTCTGGAGTGTGTTGCAGGCACTGGCTTATCCTTAGTTGTAGGTTCAGAGAACTTCTGGTACTTCCTACCTAGGAAGCCAGCTACAGAGCCTAGCAGGTCACGCTGTGTGCTGACTGGGTCCTGGTTCTGGAGCGGCTGGAGGGTCTTCTGAGTTCGGGATCTCCCTCTGTTCCCTGGGAGATGTTTAGGGGAGGGATTTTGCTTTTCTCTTTGTAAATCATGGCCTCCCTTCACTGGCAGAAGATGTAAGGCAGACTGTACCCTCAGCAACGATCCAAGGTTGAGTTCTTCTTACTGACCTCTTGTGAAGTCTTCAGGCGATCTGCCGAAAGAGGAACTACAGCCCACTTTTAAAGCCAAGTGGGCCACAATAATTGGTTTAGGCTAAGATTACCTTAATAAACCAACTCGGAGGGGCCTACGAACAATGTCCTGAATGCCTGGGGTCATAATCAGAGTGCTTTGCAACAGGAAAGGTAAAGGGGTGAAAACAGGAACACGGTGTGCCCCAGAACTAAAATGGCGGAAACCTTCTCTGAGCAAAACGATCTCTGGCAACACTACCATGTGATACTAAGTCCCACCTATCTTCTTGTCTGTTGTTGATCAAAGAGTTTCTCTGGTTAATGGTCCTCTTTATGTGGTCCCTGTTAAAGCGGCAGGTCTCCCTTGAAGAGGTGGCGAGACCAGACCCTCTGGCTCCTGCATACAATATTCTCATACCTTATTAATGGGGTTCCCCTAGTGGGGTGGCCTACTATAAACGGTTTCATCCAAAATGACAGATTATATATGTCCGAATGCGAGAAATGGCTGAATTTTGGCTGTTCGAAAAATTCAGAACGGCTGAAAAGTTCGACCAAATCACGCATTCGGTGCTGGGTGCTGCTGGGGTGGTCCCCCACACACTTGCTCAATATATTGTGAAAAATAAGGGCTGTGGGGTCTGCGCATGTGGGGGGCCCCCTGTGGAGCCATGCAGGCCCTCCCCCAAACAAAAAAGAAAGAAGAAAAATAAAAAAGAAAGGACTCTGTGGCGGCGGTTCATGATCACAGAAGTGAAAGGGAACCGGTGTTGCAGGAACCAGCGAGTCGGAGGCAAAGTAAGTAGGGGGTTGGAGTCTGTGCAGGGGTTTGGCCAAGTCTGAAATGCTCAGGGGAGAAAAGACTAAAGGTTATTTTGAGAAAATAATCTTCGGTCTTTTCTCTCTCGAACATTTGTCACTCGGTCTTTCAACCCCAATCCCTGTAAACAGCAGTCCCAGACATGATGGCTCACTGTCATTGAAATTGAGGATGGGAGCTGCCGTCAAGTTGACACAGTTACATATGAAAGGTTGTTGGGTTTCCGGTCTCCTTTGTTAAGGGGGCCTGTTTGAAGTACCCTCTATTGGTATGTTAATCTCTTCCACAAGCTGCAGGACCTAAAAAAACAAGCAGGGCAGATCCATGGAGCCTTTGTTTGTTAATCAGGTTGGCCATTGCAGGGGGAAGCTTGGTTCTGCCCTTTCCTGGAGAAGTCATAGTATACTTCTGGCTGTCACATTCCAACTAAATATGACAGGGTGGACGGTGCCTGTAGTTTGTGTCCACCCAGAGTACACGGGTCTATGCTTTTTTCATGGTGTGAGCATTTGAAAATGGGTGTGATTTAGCCCCACACATTTTCCTCTGAGGTTGGACCACCATCATTTCACTTAATTAAACATTTCAAAAAGCCCAGGCAAGCACAGGCCCACCATGCAGATGGTCGAATTCCTCACAGGCCCCCTCCACCCTCAACATGTGAACTACCACCCTACTGAGGGTCTGGTTCATCATCTAAGTGAAAGTACCGGCTTAGGTAATATGCATTTCCCTCCTGGGAGCAATCTCTTGTGCTGGATGTCCATATCCCATCCCTGTAGGGATGGGATAACACTTTTTCAGTGATGGCCCAGTTCCTTTCGCTTTATGACAATCATCTGCTAATAGAGGTGACAGCTTCCTCTACCCCTTGACCATAGTCTGGCACTTTCAGAACAGGGGCCCTGCACAATCCATCCTTCAAATCCTGAAACTAGGTTTGGCAGGTGGGGGTCCCAGTTACCTTCTTTGGCATTTTCTTGGAGGTTACATCATTCAGGGGCATGGCAATGGTCCCATATTTCTTGATGAATGACTAGTAGTACCCGGTAAGACCTAGGAAGGCTCTCACCTGTGTCTGTGTGGTGGAGTTGTCCCAATTCTTCACAGCCTGTACTTTAGATTCCAAAGGTTGTTTCCTACCTCCACCGACCAGGTGGTCTAGGTAAATTACTGTGCCCTGCGCTATCTGGCACTTTGTGCCTTGATAGTTAGACCTGCATTCTGCCACGCCTGACACACTTGTTTCAAGTGGGTTAAGTGATCCTCCCAGGTATGGCTGAACACAGCAATGTCGTCTAAATAGGCAACAATGAGGTTTTCCTGTCCAGACAAAACCTGGTTAAAAATCCTCTGAAAAGTGGCAGGGCCATTCTTCAATCTTAAGGGCATATCAGTGAACTGAAAATGTCCTTCTGGGGTAGAGAATGCTGACCTCTCTCTTGCTCAATCGGTCAAGCCGACCTGCCGATACCCTGCAGTGAGGTAAAAGGTGCTCATGTACTTGGCAATGCCAAGCTTGTCAATGAGCTCATCTGCACAAGGAATGGGGTGAGCATCTGTCTTTGTGACAGAATTGAGCCTCCTATAGTCCACACAAAAGCGGACTTCAGTCTTCCCACCACTGGTCATTTTAATGACCAGTTCCAACGGGCTAGCCCAGGGGCTGTGGGGTGGCTCTAACACTCCTAGGGACAACATCTTGGAAACGTCCTCCTTGATGGTGTCCCTGACCTTATTGTACATCCAGCATATCCTACTCTTCACTTGCTTACTGTCTCCAGCATTCACATTATGCGACCTGGAGTCAACGGTAGCAGACCAGAAAACTGTCCCAGTAAATGGCCACAGTCTGTCAGTTGCTGTTCTGACAAGTCTGTTGCAATGTTGACACCATCAACTGACCCATCCGTGACTTCAGTGTGCAGGAGGTCTGGGAGGGGATTGGTCTCCTTAGTCTCTCCATCCATCACTAACGCCATGACCAAGTCATCCTGGCTATAATGGGGTTTTATCGGCTTGACATAAAAGACTCTGCACATCTCTTTAGGTCCTCTCACATAAATGTGATAATTTACCTCACTGACATTTTCAAGCACACAGTAAGGCCCAGTCCACTTGTCTGGAAGGGCCCTGGGTTTGACAGGTTCCATAATCCACAACCACTGGCCTGGGAAAAAAAACTGTCAATGTGGCCTTGTGGTTGTTTCAGTGCTTCATCAGCTCCTGACTGGCCTTGAGATTCTTTGTTGACTGTTCCATGTACTTTGTCATTCTATACTGAAGGCCAAGGACATAGTACACCACATCTCGTGTGGGGGATGAGGGGTTGCCCTCCCATCCCTCTCTCACTAGACTGAGTGGACCTCGTACAGGATGTCCAAACAGAAGCTCAAAGGGGCTAAACCCTACTCCGTTCTGTGGCACATCCATGTAGGCAAACAGTAGGCATGGCAGGAGAATATCCCATTTTCCCCTCAGGTGCCACCTTTCATGACTTTCAGGGTCTTGTTGAACCGCCCAACAAGCCTGTTCGTTTGTGGATGGAAGTATACGAGAACCAGTAGGTGACTCCACACTCTTTCCACATAGCCTTCATATATGCTGATATGAAGTCTGTGCCCCTGTCAGAAAGGACTTCTTTGAGGAAACCAACACAGAAGAATATCCCAGTCAGAGCCTCACAACCACAGGGTTTTGATGCTCCTCAGAGGGGCAGCCTCAGGGTACCTAGTAGCGTGGTCTACCACCACCAAGATGTATCTGTTTCCTGAGCTGGTTTGGGGAGCCAAAAGACCCACAATGTCTATGCCTAGTCTCTCGAAAAGCCGCCCAACCACGGGTAGTAGAATTAAGGGGGCCTTTGTGGCACCGCCTAACTTGCCAGAAGCCAGACAAGGAGGGCAGGACCAGGCTAATTCCTTGATTTTTAAGCCAACTCGGGCCAGTAAAAGTGCACGAACAACCGGTCTGATGTCTTAGTCACTCCCAAGTGACCCGCTAAATGTATTTGTTGAGCAAAATCCAAAAGGAACTTTCTGTGGCATGGTGGAATCATCAATCTGCTGGTACCCTCACCCTCAGAGTCCTTTGGCTCACTGTACAGGAGTCCACCCTCCCAGTACACTTTGAACAGTACAGGGGTCTCACCCTTAGCCTGCTCCTCCACCCACTTTTGCAGGCCCCCCAGAGTGGGACACTCTTTCTGGGCTTTGAAGAAGTCAGTCTCACCTGGGCCCACAGCTGATGCAAACACATCCAGCTTGGGCAAGCCCTTCAGACGTTAACTCACCTGGTCCTTCATCTCAGGTTTCTGTGCTGCACCAGGGAGCTCTGAAGTCACTGAGTCCACTGCTACCAAAGTAAGGTCCACAGTGGCTACTGGCTCCTTTCCCGCAAGAATAGGCAACTAAGCAGCCTGTGGAACAAGCCCGCTGGAAGCACTCCAAGCCCTAAAACGGTGGGAGCCTTCAATCTGACGGCCTCTTTGGCCTTCGATCTGGTAGCCGCCACGACAATCTCGGGGTCAGGAAGATCATTACCCAACAGACATGGGAGATTGATTGAGTCTTTCACCACTACACAGTGCTGGGTCATTGCACATCACCAACTCTACTATCACCAAGGGGAAATTACTCTTTCTGTAAAACCCACTGATGCTACAGTCAGGCCAATCACTATTCAGTCTTGGGTGTACCCACTGGCGTGTGATAGCAGTGATGCTAGCTGCGATGTCTCTGACCGCCGAGTTTTGTGTTCATTGATATACACATGTTCTAAGAACAGTTGAGTATTATTGGGAACTGGGATCTCTTCTAGAGACCCGATACCATTCCCACTCAGTAGAACCAATCCACATTCAGCCACTCTTTGACCTAGTGTGAAGTCCTCCTTTAGGAAGCCCACACTAATGATGGCCTCCTCCATGAGTCCAAAATTCACTGTGGATTGCTTGGGTAAGCCCTTGCAAGCAGGATCCCTGTGAGGAATTCAACCATCCGCATGGTGGGCGTGCGTTTTTCAGTTACTTCCAGCATTTGCAGAGGTTCGAAGGCTCTGGTTCGGGTAAGGGGAGCGGGTTGGGTGAGCGAATGGCGAAAGAAACAATGAAGTGATAGGAGTAGTTGATAGGGGTGGGGGGGTTTAGATGTATCAAGTTGTGGGAGCTGAAGATGGCATCAAGTGTGTGTCCTTTATAGTAAGTCGGCCCGTTTATGTGGGTATGGAGATTAATCGTGTCAAGGCCGTCAACCAGAGAGTGGGTCATAAGGTTGGTGGGGATGTCAAGCCATATGTTGAAATCTCCTAGAAGGGTGAGGGTGGGATGGTTTAGTTGGAGGGTGGCCATAGTGCCGCAGAGGTTGTTTGAGAATTGTCTATCGTAGCCAGGGAGTCTGTAGATGATTAGGAAGCTGTGGGAGAACGAAGGGGGGAGGGATAGTTTTACGAGGAGTGATTCGCAGGAGGGAATGTATGGCTGGTTGTCGATGATTGAGGCGTGGAAGTGGGACTTGAAGGCGATTGCTATTCCTCCTCCTCTAGAGGGACGGTTCAGTGGGATGAGGGAGTAGTCTGGGGGGAAGGCTTCATTGGCAATAGGGGCAAACTCATCAGAGAACCAGGTTTCCGTGATAAAGACCAGGTCTGGTTTGTCAGAGGTGAGGCGGTCAAAGAAGCTGTGTCTGTTCTTTGCTACCGATCGGGCATTAAAGAGGATGCAATTTACTTTGGTAATGGAAGATGGCGAGGGAGTTGCAGAGGTGGGGGGTGGGAGGGGAGAGGTTTGAAAATGGGGAACGAGAGGGGGGGTGGTTGATGGTCGATGGGCAGAGTAGGCGGGCAGCTGAGTTGGTGGGTTTGGGGGGGAGGGGTTGGACGGGTGTGACGGGTTGATTGGATTTGGCTCGGAGGATTTGAAGGTGGGGTGTGGGGGATTAGGAGATTCAGTTGTGGTCGGTGAGAATTTGAGGGAGAGGGGTTTCAGGTAGGGTAAGGCAGGGGGAGGGTGGTGATGATCGAGATTGGAAGGATGAGGGGGTGGGTTGAGACAGGAGTGACGATGAGTACTGAGAGATTGAGGGAGACCAGGTACTTTTCCTCTTCAGAGTTTGTGTTGTGGTTGGTGTGTGAGAGAGGGTAGGGGGGTCAGAGGGGGAAAGGGATGCGGCTACTGTTCTTTCCAGGGCGAGGCGTGCCAATTTTTAGGGAGGGGAAGGAGTGGGGTCGGAGGGGGATGGTGGAGGGAGTTGATGAGGGGAGTGGTGGTGGGTGAATGTTAGCGGGGCTGGGTGTGCTTGGGAGGGTAGGCCGGCTGTTAGTCAGGGGATCGGGTATGATGATAGTAGGCGGGTGGGTGGAGGGGATGGGAGGAGCAGTGGTCTTGGGATGGTTGGCTCGCCATCGTGCCAATCTGGCGGGGGGGATGGGAGGTCGGGCGGGAAGAGAGGCGGGCGTGAGGGGGTAATTTTCAGCGGATCTTGGTGGAACTCATGGTTTGGATTAGTTTGAACTGTGTTATAGTTGGCGTTGGATGATTTCGTTCACACCTTCCCACTTCAACTATATCACTGGATGTATAATGTACACACTCTCTATGACTAACTGTACTACGGCTGTACCACAGCGATTATTCACACTTTCTAAAATCAACTATACTATCTGGTGAGAATCTTCACAGTTTCTAAATTCAACTAAACCATCAGGTCAGATTATACACAGTTTCTAAGTTTAACTAATCCGCAGAGTGATATTATTCATATATCCTAAATTCAACTATACCGCAGGGTGATATTATTCACACTTTCAAAGTTTTAAAATTCAACTATACCATACGGTGCAATTATTCATAGTTTCTAAATTAAACTATACCATAGGGTGATATTATCCACACTTTTTAAGTTCAACTATACCATCGGGTGAGATTATTCATAGTTTCTATATTCAGCTATACCGCAGGGTGGGGTTATTCACAGTTTCTAAGTTCAACTATATCACAGGGTTATATTATTCACAGTTTCTAAGTACAACTATACCACCAGGTGAGATTATTCACCGTTTTCTTGTTCACGGTACCACTGGGAGAGATTATTCACAGTTTCTAAATTCAACTATATCACAGTATCTATTTGGATTTTCAGAATGCAACTAGGTCGCGGGTATGCTATTAGGCCGACTTTCTAAATGGCACTAAACCACGGGTAAGCTATTAGGCAGACTTTCTAAATGTAACTAGACCACAGATATGCTATTAGTCAGACTTTCAAAATGCAATTATACCACAGATATGCTATTAGGCAGACTTTCTAAATGCAGACTACACCACAGATATGCTATTAGGTGGATTTTCTAAATGCAACTACACGACAGGTATGCTATTAGGCAGATTCTCTAAATGCAATTATACCACAGATATGCTATTAGGCAGACTTTCTACATGGAATTGTACCACAGATATGCTATTAGGAGGACTTTCTAAATGCAACTACACCACAGATATGCTATTAGGCAGACTTTCTAAATGCAATTATACCACAGATATGCTATTGGGAGGACTTTCTAAATGCAATCATACCACAAATATGCTATTAGGAGGACTTTCTAAATGCAAACTACCCCGCAGATATGCTATAAGGTGGATTTTCTAAGTGCAACTACATCACGAATATGCTATTAGGCAGATTTTCTAAATGCAATTATACCACAGATATACTATCAGGCAGACTTTCTAAATGCAAACTACACCGCAGATATGCTATTAAGTGGACTTTCTAAATGCAACTACACCACAGATATGCTGCTAGGCGGACTTTCGAACTGCAATTATACTGCAGATATGCTATTATGTGGACTTTCTAAATGCAACCACACCACAGATAAGCTATTAGGCGGACTTTCTAAATGCAATTATATCACAGATATGCTATTAGGAGGACTTTCTAAATGCAATTATACCACAGATATGCTATTGGGAGGACTTTGTAAATGCAGTCATACCACAGATATGCTATTAGGCAGACTTTCTACATGCAGCTACGCCACAGATATGCTATTAGGAGGACTTTCTAAATGCAGCTACACCACAGATATGCTATTAGTCAGACTTTCTAAATGCAATTATACCACATATATGCTATTAGTCAGACTTTCGAAATGCAAACTACACCACAGATATGCTATTAGTTGGATTTTCTAAGTGCAACTACATCACAGATATGCTATTGGGCACATTTTCTAAATGCAATTACACCACATATATGCTATTGGGCAGACTTTCTAAATGCAAACTACACCGCAGATATGCTATTAGGTGGACTTTCTACATGCAACAACACCACAGATATGCTGCTAGGTAGACTTTCTAACTGCAATTATACTGTAGATATGCTATTAGGTGGACTTTCTAAATGCAACTACACCACAGATAAGCTATTAGGCGGACTTTCTAAATGCAATTATACCACAGATATGCTATTAGGAGGACTTTCTAAATGCAATTATACCACAGATATGCTATTAGGAGGACTTTGTAAATGCAGTCATACAACAGATATGCTAATAGGCAGACTTTCTAAATGCAGCTACGCCACAGATATGCTATTAGGGGGACTTTCTAAATGCAGCTACACCACAGATATGCTATTAGTCAGACTTTCAAAATGCAATTATACCACAGATATGCTATTAGGTGGATTTTCTAAGTGCAACTACATCACAGATATGCTACTGGGCAGATTTTCTAAATGCAATTATACCACAGATATGCTATTAGGCAGACTTTCTAAATGAAAACTACACCACAGATATGCTATTAGGTGGACTTTCTAAATGCAACTACACCACAGATATGCTGCTAGGCAGACTAACTGCAATTATACTGAAGATATGCTATTAGGTAGACTTTCTAAATGAAAACTACACCACAGATATGCTATTAGGTGGACTTTCTAAATGCAACTACACCACAGATATGCTATTAAGCGGACTTTCTAAATGCAATTATATCACAGATATGCTATTAGGAGGACTTTCTAAATGCAATTATACCACAGATATGCTATTGGGAGGACTTTGTAAATGCAGTCATACCACAGATATGCTATTAGGCAGACTTTCTACATGCAGCTACGCCACAGATATGCTATTAGGAGGACTTTCTAAATGCAGCTACACCACAGATATGCTATTAGTCAGACTTTCTAAATGCAATTATACCACATATATGCTATTAGTCAGACTTTCGAAATGCAAACTACACCACAGATATGCTATTAGTTGGATTTTCTAAGTGCAACTACATCACAGATATGCTATTGGGCACATTTTCTAAATGCAATTACACCACATATATGCTATTGGGCAGACTTTCTAAATGAAAACTACACCACAGATATGCTATTAGGTGGACTTTCTAAATGCAACTACACCACAGATATGCTGCTAGGCAGACTAACTGCGTTTGTACTGCAGATATGCTATTAGGTGGACTTTCTAAATGCAACTATACCACAGGTAAGCTATTAGGCGAACTTTCTAAATGCAATTATACCACAGATATACTATTAGGAGGAATTTCTAACTAACTAACTAACTAACTAACTAACTAACTAACTAACTAAAGAGTTTCTTATATAGCACATTCACTCACCCAAAGGTCTCAGGGCGCTTACATAGACATATACAAACACATAACACATAAGTTCCTAAAAAGAGGAGTGAGGTAGATGCCATAAATCATGGCGACTAGCACATCTTGAGGAATAGCCAGTGTTCCTATGCCAACATATGAAGATTAGACATCGAAAAGAAAGGTCTTAAGGCGTTTTCTGAGTTGTTGCAGTGTGGTGGACTGTTTGAGATGAAGTGGAATCATATTCCAAATTTTCAGGCCCTAGGCCGCAAAACTTGCTTCACCTAATTTCTTCAAGAGGGTGCATGGTTGTACCAGTAGCAAAAGACTATTTGAGCATAATGTACACTTAGGTAATGCTATCTGGAGCCTGGAATTTAAATATTCCGGGGCTTTGCCCGAGAGGCATTTAAAGACTATTACTAATCCTTTGAATTTAAGCCGCTGCTCAATAGAGAGCCAGTGTTGCTTTTTTCGATGCTCTGTAATATGGATTTGATGACTTAAGCCGCATACAGCTCCGACTGCTCCATTCTGTATGGTGTGGAGACTCCTGATATTCCTCTTAGAAGTGCCAATCAGCAGGCTATTGCAGTAGTCTAACTTGGTGTTAACTATAGCTGCTGCAATGGATGCTCTATTGGCTTCGGACAAATACGGTCGTATTTGCCATAAGAGATGTGTGAAGAAGCTGCATGATGACTTAAGGTAGGATACATGCTTCTGAAATGTCAGATGGGTATCAAAGTAAACTCCCAACGTCTCTACGAAATCAAATACAGGAATGTTGCTACCGACAATTACAAAAGCTTTGTAATCTAGGTCCATGTTTTTTGCCTAAATGGTGTACTGATGACCAGCAGCTCTGTTTTTTTGTCATTTAGGGCGAGAGAGTTAAGAGCCATCCATTTTTTAATAGTATCGTAAATTTCATTTATAGTAGCCAAATCGTCCTTGTAGACCCCAGATAGTTTAATCACTATCTGTGTGTCGTCGGCGTAAGTAACAAATTGTATGCCCACTGATTTTAACAGATCACATAGGCATTTAATGTAAATGTTAAAAAGTAGTGGGGATAGGCAGGATCCCTGAGGAACACCACATGTCACAGGAATTTTCTGAGATTTAAAAGATCCCTTTGCGACAGAGGCATTTCTGGGGCCCAGGAATGATTTAAGCCAGCGTACTGCTTCAGGGGAGCATAGGCCAATTTCTTGAAGTCTTTTAGCTAGTAGTTTGTGGTCGACCACGTCGAACGCAGAGGAACGATCCAGCAACATCAAGAGAGCAGAGTTGCCTTCCTCAAGTATTTCTGTTATATTGGCCTTAAGATCTAATAATGCTGTCTCCGTTCCGTGATTGGCTCTGAAACCGGACTGTTCCCTGGCCAGGATGTTGTTATTTTCGACATATTTCTCCAGCTGTACATAAGCTATCTTCCCCAATATTTCAAGTATAAAGGGAACATTTGTGATGGGACGATAATTCTCGGGTATCAGAGGGTCAAGGTTATCCTTCTTAAGTAGAGGGGTAATCCATGCCTCCTTTATGCTGATGCGAACAACAGCTTCCTCAAAAGAGCGGTTAACAAGTTCTGTTACCCAAGGTGTAAGGGTGTTAGCGAATTCCTTAAAAAGTGTGGTAGGAAAGATATCTCCTTTGCATGATGTAGGTTTAAGGCCTTCAATAATCGCTAGGACCTCTGGCTCTGTCATGCTAGTGAAAGAAAAGGGTTTTATACCGTGATGCGATGGTTCTGGGAGAGAGGGTAGTGATGAATCAGTTAAACATTGAGACTCAATTTTATCCTTAATGCATCCTTGGTGGAGTTCAGTTTTGTGACTAAAAGTATCATGTATATTTTGACACCATTCATTGTTTATAGTAAGCTTATGTTCAATGTTGGGATTTTGAGTTCATTAAGGATTGTAAACATTTCTTTGGATTTTATTGCAGCTTTTTCGATTCTGTCGTTGAGAGATAGTTGTTTGGCCTCCAGCACAAGACGTTTGTATTCTTTGGCTGCAACTTGATAGGTCAGTAGAGTGGAAGGAGACGGGTGGTTACACCACTGGCGTTCATATCTCCGTTTGTTTTTTCTGGCAGAGATTATATCAGGTGAGAACTGAAGTTTAAAGCCTTTCTTCTTCTTACTTTTCTCCTGTCGGAGAGGGGCAAGGATATCAAAGGCTTTATTAGTGGGATTTCTGGAGGCAATGGTAAAGTCTTCCAATGATAGATTACCACCTAAGGGGGGTAACAGAGGATGTATAGTAGATTTAAATGTATCAGCTGTGATATTTTTCACATTGCGTGATTCAGTTACACTACTAGTTTTCATAGGGATAGGGTTACATTTTAGTGCTAGTGCAAAATGCACCAGTAAGTGGTCGGACCATGGGCATAGATGGGTGTAATATTATTAGTAAGAATCCAGTCGGGTGTGTTTCCAGCTTTGTGAGTTGGTTTGTCCACTGACTGTACAAACCCGATAGAAGAGAGTGTTTGAAGAAAGGATTGGACTTCTATGTCCTGAAGGTTATTTGCCCATAAATTAAAATCTCCTAAAATAGCGACAGCAGTATTAGTTTTACGCATGCCTCCTATGAGAGCTAACAATTGCTCCTCAAAAAGAGGGGTTTCTCGAGGGGTTCTATAGATAATTATTAGGCTCAGAGAATGGGTTGTGTCCGTATTAAGTTTAAGTTGAATTGCTTCGCATGAATCTAGTTGGGGGGAGGAGGAGATATAAAAGTCTAAAGAGGATTTAAAAATAATTGCAACCCCCACCTCCACGTCCGGACTTGCGGTCAGCATGTAGGCACTTATATCCTGCTGGGGGAGCAAGAGCTATGGCGTGCAAAGCTGTGTCATGAAGCCATGTCTCGGTTAGGAAAAGAAGATCAAAATTATTATCCATGATGTTGTCAGCAATCTCTGTTGCATGCAGTACCATGGAGCGTGTATTTAAGAGGCCGCATTTGAGAGAAGTGTCATTTGTATGTGTTGAGGAATTTTGATTATTTACACTTGTTAGTGTGTGTTCACCTTGTAGTATGACTGTGTTAGCACAGTCAACTAGGTCAATAATATGGTGCTCAGGTGTTGTACTAAATGCAACTTCACCACAGATATGCTATTAGGCGGATTTTCAAGATGCAACTACACCACAGATATGCTATTAGGCAGACTTTCTAAAAACAATTGTACCACAGATATACTATTAGGAGGACTTTCTAAATGCAACTTCACCACAGATATGCTATTAGGCGGACTTTCAAGATGCAACTGCACCACAGATATGCTATTAGGCGGACTTTCTAAATGCAATTGTACCACAGATATGCTATTAGGAGAACTTTATAAATGCAATTATACCACAGATATGCTATTAGGAGGACTTTCAAAATGCAACTTCACCACAGATATGCTATTAGGCGGATTTTCAAGATGCAACTACACCACAGATATGCTATTAGGTAGACTTTCTAAATACAATTGTACCACAGATATGCTATTAGGAGGACTTTCTAAATGCAACTTCACCACAGATATGCTATTAGGCGGACTTTCAAGATGCAACTGCACCACAGATGTGCTATTAGGCGGACTTTCTAAATACAATTGTACCACAGATATGCTATTAGGAGCACTTTCTAAATGCAATTATACCACAGATATGCTATTGGGAGGGCTTTCTAAATGCAATTATACCACAGATATGCTATTAGGAGGACTTTCTAGATGCAACTTCACCACATATATTCTATTGGGAGGACATTCTAGGTGCAACTTCACCACAGATATGCTATTAGGCGGACTTTCTAAATGCAATTGTACCACAGATATGCTATTAGGAGCACTTTCTAAATGCAATTATACCACAGATATGCTATTAGGAGGACTTTCAAAATGCAACTTCACCACAGATATGCTATTAGGCGGATTTTCAAGATGCAACTACACCACAGATATGCTATTAGGTGGACTTTCTAAATACAATTGTACCACAGATATGCTATAAGGAGGACTTTCTAAATGCAACTTCACCACAGATATGCTATTAGGCGGACTTTCAAGATGCAACTGCACCACAGATATGCTATTAGGCGGACTTTCTAAATGCAATTGTACCACAGATATGCTATTAGGAGCACTTTCTAAATGCAATTATACCACAGATATGCTATTGGGAGGACTTTCTAAATGCAATTATACCACAGATATGCTATTGGGAGCGCTTTCTAAATGCAATTATACCACAGATATGCTATTAGGAGGACTTTCTAGATGCAACTTCACCACATATATGCTATTGGGGGGACTTTCTAGATGCAACTTCACCACAGAAACAAATAAACCTTTGCCCCAATAATGACAAAGATTATTACTGCTTCTTTCAGGGAAGGGGTAGTACCAAAGGAAATCAAGAAGGTAACAATTAGCCCTTTAGTGAAAAAGACAGGGTTGGATCCAAAGGACCCCAGCAATCTGAGACCCATAACAAACTCAAACTTTATACTGAAGGTCTTAGACAAAATTGCCACACACCAATTGCAAAAACATGTAGAAGACCAGAACCTACTACATGAACAGCAATCAGGTTTTCGAGCCGTACACAGCACCGAATCGGCGATGCTTGATCTTCAGACTCATATGTTAAATCTGATAGATAAAGGCAACACAGGGATTCTCATGCTGTTAGACCTCAGCGCAGCTTTTGACCTGGTAGACCACCAACTCCTGCAGGAGGCATTGGCAAGAATAGCTGGATGTACATCCAAGGCACTGGAGTGGCTAGCATCCTTTTTGAAGGACAGAAGCGCTAGGATCCACTGGGGTGACACCTTCTCGGAGGCCGCCCCCATCCTATATGGCGTTCCCCAGGGTGCCAGCCTATCGCCTTTACTATTTAACCTGTACATGAGAGGTTTATGCGAGCTCCTGGAACAAACCGGCGTGTTTTTTTACTAACTACGCCGATGACACGCAGCTTGTGTTTGAACTTAAGGGAGAATATAGCATAGACAGTGCTAAGATATCCGAGGTGTACAACATCATCAACAATTGGATGCAATGCCACTGGATGTGTATTAATAATACTAAGACAGAACTGATGTTTTTTGGGACTCAACAAGCTAGATCCAGACTAGGGACAGAATATCAGGCTTTCACCATTAAACAGGCCAGGATCTCAGTGATGCTGCGGGTCAAAACCCTAGGGATGATCGTGGAAGCCTCTCTGGGATCAGAGGCACAGGTATATTACCTACAGAAAAATAACGCCTACTATATGCGACTCATGAGAGCCATAAGGCCATTTATAAATGAGGCGAATGCGGCTACCATAGCAAGAGCATTCATACTGTCACGCCTGGACTATGGCAATGCCCTACTGATCGCAGCCTCAAAGAGAGAACTTCAAAAGTGTCAGGTTATGGAAAATGCGCAATCCACATCATTAAGAACATCAAAAAAAGGGCGCATGTTACAACAGGGAGAAGATCCTTACACTGGCCAAGGGTGGAAGAAAGAATACTTTTTAAATCAATTACCATAGTTCACAGATGTGTACATGGAGAAGCCCCGGAGTACTTTAAGAAACAATTCTCACTGTACATGCCCCAAAGAAGCCTCAGATCAGAGAATAAGGCTTATCTGAAAGTTCCTAGAGCAAAGCGCGTGCAAGGACAGGGAAAATCCTTCCCAGTCAAGGCCGCAAACTACTGGAACAAACTACCTCCAAATCTGCGGCAGGAAGAGAATTATCTACGCTTGAGAAAACGTCTGAAAACTCATCTTTTCCAGTGAAAAGCCTGTATTATACGCGCATGGTGAGGAAAGAATGAAACTCTTTTGTACAACGGATTAACTTGGATCTTTCCCCGCGCCCTGATGCCCGCGGGCTACCGGCGCGTTACAAACCAAAATACATACAAATATACATACATACAGATATGCTATTAGGCGGACTTTCAAGATGCAACTGCACCACAGATATGCTTTTAGGCAGACTTTCTAAATACAATTGTACCGCAGATATGCTATTAGGAGCACTTTCTGAATGCAACTTCACCACAGATATGCTATTAGGCGGACTTTCAAGATGCAACTACACTACAGATATGCTATTAGGCAGACTTTCTAAATGCAATTGTACCACAGATATGCTATTAGGAGCACTTTCTAAATTCAATTATACCACAGAAATGCTATTAGGAGCACTTTCTAAATGCAATTATACCACAGATATGCTATTAGGAGGACTTTCTAGATGCAACTTCACCACAAATATGCTATTGGGAGGACTTTCTAGATGCAACTTCACCACAGATATGCTATTGGGAGGACTTTCTAAATACAATTGTACCACAGATATGCTATTAGGAGCACTTTCTAAATGCAATTATACCACAGAATGAAGGGTTTGCAACAGTTTAGCTTCGAGGGTTGAGTGGTAGGGTAGTATGGCGTGAAGTAATTGCTTCTGTCCCCGCCCTTGTCACACTTACTTATTGTTGGATTCTTGCTTCTCCTGCGGATACCTGCAGATGCGACCTGGAGCCGTCCTTTGCCTAGGGTCTTTAGCTGCAGGGGCTGCACGGGCAGAGGGCAGCCCTGGGAACGGCAGTAATGGCCAGGGTAACAGACAAAATCACCAATCAGGGCACGGTGGGCGGGTAAGGCAACCAGGAAGAGGGATCGGGGAGGAATTGGGCACACAACGGAGCTCAGGGCCCAAATTTACTTATTAAATTAAGCACTGGCAAAGGCCCACAGGGTTCTAAAGGAACAATGCACTCACCTCAGCGGCAGCAGAGAAAGGAGGGGAGCGGGAGGCAGTGTGGGCCAGTAGGCCTTCTAGCACACGGACAAAATCACCAATCAGGGCACGGTGGGTGGGTCAAGAGGCAGGGAGAGGGGAAGGCAACCAGGAAGAGGGATCAGGGAGGAAATGGGCGCACAACAGAGTTCGGGGCCCGAATTTACTTATTAAGCACTGGAAAAGGCCCAGAGAGGTCTAAAGGAACTATGCACTCACCTCAGAGGCAGCAGAGATAGGCCCTCATTACGACCCTTGCGGAAAGCGACTGACCGGAGCGCCACAGCGTAAATAGCGTTTCCGCCATTGTACGAAGGAGCAAAGTGCGGCCCATTCCGACCCATCGGGCACGAGCACCACGCCACGGCGGAAGTGCAAAGTCCGCGATGGCGGAAATGACCCCAAAACGGCCCACACCGCCGCCGTACGGCGCCCTAGGTGCAATACCGCCACCCCTCTTAGCGGTCACCGCAGTGTGCGCCTACCGGAAAGTACGGTGCCCGGAAATATACGGAAACGGAAGTTAAAACATGGGCCCGGAACGGGAAACATCCCGGCGTACACCTATAAAAACACCAAAACCACACAACCACTAAAATCACTACCCAGAAACACACCCCAACCCGTCAACCACCCTAGTGAAACCACGAAAAATGGGAAAAGTAGCGAAGAAAGCGTGCGACCGCAAGCGGCAGGTCCACTTCTCCCGTGAGGAACTCACCGTGCTAACAGAGACCCTCCAGGAGAATGCAGCCGTCGTCTTCTCCACGCAAATGACCAGGACGGCACTTGCAAACAAGAAGGCCATATGGGCTCTGGTGGCACAGCGGGTAAGTGCGGTGGGGACCGCACCCCGCACCCCACAGCAATGCCGCAAGCGATGGGACGACCTGCGGATACGCGTCCGCAGCATACTCTCTGCCAACCGCAACATTGCCACAGCCACCGGGGGAGGTCCTGAATCACCCATCAAGTTGACCCCCTGGGAAGAAATCTGTGCCTCCACCATCGGAATGGAGAGCATAGAGGGAGTCGGAGGGATGGAGAAAGGAGTGCAGACATCCGAAGATTCAGGTAGGTGGGCCAGATAAAACAATGCCAAATCCACAAAGTCCAACCATGTGAAGTACCATGCGTCCACATAGTGCAACAGAAACACATGTCCAGGAGAACGTCCACACACATCGGCCTGAAAGCGCACGTCAAAACCCACAATAAATACATAAATAATTAAAAACCCCTAATACACGCACTACACGTGCAGCAGGCACACCCTAACTGCAGGCTGCCAAACAACTGCACCCTCACTCCACACACAAATCAAAGCACCTCCAAGACCCCGACCCAAATCACCCTCAGGTACCACCCCAATGCATGTGATACAATGCCATTCCAATTCCCACTGACCCATCAATAACCCTCGCCCTCCTTTACTCCACCACAGGGTCCGATCCAAACGACGAGCTACAGGACACCCCTACCAGCACACCTGCAAAGAGGGCCAAGACCAACGGCCAGAGACCCTCCACCTCAGCTGCACGCATCAAGACACGGCAGCAGCACAAATCAGGTGGCAGCACAGAGGAGGGAACATCAACAGGCACCCCAGCAGCCAGCATGGCCACAACACCACCACCACAGGTCCCCCCAATGGATGCCACAGAAGGCACTGCCTCTGGTGGCAGCAGCACCATAGGTGACACCCCATTGATGGCAGCATGCTCGGACACAGAAGACGGGGATGTCGAGGTCAGATCCATCCATGACCTGTCCCAATCCCCCTGTCTGTCCCATCCCGTACAACATGAGGATACCACGCAGGTGCAGCCACAAGACGACGACTGGCCATCCCCCACAAGCCCTGTGGCAAGGCAACATGAGGACAACAGCCCCTCTGTGACACCACCGCAAATGGCCATGGCCCAGCAGAGGCAACAGTCCCTCGACAAGTTAATCGTCCAACAGCAGCAAATGGCCACACTCCTCAAGGGCCATGCCGATGAATGTGGGGGCACCAAGGCAGACATAGAAACATCAACAGAGACACTTAGGGCAGAAATGGAGAGAGGTACAGAGACGCTAAGGGCACAAATTGAGAGTAGCACCGAGAGCCTGAGGGGGGAACTGCATGCGACGTCCAAAGACGTATGTGCCGAACTTGCCGCAGTGCGCCGTGTGCTCACTGAGCTCTCGCAAACCCTTAGGGACATGCATGGACGTGAGCAGGCAGACACATCATCCGTTGCAAGTTCCGTCCAGGGCAGCCCCCAACGTAGATCTGGAAGGAACCTGCGCTCCACAGGCAGGGGTGCCCCTGATACCCGCAGAGGGGGCATGCAATAGCGACAGCCCACTGACAATGAGCATCTTTGGACACTGGTGTTCGGGTGGGAGGTAGGAGGGTGGAGGGGGTGTGTTGGGCTCACTTGGGTGGCGGGTCGATAGGGTGTTCAACATGATATCACATATGCCATAAAAAGTGCACGATCAACCAATGAGAAGTGTGGACATTGATCTTTGTGTACTAGGCCATCATAGGCGTACAGTCCATATTGTGCATGTCCCAGACACACGCAGTGCCACGAGTCCCGTGTCCATGTATCAGCCACCAGGCGTGAGTGCTAGAAGCATACATCAATGAGATGCTGACGAATGTCACGGCCCTCCGGTGCCTCGCAGACTCCATGAGGTGCTGCCACATCCCCACCCTCATCATGACCATCATCAGGTGCTTGCAGTTCTGCGTCAGGGGGCATGGGCACATTTCTACGTACGCACATGTTGTGGAGCATGACACATGCCATGACCATCTTTGCAACCTTCTCATGGCGGTACAGGAGTGCCCCGCCAGACCTGCTGAGGCAGCGGAAACGGGTCTTCAGTAGGCCGAATGCCTGTTCTATGACTACACGGGTACGTGAGTGGGCATGGTTGTAGTCCTCCTCATGCTGGTCCCGTGGGTTCCGGACTGGTGTGAGGAGCCATCTCTTCAGTGGATATCCAGCATCACCTGTATGTGGACGAGAAACGTATGATGTGGAATGCCATTGATACGTACGCACACCCTCCCCCCCTTCCTGGCAGGTCATTGACAATTCACATACCCCACATCATCATGCATGTAATGAGACTCACCGAGTAGCCAGGATCTGTTCCCTGCGTGTCGTTCCATGTAGCGTGGTATTGTAGAGTTCCTCAAGACCATAGAATCATGGGTTGATCCAGGGAATCGGGCACAACAATGTGTAATGATCCTGTTGGAGTCACACACCATCTGTACATTCAGGGAATGAAATTGTTTTCGGTTGCGGTACTGGGCCTCCATGGCATGTGGGACGACCAATTCCACATGGGTGCAGTCGATGGCACCAATGCAACCCGGTATGCCGGCAAGTGCATGGAATCCCACTTTTGTGTTGGTCATTTCCTGCTCCGAGCGTGGTAGAGAGATGTAGTCGTCTGCGTGCTTCAGGAGGGCATCGAGCACTTGCAATAGTGTCCGTGAGAACAGTGGCTGAGAAATGCCATGCAACTGTCCGACTGTGTGCTGGTAGGTGCCTGTGGCCAGGAAGTGGAGTACAGACACCACCTTCAGTAGGGGTGGGATGGCGGTTGGGCTATCTATCATGCTGACAAGGTCAGCCTGTGTCATGTCCACAATGGCGGCTATGGTGTCCCGGTCCAGACGGTAGAGGGTGTGGATCTGCTCATCAGTGAGGTTGAACGGATGTGCTCGGAGGCGTTGAATTGCGGGCTGCCTGCGTGGTGGTAGTGGCTGTGCTGGTGGGCCTTGCTGGCCCTGCCTTGGCCTCCTCCTCCTCCTGCGTCTCCTCCGTGCGGCTGGTTGTAGTTGGTGTTCGTCTACTTCTTGGAGTCGGAGCACTTGCAGTGCTATCAGGTCCCCCAGGGCCAACATCGCGAGTCCTGCCGGTAGCATTTCGGTGTGGTTGTGGGAGGAGACTGGCTGTGCAATTTATGTGTTTTCAGGCTGTATGGCCTCCACCTGTGGTGATTGATTCCACCTGTGCAAACTGCTCTCCCCTTTGGCCGAGCACGTCCCGCGCACAACGCTGCAATTCGGGGAATTGTATCTTGCTATTGCAATCATGTATTTGTACCCGATGGCCGTGTAAGATTGGTTGATATGTTCATTCTGCTGTGGTCCCATTGTTTCACATACTATCTGTGCAGTCGCGAACAGACTTGTGAGGGGTCAGTGGGACGTAGTACTCGAGTAACGGTGGGCCCTCATGCATCACTGTACCGAGTTGCAACGACGGGCGGGGCGTCCCATTCGTGGGTGAAGGCAGTTGCCATTTTCACACACAGCCGCACTCGATGGGATAATTAGTGATTTCAAACGGCCACAGATGCCTTTTCGACGTGATGTTGCAAATGAGGAATTCGAAGGGCGGCGCTTTCGGTTTCCAGCTAGCGGCGAGGAGATGCCCACAGGTCTGACTGCAAATGTAACGTTCTATTGTTCTATGTCCTTGAGACAGGGCCCATGGCGAGGGAGCAATGATTGATATGAATAGTTTGGGATGCGCAATAGCTACGTGGGCGATGAGGCCGTCCGTTCCCAAATACATGTTACTTCACAACACTGGAATTACGGGCTGGGGCACTGTGGATTTAGCAGGCTGCATAACGCACAGACTCAATGGATGTTTCTAATGTCATGTGAGTAATTATTCAGGCATTTTGATCCCGGGATGGGGGAATGATGGATGGATGCATGGGCAGGTGATTTGATACAGAGTTTGCCATGTACAGGGCTTCTTGGGATCTATCCGCCTCCCCTACGCTATGTGATGCAGGGCTGCCATAGTGGGACCATCGTCCATCTGGCCTTGTTGAGCCCTCCCTGTCTCGAGGCGCCCTCAGACACTCGTTTGTGATGGTGTTTGCACCTCGATATAGATGGTTATGAGTCGCAAGTGGTTTTGGGGTGGTGATGTTCCTTTGGAGTGGGCTAGCATGCATATGGCTGTGGATTTCGTGTGATCATTGAAGTGAGTTGTTGGTATGTAGTTCTGATGGCCATTCTGTTCTTTTTCTTTTCTTTTGGTTGACAGGTATCTCCTCCCCTTTTGCCACTGCCATCTGTATGCCACTCCTGCAGATGGATTTTACTCCCGACACCTGCTGCTTCGTGTTAATCAGTGGAGCAGCATTACGATCTTATGGGACGATCGCCAATGGGCCACATGCCCTTACGCAGTACTGGTGGCTCGGAGCAACATTTCGGCCTTTCAGCTGGACTAGTGCCTCCCCATGGGACGGCCCTGCGGTTCTGTGCGCTTCCATGTTGCCTTTTCGTACGTGAATGTGGCTCTGTGTACCATGGGGGAACAGGGCGACACACAGGTAGTGGCTGGTCATTTCTTGCGGAAGCAGCCCACAATGGTGATTGGTGTTTTGGATTTCATGGCCTGATGGCTGTATGTGCTTGGTGATTTTGATGTGCATAAATTTCTATTCTGATTTGGCCCGTGTAGCGTTTTTCTTTGCAAGTGATGTGGCATATGCCTATTTGGGGGGCGATGTATTGTGAGGAGATCTGCATTGGGTTCCAGCTTCGGGGTTTAGTTGCGTGGTACTGTGCTGTGCGCGTTTGCCTACGAAGCCCAGTGAGGTCAGGGATGGGGGCTGCCAATATGCCAGTTTGAATGTTGTCATGCTCAGGGGCGGGGGATTGGGTTTTGTGTAACAGATGCCGGTCAGCCAGGTGGACTGGTTGAATGATGTGGTTTTCGGAATATTGCTGGTCACAGGTGCCTGTGTTTGCGTGCGTTTCTTGGTGGGGGACTGTGGTCATGTCCATTGGGATGGCTTCTGTATTCGTGCCATCTGTGCCCTGCAGCTCCCATTGGCCCCTGTTGTGTTTCTTTTGTTCGTTGGCATGCATGGGTGACTTGTACATTTCAATGGTTGCATTGTGGCTTCATTGCACCTACGGGGAGTTGTACTTTGTGGGCAGGGAGCGGTGTACAGGCACTCAGTGGGGCCGTTTACGGTTGATTCGCGATGCCGTACTTCTCGCCATGGCGGAATGGTACATTCCGCCATGCCTGATGGCGTTAGGTACATGTCCGCTAGGGTCGGAATTGGCGTACCGTTGCACCATGGTGGTGTTTGCGGTTTGGCATGGCGCGCGCGCGCGTGCTTGGTGCAGTTAGCGTTGGCGTTCACTACGGTGTCGCTAATGGCTTCGTACTTTGCGGTGACGGGTCATAGTCGCACCGAGCGCTATTCGATGGCGGTATTGCATTTCCGCCATCGTTTTTCGATTTCCGCCAGGGTCGTAATGAGGGCCAAAGTGTTTCAAAGCGCTCAAGGAGAGTGGGAAACATGGGGTAACACAACAGTTGCTCAGAGTCCTTTAAATTCTGAGACGATAATAGTCTGCATAGGCAGAGTAAGTGCATATAATACATTTAACAGGAGGGTGTGAGCGCAGGGCCAAGGGAGGCCAGTCAGAGTGGAAGTGGAAAAGTGGGAGCAGGGGTCCCAATGTGAACAAGCTCAGTCTTACTGGCGTTGAAGCAGAGGTTGTTTGCAGCACACCATGACTAAATAGTGGACAGACAGTCAGATATGAGTGAGGAGGAGGAGGCTGCGACAAGCCTAAAAGATAGGTGTGTGTCATCCGCATTACACTGAAAGTTAGAGGTGAAAGTGGCAATCACACGTGCCAAGGCAGCCATATAGACGTTGAAGAACCACGTAGTGACTGATCCTACGTGGGTTGGGGGCCCACAGAGAAATGTTGTTGGGTTTCCGGTCTCCTTTGTTAACCTTGTTAGACAGGCCCCATCCAAGAAGAAAAAGACACCCAATTGTTGGCTTTTTGTGGACATGTCCCATCCCATCCTCATCATCCCTCACCTTCCCAGAGATTGTTTCATTTGTTTGACAAGTGTAATGTTGTGTTTTTTAATGTGTTTTTACCGTGACGTTTGCTGACTACTGGCGCATTTTGCGAATCCAACATGGAGTCTGTGTCAAAGGTTTTGATGCACTTTACATTTTTTATTGGCCAATCAACGGCCATGTATGATGTCTGTGAATGTTACATCACTCCCTGATTGGCTCAGAGGAGTCCGCATACACCAAAGCAGGATGTGAATTCGCAGGCTGGATGGAGATATCACTCATTCACCCCAAGGTGACATCATGCGAAGCGATGGAACACGACATTTCACCTCTTTAATGAGTCTAGCAATTATTGTATAGAATTCCAGAAAGACAAATTGTCATTCCTATTCTTTCTTATTTGGGGTCAGTGCTGAAAGTGTTACACTTGTGGAACCTCCAGTTTTTTTTAAGAGGCCTCATCAAAAAATCCAGCCACTCCAGAAACAAAGAGCCACATAGCACTAGCCACAGCCCTGGAGTTTCAATTTAAAACTTTTTTAAATCTTTTTTTTTTAGGTTAGCAAGGGAGACCTCGGGGTTGCAGGTGCGACCCCCAAATGATGTCCCTGTCTGCCACCGAAGAAAGGTGGCGCTGTCAATTTCCAGTGTGGGTAAGGTGTGGATGAATGGAGGGGGTAGTTTGCACAAGACAGTATCAAAATACATACAAATAACTACCTACAATGGTATATAAAAGCAGTACAGGCATTTCTGGTAGGCGTATTGTATATCACAAAAGATCTGCTCAACAAACACCACATAAAAAGGGAATACTTTCAAAAATTACATAGAAATGTAATAGCAAGTCATGCTTAATATCCAAAAAGGTAAACTATCTATAGATACATTTTTTAATGTATAATAATGACTAATGTTAGCGAATATTAAGCTAAATGATTTTGAACACGCGTTGCATTCAGCACATAATTGTGAAGACCCAGAGCTCTTCAACACATTGGAACAAAACATAAGTGACTTTACGTGTACCAATGTGATTGTGCCATGGCGCTTCAATCTCTATTTCTTATTTGAAACGGAAGCGTGGTGGGGAAAGATAATAAATCTATGGCAAAGTGTCACACTTAAGAACATGATGACTGACTTAGACTTGGAAGACTTGGAGCGAGTAGTGAAACCGACAAGAAAAGACTGCTCTTTTTTCTCTGCTGTGCATGGGTCCTTCTCAAGAATAGATGTTTTATTGGTGGCGAATGGCATTTTAAAGCCTGCAATCGTATTAGTGAATGATGCACCAATATATGTATCACAGATTTGGGAATGCCCATCCCAGAGCTGTTGAAAGTTATTGAGTTAACTCTGAGGGTATAAATTCAACTGGCAAATGCCCATCGCAAGGTCATGCCTTAAATCCCAATTTTCAGAATGTGGATGCATTGGAAAGAGACGTCTTTAAGTATTAAGGCATAGTATTCTCAGCTAGACATTATTTGGTTCAATGTGTAGACATATTGACTTAGAGCTAGATAGATGAACCATGTTAAAAGGTTCATCATCACATAGAGGGCTCCACCTACTGGTGGGCATACCAATCATGTTCTTATGTGCATTTCTGCAGAAGTATATAGAGGCTGGTTTCAGATTTCTTGCTGTGTGAGTGAAAATACCACTTTTTTCTAGGAAGTTTATTTCAATGTGAGTTAACCCCGGGATGGCGGGGGCGGGGATGGGGACTCAATCTAACTAATTTTAAGAAGTGCCAGTGCACTTTTATGTTAACACAAGCAGCAAAGTCGGATACTGTGGAATCCTTGTAAGAGTTGAGGTATCCCTTGAAGGACAAATGGATGTTATGCACAGTGAGGATAGCAAGGATGAGGCTTTTACCAACACATTCGCAAGCAAGAAGAGAATAGGCAACCTTATCCCAACTGATAATTTACAACCTATGTATAAAAATGTCATCATGGTTGGTGTAGGAAATCGTGGGAGCAGCGACACTGATGAAGAAAACTGCATTAAGACATCAGTGATTCTGTCAAACTATTTGTTATCTGGTCTGGAGGTAAAGCATTTTGACCAATTGGTGAGGGAGTGCAATTGGATTAGCTGGCACAACCTTTCACATGTGATGTCTTCAGTACAGCTTATACATTTGATTAACTTCCTTAATAAGAAAACATGTTAGACGGTAGGGCGTCTACAGAGAATATTGGTCACAAAGAGCAATAATTATAAAGTGCAATGGTAGGTGTACTTTGGTTTTAGTTTGGACCGCAATTAATGAATGAAATTACCCTAATAATAAAGTATGTTCTTGGGACCTGAAAATGCATTAAAAGGCAAAAACGAATGATTTTAGATCGTAAAAGATGCAAGAAAGGATACATAACAAACAGGGGCTTACTGGAGAATAGTGCACGCTGGAACTCTAAAGAAGAACATTACTTATTCATACCCTCTTTAATTGCAGAGAAGAAAGTTCAGGAATGCTGCTCTGGAGTAGAGGCTATAAAACTCTACTTCAGCTCTACTGCTACCATGGCTATGCTCAACCTATTGAACGTCAGGAAGACGCACCCTCTTCTCACCTAGCATCCCACAAAAAATCTCCTGGCACTTAAGTCACCTCAACTACTGCTTTAACCTCATCCTCTCAGCTTTGTGACTCACACATACTGCAATCTCCCCTGTTCATCACCGCTGCCATCATGCTGGCTGGCACTTTATGAGCAACCGGTCACTTAAAATGTTTTCTGCTGTTACCAAAACCATTCATAGGGTTCCCCCTAACCCCCACTCTCCCCCACCGCCTGCTGCTTCTATCACCTCAGATGCTTTGCTCCAGTACCCTTCTAAATATTTCCGTTCTTTCCCAACCTGTGCATCCTCTCGATTTCACTCATTCTTCATCTTTGCCTCATCTCTGGAAATCCCTCTGGTTCTAGGTTCATTTAATCCCATTTGTTTGCTGCAGTTTTTTGGTGACATTTTTTGTCTGAAAAAATCTCATCAGATTTGTATTTTTTTATTTGGGGGGTCCCCCCAATCTCCCATCCAATTGTATTTATTCCCTATCCATGCCCTACCGCTTATATGCACTTATCCACCTCCCTATATTTTCGATGAGTTTTTTCGGCACAAATCCAAAAAAACTCCGCGAAAAAAAAGGGCAATGAATTAACGTGGTCCCGTCCCTAAACCTTAACAACAAAAACACACCAGCATTCATGCGTTTAATGCTACCATTAAGCTCCATCTGCTTCATATTGAAAAGAGCCCCAAATCAACCCCTGCATATTGTTCAACCCATTGAACTATTCTCTCTTACTTCATTGCACATACACTGTGCCAGCCCCCTATAAATATTCCCTGCGTTTCGCTGTCTGCTGTTATTGTCACATGTCTGTTGTTGAATCTCTTCACTAACATCATCTGATCTATTTTCCATTGCAAATATTTCATGGCAACTGATTGCGGCACTACTATATTTAGGTACCTATGTATGGGTGTTTTGGCGAACAATGGTGGTCCCCAATAAAAAATATAATACTGGGTCACTCCCCTTTGGTAGATAGCTGCATCGATGGCAGCTGCTGAGGATTCCGAGAGAACTGATGTGTGCAAAAAGAGAGATTTTTTCCTAGGAAGTCACTTCAGAGATCAAACGTGGGGATACGGCTGAGTGGTGTGAAATCGTTGACTACTTTTGAGAAAGTGGCTCTCGTACTGTGCAGAGATCTGAACAGGCTAAGAGACATGTATTTGGTCAGATTTCGCAGTTTCTTTGAGGGAACGGAACAATGTAAAGGATTGAAGAGTGTGTGGCATTTGGCTTTCATCCCTTACCCTGCACTCCCCCTCGGAACTCTTCCCCACCCCGCCCCGCCCCGCCCCCCCCCCCCGCCACCCACTGCTCTTCCCTTCCTCGATTCTATACTCCTTTGTGGTCCCACTGATCCCCTATAATTAAAAGCAAGCATACAGTGAACTAGATTGGTATAGTTTTTACATCACATTGTCTTTCAGTAAAACCTGTCGCCTCAACACACTCATTGGGCCTCATTACGACCCAGGCGGACTTCGCGGTGCTAAATGCACCGCGAAGCATGGCGGAAAGCCGCCGATAGCGCCATGGGGGTTGGCGGATTTACCGCCCCATTCCGACCTCGGCGGAGCGGTAAATCCCCAATCCCCATTCTGCCCTTCCCCATTCCCATTTTCGCCCCATAGGGTATAATGGGAGTGGGGAAGGAGTTAATTACGCCACCGTAAAATACGGTGGCGTAATTAACAACGAGGTCCCGTAGCGCCATGGTTTTCTCCGGCTGGTAAAACCAGGCGGAGAAAACCTCCATGGCGCTACGGGAACTCGTAGTATGGCGGAGAGGTACGCCATGCACTACGCTGGCGTAATACCCTCTCCGCCAGGGTCCTAATGAGGCCCATTAGCTTACTTGATCACAAGTTCATGTGTTCAGGCAATATTTAGCCAGACAATTTGACCTTCTGGAACTCATTAAAAGGGAAAGGAAAATGTCTAATATCTTTTGTATTTGAAAATACATGCTCAAAATGATGTGTTTATCACGCTTATAAGTAACATCTGTTAATTAAAACTAAATCAGACCCTTTACTGCACAGTTGTTGAAATGGAATGTTGTCACCTCATCAGCTGTTTATTGACTCTGGTGATCAGGAAACGGGCTTGAGAATGACGGTAATGATTGCTAACGTACACAGATTTATACACAGATTTCTAACGCAATTTTGCTAAAAGTTTTTTCCACATATTAAATCATTGAGGCTTTTCTCACTCAGGACTTGTTAGATACATTAAAGGAATAGTGCGCTCAAAATATGTATTGTCCTGATTGTTTCAGCAAGTCGTTATACGCATACAGTGATCGATCGTAAAAATGTTTCAGATGGCACAACAGCAAAAGAATTCAATGACCCCCCCCTTGATGCTCCGTGTGGGAGAAGACATGTCTTTTTTGCACTTTCAAAGCGTAACGCTCTCACTTCTACGCTTTCTTACATCATGAATGCTGACATATTGCTCCTTATTACCGGAAACGCAAATGGACATATAGGGCCTCATTACGACCCAGGCGGATGACCATGATGCTCTTAGCACCATGGTCCATGCCGGTGTCCGCCATGGCGGAATGGGGAATTACCACCCCATTCCGAGGTTGGCGGGCGGTAATTCCCCATGCCACCATGGCCCTTCCCCATTCCCATTTTTGCCCCATAGGGCGCAATGGGAATGGGGAAGGAGCTAAGTACGGTGCCGCAAATTGCGGCACCGTACTTAGCACCAAGGTCCCTTTGCGGGTCCCTACTTTAACGGCTGGTAAAACCAGCCGTTAAGGTCCGGTCCCGCAAAGGGACCTCGTAATTAGGCGCTAATAGGTTAACTGCGCTGCAGCCTTTTACGGCGCCGTTAACCCATTAGCGCCTGGGTCGTAATGAGGCCCATAGGGCCATATCGATCGTCCCACATAATGCTGATCGAAAAAACACTCCTTATGGTAATTCTACAGTGTTGATTCTAGAAGCCATCTGCTGGCACCTGGAAGCTATGGCATGGGCAGTACAGTACAAAGTATCTGCGAACAAAACGCAATAAAAATACATATCAGTAGCCGTTCTTTTAATATAACAAGTTACAGTATAACTCATAATTGTTTGAAACCTAATCATAAGCACAGCACAACCAATATTTAACACACCAGTGAAAACAAGATGTACTACTTGAGACCACGAGTTGCGTACAATTTAAGCGCTGTGAAGTAGGTATAGCTCCCAATGGGATGGAGTACCACATGGAGAAAAACAAGAACAAACATATCAACCATTCAGCTTGAACTCCGCAGCGATGTCATTGTAACAAAGCTTGCAAGAATACTGTTCGAAAAAAGCGATCACAGTGAACACGCACAATGTTTACCCCACCGTCAATTAAGTATTATGCATACAGCACCGCACCCTACTGATTTTTAATCCCAATAAAAATGGTATGTAAACTTGAATTTACATAATTTCTGGAAATTCCATGGTTAGTCCACGAGCAACCGCTCTCTACGATATCACACACACTTTCACACTAACTTGGCGGTACATGTCTGCTCTCAATATAGTTGAAGTTATCTTTTTTTCTTTTTATTCCCCACAACGTATGTCCTTCGAGCAATTGCTGGCTAGCGTTCAAGGCCAAATTACAATTAGGCACTTGTCCTATTCAAAGGCAGAGACGTTTAGATTTAGATTTCGACAAAGAATGCAGGAAAAAAAATGCATTGAGGCAGTACAGTGTTTCAGAACAGGAAGCACAGCTTGAAACATCAATGTAAAGATATGTTACGCCACGTTAACGTGTCTACATTTACGAAGTTGTGTGTTGATGCAACGCACGAGTGCATCAGACCTCAAAGGAAATTACAAATAAAGCTAACATCACCCTCCTCCAGAACTGTTTCATTCAATCAAGCGGATTACCTGTTGATGGAGTAGCTGGCTCTAGCATATTATCTATTTATCTATCTTTATTTGTTTTTGTATAGTGCTACATCACCGGAGGCTTCAGAGCGCTCACAGAGACGTACAGAACAAGAAAACATAGAAGACAGGCGGGCAGTGAATCAGGAAACCATAGAAGTTACTCAGTGCTGTCGTCGAACAACCAAGTCTTAAGCTGCTTTTTAAAAGTGCTGATGGATCCACAGTTTTTTATAGACAGTGGCAATAAATTCCAAACCTTGGGGGCCCAGAAGCTAAACTTTATACTGCCAACTCTTTTTTAGGAGTTGACGAGGTTGGAATAAATCCTGATTGTTGTTGGATCGCAGGTTTCTCCTAAAAGGTGATTTCTGTATTTTGTCAGAGAGATATTTAGGTGCAGTACCAGATAGACATTTAAAGACTATTACAGCGCTTTTGAATTTGATTCTTTGGCCAACCGGGAGCCAGTGAAGATTCCTTCTCTCAGTCGAGATCTTCAAATGTCTGCTTAAACCATTTACTGCTTTAACGGCTCCATTTTGGATGGTTTGCAATTTTTTTATGTTCCGACTTAGAAGTACCCATTAGTAGACTATTACAGTAGTCGAGTTTCAAGTTAACAATGGGGCCAGCTATTATGGCAAGGTTAGGCTTGGATAGATAAGGGCGAATTTGCCAGAGAAGATTAGAGAAGAAGGCGCACGTAGATTTGAGATAAGAGGCATGCATTTTAAAGGATAGGTGAGAGTCCATAAAGACACCAAGCGTTTTTAAGTGGTCAAAGACCATGATATTGCTGTTATTAATTTTGAAGCTTTAATATTTTTCCTCAAGATGTTTTAGTCTCTGGGGGGTGCCAATTATCATTAACTCGGTTTTGACCTCGTTAAGAGCTAGCAAGTTTGATGCCATCCAGGTTTGTATGGCTGAGGAGACCTCTCTTACTCTGAGTGCATCATGTTCGTAGTCTCCTGATAGGGTGAACACCAACTGGGTGTCACCGCGTAGTTTGTGAACATGACACCCATGGTCCGTAGTATATCGCATAGTAATTTTGAAAAGATGTTAAACCGTAGCGGCGACAGGCATGAGCCCTGTGGAATACCGCATAACAGTGGAATTATTAAGGAGAAGTTCCCCTTTACGACTGCTGCAGATCTGGGACCTAAAAAGGATTTAGACCAGTCTGCTGCAGACTGGGAGCATATGCCTACTGTTATGAGTCTTTCAGCGAGAAGTTCGTGATTAATCAGATCAAATGCCAAGGAAAGTTCTAGCAAAATAAGAAGTGCAGGATTTCCTTTTTCGACGATGGACGCAATGTTATTCTGGAGATCCAGAAGAGCTGTCTCGGTGCCATGATCGTGTCTTTCGCAATGTAACTTGTGAGAGTTAGAAAGACCTTAGCATTAGCTACATGGAGAAATGATCCTAGTTTACACACGATGCAATCAATAGACAGATGAGCAAAAAAACAAGTGTAGCCTTCCTCCCCCTATGTAATACTGTTATGTACACTGTTTTACCAATGAACGGTGCATGTACAGACACTGTGTCTGATCTCATTACTGGCGATGTGGCCTTCCAAAAGGCACCTGGGTCAGCCCTCTCTGTAACCATCATGCAAAACAGGTGACATAGCACATCCCTGAGCAGTGTGTCAACATATTTTTAAAATGGCAGTAGCTGGTGAAAGTGCATGATCGTGCTGCTGAGCGAAAAAACGGTTCTTCTTGGGATGTCTGTGTCAAGTCTGGAAGACGCATGGGACGTTGAAGAATTGGTCCCCACTATTCGAGTAGGATGTGCCCTTGGCGTCAGAGCAGTTTTCAGAAGTCAGAGCATATCTGGGTGGCACAGCCTAACAAAGCCAACATCAAATGTCTGTCTGTTATCTTGGAGCCTTGTGCCTCCAATGATCTCACCTTCATCCAGATGCTCACTGTGTCTAGAGCACTGGTTCTGTCTAGGCCTTTCCAAAGGCACCAACATTCACTCTGTACTGAGAAACCTTTGTGACTTTTGTTTTCTGTACAAATTCACATACTAGAATGAACTGGACAATATATTTGTATGATCTAGTGAAACTAATATACCAGGCTGAGTATAAACCAATAACTCTGATGCGGGATATCACATTTAATATAGGGGAGTTTGAGCAAGGGGTGTAATATTCAATGACAGTTTCTTTTGAATGAAAATCTTATTTTTAGGCATTTATGATTTGGCTTAGATAACACCTCCAGATGTGAATGTGAACGCATTTTACAGTGAGCTACAAATCATTTAATTCTAGAACTATGCAATATGACAAGTTCAGATTTTGGAGGGCAAGGCTCATTTGCATTGTTTTGTGGCATTGTGTGAGTCCTGGGAACAAAATCAGCTTCCAGTCCATGAGTATGCATGGCCAACACAGTCAATGTCAGATCTTTGACAAATTCAAAATCCATTTGCTCGTATATTGGCTTGGCCACCCATTGTTTGCTTCGTTTTGTAAAGGCCTTGTAGTAACGTGGCACCCCAATTTTCTTGATCCCTACCTATGTTATTGTTATAGGCAAGTACCGCTAATCTCGTTCTCGCCTCCATACCGTCTATGCCAAAGTGCAACCTTTTGGGCCTGTACTCTATGGACATATTATGCAACTTATGAGTCTCTTCAGGTCTCTCGAAAGCGTTTTATCGTAGACAAGCTTTTCAAATGCTTTGTGTGGAGGTGAACATGGCACCAACCACTTCTTCCGTTCCTCCTCCCTCAACAACGGTCCATGTGCACATTCGTGGAAATTATGGTTTTCTGTCCATGCGTGTATGTTGGTACAATGGTACATATCAATGAACGCCATTTCTCAAGTAGAATTTCCACAGATCATCATGAGTTTTGGAGCTCCACCAAAGATGGCTGCTGATGGGCTGCCACCATTTCATAAGCTTTTCCGAACCCTTCTTTTCCCCAGCAGCTGTAATTTTTTTATTGATTGATTTGGCAACGTGCCATACATCAAATTTTTTTACTTTCCATGTCTTGAAAGTGGTAAGTGAAGTACTTTGCGGAAAATCCTGGACTGTCACACTGTCTGTCGCCAGTTAGCCAGAAACGTTTGCCAGAGAACGTACTGTCCATTGACCTCTCTTCAACATTCCAAGCATGACTAATAGCAGGGAATAAGAATTCCCTTTGGTATTTGTAGTATTGAATTTTAGCAAGGAACTCAAGACCCACAAACTGACAAAAACTGGAAATCTTGCTGAAAGTTTATCCGCTGAACAGTAAAGCTGCTGAAGTAGATTCCCAGCTGGCACTTTGCCGAGCATTGGTTGAGCAGACCATGTAAATGTATTATGGAGGTGGACACAGGTTGCTTGGATTTTCAGTTTGGTGCCTTGTAATACGTGAGACACATTCAACAATGTCTCCCCACATAACATGGCCCCCGATTGTATGTTCACATTTAGCATATGTACAATCTCTATCAGGCAGCTATCGAACACAATGTACGTTTGTTCCTTTAGTAGCCAATCGTCCTGCAATACTGATTTTTGTGAGTTGACAGTGGTGGACAAATCCTCAAGACTTTGCAAACTGAAGTTGAGATCTTGTGCAAGATCATCCGTCAATTTCATGGAAGCTTCAACCTCTGTCTGTTCATGATGTGATAATTCAACATGAATTGGAGAAACAGCTAACTTTGAATGTTTTTTTGGTAGTACATTTTTTGCGGGTGCAGTTGCAATGCATCATCACTCTTCATTTTCATGTGTTCGACCTGTCACAAAGTAGGAATGGTCCAGACTGACTTTGTAATGGTCGCATGTGACATTCCATTCATTTTTTCTGGCCACTGGACAAATACATTGCTAGTCTGCTTGTTGACTGTGCCACTCTGCGCCTGAGATGTTAGTTGCTCCAATGGGAAATCGGTTTGGCAAGCGACATCTTTGGTTACAAGCGATGTCTGCATCTTTATACTCCTCTTACTTCTTGGCTTCTAAAAGAATAAATAGAAGAAGATGCTAAATGTATTGCACACATACAGAACACACGATCTTGCAACTAAAAACCTAGAAAGACTCCAATATCTGCTGAAAAGCTTGTGCAAAACAAAGTAGTACGTTCTTTACCCTTGGTTTCTTGATTTGCTGCGAATCAGTGGCCTTCTCTTTGCAGACAGCGACACAAAGCTGCAAAAAAACATTTTTATATGGTTTTAATAAAGCAAATTTCATTTCAAAGCAAACAAACATAAGTATATATCTACAAATCAAAAACAACTACACGTACTGGAAAAGATAGCGAAATAATGAAAATGTATTCAGAATGCAATGTGACGCCCAATTTCATTTCATAAATTTATACCTCGATTCTTAGTCCACATCTGGAGTACATTCCTTAAATAGAGTAATATACAAAAAAATACACAGGGTAATTCATAGAATTCAGCGCACAAGTAGCGCACGCGGCTGGCGCACAGCGTGCGCGTGCGATAGTCTGCGCCAGCCGCGTGCGCCAAAACCGAATCCGGCGCACAGCGTATTCATGGATTTTAGCCTCCCCAGGCAGCCGTGGCGCACAGTGGCGCAGCGACTCGCTGCAGCGCCAGTTACGCCCCCAGGAACGCCCCTTGCGCTGGGAAATCTCATAAAAATCACAAACCAGCGCAAGGGGCTACGCTAACCCTGGACCATCACGGCAAGCGGCCCATGCGATTTTCAAGGGTGCGCGGGAAGTGTCACACGTCAAATCCCAGGCTACGTCCATTTCAGGGGTGCGCGGGAAGCCAGGCTACGTCCATTACAGGGGTGCGCGGGAAGTTTCACACGCGAAAAGCTAGGCTACGGGAATTCCAGGGGTGCGCGGGAAGTCCCACACGCGAAAAGCCAGGCTACGTCCATTACAGGGGTGCGCGGGAAGTTTCACACGCGAAAAGCTAGGCTACGGGAATTCCAGGGGTGCGCGGGAAGTCCCACACGCGAAAAGCCAGGCTACGTCCATTACAGGGGTGCGCGGGAAGTTTCACACGCGAAAAGCTAGGCTACGGGAATTCCAGGGGTGCGCGGGAAGTCCCACACGCGAAAAGCCAGGCTACGTCCATTACAGGGGTGCGCGGGAAGTTTCACACGCGAAAAGCTAGGCTACGGGAATTCCAGGGGTGCGCGGGAAGTCCCACACGCGAAAAGCCAGGCTACGTCCATTACAGGGGTGCGCGGGAAGTTTCACACGCGAAAAGCTAGGCTACGGGAATTCCAGGGGTGCGCGGGAAGTCCCACACGCGAAAAGCCAGGCTACGTCCATTACAGGGGTGCGCGGGAAGTTTCACACGCGAAAAGCTAGGCTACGGGAATTCCAGGGGTGCGCGGGAAGTCCCACACGCGAAAAGCCAGGCTACGTCCATTACAGGGGTGCGCGGGAAGTTTCACACGCGAAAAGCTAGGCTACGGGAATTCCAGGGGTGCGCGGGAAGTCCCACAAGCGAAAAGCCAGGCTACGTCCATTACAGGGGTGCGCGGGAAGTTTCACACGCGAAAAGCTAGGCTACGGGAATTCCAGGGGTGCGCGGGAAGTCCCACACGCGAAAAGCCAGGCTACGTCCATTACAGGGGTGCGCGGGAAGTTTCACACGCGAAAAGCTAGGCTACGGGAATTCCAGGGGTGCGCGGGAAGTCCCACACGCGAAAAGCCAGGCTACGTCCATTACAGGGGTGCGCGGGAAGTTTCACACGCGAAAAGCTAGGCTACGGGAATTCCAGGGGTGCGCGGGAAGTCCCACACGCGAAAAGCCAGGCTACGTCCATTACAGGGGTGCGCGGGAAGTTTCACACGCGAAAAGCTAGGCTACGGGAATTCCAGGGGTGCGCGGGAAGTCCCACACGCGAAAAGCCAGGCTACGTCCATTACAGGGGTGCGCGGGAAGTTTCACACGCGAAAAGCTAGGCTACGGGAATTCCAGGGGTGCGCGGGAAGTCCCACACGCGAAAAGCCAGGCTACGTCCATTACAGGGGTGCGCGGGAAGTTTCACACGCGAAAAGCTAGGCTACGGGAATTCCAGGGGTGCGCGGGAAGTCCCACACGCGAAAAGCCAGGCTACGTCCATTACAGGGGTGCGCGGGAAGTTTCACACGCGAAAAGCTAGGCTACGGGAATTCCAGGGGTGCGCGGGAAGTCCCACACGCGAAAAGCCAGGCTACGTCCATTACAGGGGTGCGCGGGAAGTTTCACACGCGAAAAGCTAGGCTACGGGAATTCCAGGGGTGCGCGGGAAGTCCCACACGCGAAAAGCCAGGCTACGTCCATTACAGGGGTGCGCGGGAAGTTTCACACGCGAAAAGCTAGGCTACGGGAATTCCAGGGGTGCGCGGGAAGTCCCACACGCGAAAAGCCAGGCTACGTCCATTACAGGGGTGCGCGGGAAGTTTCACACGCGAAAAGCTAGGCTACGGGAATTCCAGGGGTGCGCGGGAAGTCCCACACGCGAAAAGCCAGGCTACGTCCATTACAGGGGTGCGCGGGAAGTTTCACACGCGAAAAGCTAGGCTACGGGAATTCCAGGGGTGCGCAGGAAGTCCCACACGCGAAAAGCCAGGCTACGTCCATTACAGGGGTGCGCGGGAAGTTTCACACGCGAAAAGCTAGGCTACGGGAATTCCAGGGGTGCGCGGGAAGTCCCACACGCGAAAAGCCAGGCTACGTCCATTACAGGGGTGCGCGGGAAGTTTCACACGCGAAATTCCAGGGTATGTCCATTTCAGGGGTGCGCGGGGAAGTTTCACACGCGAAATTCCAGGGTACGTCCATTTCAGGGGTGCGCGGGAAGTTTCACACGCGAAAAGCCAGGGTACGTCCATTTCAGGGGGGCGTGGATATTTGAACACGCTACTCCGATCGTTGGGTCTTCACAGGTCTTCCCTGTACAGCCTCCACGTCCCCTGCATGCAGTCCACACCACAGGTGATTACCCTGCACACCTGCTCATGACTCCCACCCCCCAGCAGTCATGGGGCACCTGCCAGCAGGCCCCCACTCATGTCCCACTCATGCCTCCCACCACCCCCACCCCCCAGCACTGTGGGGCACCTGCCAGCAGGCCCCCACTTATGTCCCACTCATGCCTCCCACCACACCCACCCCCCAGCACTGTGGGGCACCTGCCAGCAGGCCCCCACTTATGTCCCACTCATGCCTCCCACCACACCCACCCCCCAGCACTGTGGGGCACCTGCCAGCAGGCCCCCACTCATGTCCCACTCATGCCTCCCACCACACCCACCCCCCAGCACTGTGGGGCACCTGCCAGCAGGCCCCCACTTATGTCCCACTCATGCCTCCCACCACCCCCACCCCCCAGCACTGTGGGGCACCTGCCAGCAGGCCCCCACTTATGTCCCACTCATGCCTCCCACCACACCCACCCCCCAGCACTGTGGGGCACCTGCCAGCAGGCCCCCACTTATGTCCCACTCATGCCTCCCACCACACCCACCCCCCAGCACTGTGGGGCACCTGCCAGCAGGCCCCCACTCATGTCCCACTCATGCCTCCCACCACACCCACCCCCCAGCACTGTGGGGCACCTGCCAGCAGGCCCCCACTTATGTCCCACTCATGCCTCCCACCACACCCACCCCCCAGCAGTCATGGGGCACCCTCCACCAGGCCCCCACCCATGTCCCACTCATGCCTCCCACCACCCCCACCCCCCAGCACTGTGGGCCACCTGCCAGCAGGCCCCCACTTATGTCCCACTCATGCCTCCCACCACACCCACCCCCCAGCACTGTGGGGCACCCTCCACCAGGCCCACACAGATGTTCCCCTACCAATAGGAAATCACAATACAGATCCCAGGATCCCATGGGCAACCACATCCCACCCCATGTCACCCCAGTCCATACACACATCCAAGGTACACATCCATTCAAAAATCAAATACCCATTACATGATACATAACCAATGAGCAGTATGCGCATGAGTCCAAGTCCGTCAGACTCACACAATGGCAACACATGACTGTGAAAACCCAGATTGTGACAGTCAACAAACCAATGAGAGAAGTCCACACAATAGAATCAAAAGAACAATGTATTAAAATGTAAGAAAGAAAAAAAATAAACACCTAAATGAATACACAAAGTAACAGGAAAAAAAAAAAAAATTCTAATGAAAGGTGAAATCCAAAAGAACGGGTGCAAAGTCAATCAAAATGGAAATCAAAAACAAACACATTGCCCCATGGTCCAAATAATAAAATCGAAAACATCCACAAACTATGTACAAAGATGATTGTCCGGGTCCAATATCCCTAAAAACCATAAAATGAAACCTACCCAAAACCTAACTAATGCGAACTATATACAAAAAACGTGGGCCATTGTCCAATCAACCCAAATAATAAATTAAAATAAAGGAAACCTACTATCTACATAACTATATACAAAGGCGGCGGGCCAGTCCTGCGGCTCACTGAGAGATGTTATGGGCCAGGGCATCATCGAACTCCCTTTCTATCTCCCCGAGGCGTTCCTCCTCAATGGCCCCGAGGGCCCGCAGGGCTGACGCAGTGTCCACCTCCAAGCCCCTGCGGATCTCCTCGAGGCACTCGGCACGCCTCCGGGCCCTCTGCATGGAGTCCACTGCCCTGACCATAGCGAGCCGCCCCTCTTCTGCCCGCCGCCTCTCCGCATCTATTGCGTGGCCTAACCGCTGCCACACGGAAGACACATTCTGTCCAGGGTCCTCCTGCCCTCCAGCCGATGGCTGCCCCTCCGATGTTGATGGCCCCGAGCCATGACGCCTCTCACGTCGCTGCCGCTGCCTCTGCAGCCACTGCCTCTGCCAGCACGACGGCATCCAGGCTGATGGTATCCACCGACGCCGTCGTGCACGTGCCCTGCCTGATGATGCCGGCACATCCTCCACCTGCAGGGGTCCAGTTGCCATGGTGTCCACACCAGCTGGACCACCGACTCCCGACTGTGGCAGGGATGGGATCCCCACTGAGCCGGCTGCATTGGTCGGGGCAGGTCCACAGGGGGCCCTGGTGTCAACTGGGCCGGAAGACGGCAAGGAGAACGACCGGCGCATACTTTCCACAGAGGAGGAGATGCCCGACACATTGGCCATCACCTGCAGAAAACCCGCGCCAATAGCAGATCCCAACTGGGCCACGTCGGCACGGTGCTCTTCGTGATGATGTGCGTGCTCCTCCCGGGAAGCACGCACATCATCACGAATGACCCCCGTGCGCAACGCGACCCCAATCAGGACCTTCTCCATGCACCCACGGGTCCCCTCGTCCGCAGGTGGAGGGGAGTCAGATGACATAGACACCCCCTCCACCTGCGGACGGGCCTGGGACGGGGCATCCATGCTGGTGCATGGTGGTGCACTCACAGGGTCAGGGACAGCGACATGCACAGGCACCTCCACGGCGACCTGTGCTGCCTCCTGCCCCTGGCCCTGGACTGCACCACTTGCACCAGCAGGGATGCCCCCACCAGGCCTCAGGTGTGCCTCAGTCTCGGCCGCCTCCTCCTCTGTAGAAACCACCAACCTGGATGGCTCCTTGCCCTCTTCCGCTGTAGCTGGCCCCTGTGGGGGCTCACCCACCCCTTCCGCCGCAGCCGTGGGGGCATCCCCGCCGTCTACCTCCACAGCGCCGTCTCTGCCCTCTCCATCACTAGCCGCTGCATAGAGGGAGACATAGAACACAAGCATCAGGGCACTGTACAATGGTCCCCTACACAGGAAGCAATATCAGATGACTGGCAATGGTAAAGTACACTTCTATCATGTCCCTCCACAACACATGGGTCAGGCAATACACACACGCAACACCCATGGTCCATGGCATGCACATCAACATACATGTCCACTGCACTCTTCTAAAGTACGATGTCATGGAACACACATGCATCATTGGTCATGCAAATCACACGCACACACTTCACCTCTGTCACATCCATGTGGCCTCGTACATCACAAACACAGTGGATACAAGGATGATTAGGCAGCATCAGTGAATCTGTACAGTGTCACAGACATGTGTCATGCATCCATGCCATTCAAAAGTCACAGACATGCAGGTCAAGCACACCGACCTCGACACCATACATGTACCTGGCATCAGCATCCATCCCTCACCCACACCCATGTCCACGAACATACACTTGCATGCTCACATGTGTCCAATCTGCATAGGCCTCCTCAGGTTGCATAGCAACACATACAACAACCATGTGATCCACAAATTACTGGTCGCACATGCATCGCCATGACAACACTGCACACATACATGCCTACAAGGCCCATTCCACACATACAGCATCACACAACCAGCACACTGCAACATGCACTGTCTCACACAGCAATGCCTGCACACTTACCGCTCAACTCCAGACGGGTCTCCCTCTCAAGGACCTGGGAGTGGAGCGCTGGGTGTATGCGTGCCAGGACCCTCATTTGGATCGAACTCATGTGGCCCCGGCCCCCCTCCACGAGGCGCCGGGCCTTTGAGAGGGTCCTGGACCTGCAGTCCTCCCAACGCTTCCTGACATGTCGGTTGTCGCGGACTGCCACCCCCTCCGCGTTGATGGCAGTCACGATGTCGTCCCAGATCCGAGTCCGTCCTTCATAGTTGGCGCGGCTACTTCCGAAGAGGGCATCATACTGCCCCAGGACTCGCTCCACCAGGACCCCAACCTCGGTGACACTGAAGCTGGGGCCCCTCTGCCTCTCTGGCTGGGGGTTGCCAGTGGTGCCAGATGTTTCAGTGCCCGACATGGCAACCCCAGAGGCAGGAGTGGGTGGGCAACTTGGTCCTGGGGCTGGGCTGTGGAGTGGTGTTCTTCCAGTCGGGAGTCTTCAGTTCCAGCAGGGGTGGACACAGCAACTGTACGCCTGCAGATGGCTGATGTGCAGGCACCAAATGGCAGGGCACGGTGGCAGCAGGCAGGCAGGCAGGCAGGCAGGCAGCAGCAGATGGCATGTGGGAGGCTGCTCGGGGCACTGGGGGGCAGTAACTCGGCCTTCTGGGCAGGAGCGTGGTCTTCCGTGTGTGAACGCGTGGCCAGCTTGATACGGAGTGAATTGGCATGTGAAAATCATGCACGTCTGCGTGGAATCCGAGGAAAGGCCCTCAGCGCGTAAGCACGTCAGCACGCGTACGCGATTTCATTGGTCCAAAGGGCCAGGCGCGTAAGCGCGCCTATGACGCACGGGTGTTTCCCAACCCACGTGAAAAATAAACACGTGCCGCGCGAGCGCGTCAGCACGCGTACCCGATTTCATTGGTCCAAAGGGCCAGGCGCGTAAGCGCGCCTATGACGCACGGGTGTTTCCCAACCCACGTGAAAAATAAACACGTGCCGCGCGAGCGCGTCAGCACGCGTACCCGATTTCATTGGTCCAAAGGGCCAGGCGCATAAGCGCGCCTATGACGCACGGGTGTTTCCCAACCCACGTGAAAAATAAACACGTGCCGCGCGAGCGCATCAGCACGCGTACCCGATTTCATTGGTCCAAAGGGCCAGGCGCGTAAGCGCGCCTATGACGCACGGGTGTTTCCCAACCCACGTGAAAAATAAACACGTGCCGCGCGAGCGCGTCAGCACGCGTACCCGATTTCATTGGTCCAAAGGGCCAGGCGCGTAAGCGCACCTATGACGCACGGGTGTTTCCCAACACGCGTGATTGGTCCAAAGGGCCAGGCCCGTAAGCGCGTCTATAACGCACGGCCGTTTCCCAACACGCGTGAAAGAAACACAAGCCAGTGTCAATGCGTGTGATTGGAGGCTGGCCCTTCAGCGCCTACACGCGGAAGTGACGCAGGACCTGTGGGCCTGCATAAAAGGTACATGTAGAACGCCATTTCCTTGTACGTGCTTTTCGTGGAGAGCGAGTTGGTGTATTCTGTACTTCTTGTCAGTTGACACGCGATTTACTTCACGGCGTTCAAAGGTCGTACTCCCTGTTACCTCTGACAGCTTTTTCTCTTTTGCTCTTTTTCCTGGGCCTGTTTCCTCACACAGCGTTCCCTTCTACTGTTGTCCTGTCTCCTCAGACAGCGTCCCATTCTTCTTTTGGCGGGGGTGTTGCCAACGCGCACACGCGCGTCTTTTTGACGCATTTCTCCCTGGCAGACGGTGAGTTGCGCACGCATCTATCATCTGTGCTTGCCCCGTGTGTCACGTACCTCTTCAGAGGTCAATCTAGGCTGCGTGTGACACGCATACGTTCATTACTGTGTTACTGGATGCCACAGCGTAGTGCAGGGTTTTTCATACGCACACGTGGTCTAGGAGGGGTATCGTGCACGTTCCTTAACTTTTTTGGGGTGCCTGTGCGTTGCGTGACCCGTCATCTTTCCCCAGGGGTGTCATATAGCCTTGCCACTGCACTAGGGTACGAATACCATCTGGTACCCAACCCCTTTGACACCCAATTGCCCAGGACAATTGTGCACACCCACTCCCATACGCACAATAACATCAGTGCCATGGTTGGGAGGCGTGCAAGCCGTAAGGGTGGCAAAGGTGGCCGAGCCACACGTGGTGGCCGTGGAGGATCCACTAGGGGACGTGGTTGTGACTTGCAGGGTGCCCCTGTCCCCCCCAGTCTGGAGGACCAGTCAGGGACACCCATGCCCCCCCTCCCCCCCCGCCAGGTTGAGGGTCATGTGGCTGATACCAACCCTGATCAGCCCTTGTTGGACCAGCCCATTGTGGCACCAGACCTGTCCGAGGGTGACTCCATCGCTGACATCCAGGTCAGCAGGTCCACTGCACGTGCACCGGTGCACATCGGTGTCATCAGGACACGCGCATCTATGCCAGATAGGTCATCTGTGTGGCTCCATCCACCCCACCTCTCATACACCCTGCCAAGACTGTGTCGGTCCTAGTTCATGCACCTCAGATCAGGCCTGACCCTATCCCTCTACCCCCAATGCCTGCACCTACTCCCATGCTGAGTGTGCAATCCCACACACCCAGTACTGAGTCCACCACGGCTCCTGCCCCTAGTGTCCACAGCGGCGTAGGACACTCTGGATCCCCACCCCCTTCCAAGCGGAAGAGGAAGAGTGCACGTCCGGCACAGGCTGATGCCCCAGGCACGGCTGCACAGTCCGGCCCATCAAGGAAGCCCAGCTTCACAGACGCCGAACTGAATGCACTTGTTCAGTATGTGTCAGACCATGATAGGGAAATGGTCATCATTGCAGGGTCCAAGACCACACATGCCAGACGCCAGGCACACTGGCAGACCATTGCTGACAAAATAAGTGCCCTTGGAGTAGTGAGGCGCACAGCTAGTGATTGCCAGAAGCGCTGGAATGACCTTAAGCGCAGGGCAAAGGATAAGCTGGCCTCAAGTCATGCCGCAACCTTGGTGACTGGAGGTGGGTCCCCAGCACAGGAAATAGAACTCACACCACACGAGTCCGTAGCTGGATCCTACGTCACCGAGGGACAACTCCAAGGTGTGGGAGATCTCCCTGATTACGAGGCATCATCCGGTGAGTGCACATGCATGTGTGTTATATCAATGTGCATGGTGTGTGTGCGAAGCCTTCATGTTGGGTGCCTGTCAAGGGGGTGTGTGGCAGAGTTGATAGTGTCACCCATGTGCCTCATCCAGTATGTTCAGTGCAACACCATGTGCCCACACCACTATCCCTACTGCCAACAGTGCACATATGGCTCTACACCATGGAAGTTCCCCTTGAATTGTCATTTTGTCACGACATTGTTGCTCATTCTCCCCTGTCTATTCATCTTATGTCTTACATACCATTCCTACACTTTCCCCCAGCCATTCAAATTCCATCGTCACATGCCTGACATGCAATGATACCACATGCTAATGCGTCCTCTGTATATACATGGCACTCAACATGCTGTCATACTCTGGATTTTGCCTTGACACCCACCTCCTACCTGTGTGCTCTTGTTCCGTCTGGTTTCAAGCCCCATTCCCTCACACTCCATGCTGCTCTTCATGGTCTATCTTCCCTGACTTCTACTGTTCAGACCATCGTGCCCTACTCACGACACCTGCTTGCAAACAGTCAAATGAGGGCACCCTGCCCTCCAATGCGACCCACCCTATTGCTGACAAGTACATCTGAGCCTACTCAAGGTTAACTCTCACTGACATCTGCTCATACATGCCTTTGCCTGTCCCATGGACCCTTCACATGGTCCCAGTCCTCTCTCCTTGCTCCTCTTCCACCATCAATGGTGTGACCCGTTGGGGTGTACTCTTGGCCTCCTTCCAATCCTCAGAGGCCACAATTGATGAGTATGGTAATGGGAGCATCTCAGTCCAAGGACCTCAGGCCAACCTTATTCTCCTTGACAAATGCTACCCACATCTCATCAACTTCCTTTCCTCTCCTGCTGTCCCCCCTCCTCTCTCCTCATCTATCCTGCACTGCCTCCCTGCACCCTCCCATGATCCTTCTCCGCCTCCCACTCCAACTCCTACACAAGCTGCACCTCTGATCTGTAGCACTCCCCGTAAGTCCTACAAGGCTGTCAACCTCCTCCACATTTACACTCCTTACTCTGCCGCTGCATCAGGCATTCCTCCAATATATGTCACTTACATGAGGTAATGCACTTTGACATCCTTGGTCTCATGGAAACATGTCTGACGGCCAGCTCTGTATGCATCTTTGACACACTCCTACCTGACGTTCAGGAGATCCTCTCCTTGGCCCGGCACTACTGTGCAGGGGGGGGTGTGCCCTTGCCTTCCCTGAGGGTATTCCTGCCACTGTCACTCCTACGTAGACCTACTCCCCTCTGGAATGGCTTGTGTGACGTCTCTCTCCATCTCACCTCGACATTCACAAACTGTGCGTACTGTGTATCGGAAAAATGGTCAAATGTACTACTTCCTTTCTGAGTGGCCTCACCTCTCCTCCTCACTCATGTCCCCAGACACTGAAATCCTCTTCCTTGGTGATGTACGCATCCACCTGCATGCTTGTTGTCCCCCCCACGTGACTTTTCCGTGACCTCAGCAACTCCCTATCAGCCTCTAAACTCCCGTCTGTCCCTACTCATTCTGCAGGGCACACTCTTGATGCTCTGATCTCATCTGACCTTCCCCTCTCCATCCCTCTCTGCACTCCTCTCTCCTGGAGTGATCACTTTCTCCTCTCCTCCCACCTCACCCTCACCACCCCACAGGCAAAGCCACCCTCACCACTGTCACACACCTTCTTGGTATTCCAACCCATGAAGTGTGTGTCAGTCGAGGCTTATGCTGCCAAAATCTCCCCCCCATCCAGCTCCCCCTTAGGCTCACTCCCATCCTGACAGGGCCCACTCCATGCTCCACTCTATGTCAGGTACACTGGATGTCTTTGCCACCGTCATGACAATCCGCCTGAAGCCCCATGCCAATGCTGACTCCTGGCATGACTCGCATCTTGTGAACCCAAAACACAGGTGCCGGGTGGCAGAGAGGAAATGGCCTGCATCATGCTCATCCTCTGGCAAACTGGCCTGCCGCCTGCTCCAAAGGCAATAGCGTCTCACCCTTCTCACCAAGATGAGAGCCCCAATCCAAGGGCACATATCTGCGGCATCTGACAACTCTGCAGGACACATTGAAATCTGCAAGGACCTTGCCAAGCCAGATGCAGTGTGTACCTCCCCTGTCCCCTCCGAGCCCACAGCACTGCATGACTGTCTCTGTACCCCTATAGGCCACCCCCCCAGCACTTGTCTGCGCCTACCACCATCTGCCCTCGACGTTAAGTCCTACTTACCTTGTACAGCACTACCAGCCGCCACTTCCCCTTGCACTTCATTGTGCCACCCACCTCTGCACTTGCGTTACATGAATGACACCAGCACCAGTAGGATTGTTGAATGGCATCCCCTTCTGCCCCACCACCCCTCAGTGCTCCGCTGTTCCTTCATACATTTCTGTACAGGTGCTTCACGAATGCTATATGAATCCATTACAGGTGATGGGGAGGTGGAATCTCATTGTTTACTGCATTTTGTTAATGTTGACAAGGCACTGTGCATCGTGGCCAATTGGGACTAGCAGATCCATGTCCAACATGTTAACTTCTTGATGTGATGAAGCAATGTCAGGACCAGAGTGGCCAAAATCCAAAATAGTTGCCCTCCTCTCCCTCTTCACTTGGTGGCTATGTCACATGCCATGTGTGTGATGGCATGTGCATTTGACATGGCAATCACCGGCCAATGTGTGATGCCAGTGCTAGGCAGCATGGGGAGCAGGCGTTGCTCTCCATTCTCTGTGTCATCATTGTGTGCCCTGAGCCTCCCCTCCAGACCCAGTGATGGTGAATGCATAGGAGGTTTCCCAGTCATGTGGGACATGTGTCATTGAACTACTGGCTCTGTTGTTCATCAGCCCTTGTTGTATGCCATGGTGCTAATGCCTGTTTCCATTTCTCTCTTTCATGTCTTTGCAGGGGACGACGCACTTGTTGATGCTGGGGATGTGGTGGTGGAGCCGTCCCAGGAGGGCAACCCGGGCCGACCTTCCACAAGTGAGGGACGTGGTGTGTTTGTGGGTGAAAACCCACAAGTGCTGCAGGTCGTGCTGTCGAGGGGTGTCTCTGGGGGTTCCTCCCCCGAGCAGTATTCAGGTGTAGACTCGGAGGATGACACCTATGTGCAGTCGCAGGTGAGTGTTCTTGGGAGAGAATCTCCTCTGTCCGACCCACCTGCAGCCGGGTTATTGCCCTCAATGGGGATGTCAGTGTCGGCAGCTCAGCCTCCGGTGGTTACGGATGCAGGGCCACACCACACAATCTCTCATCCTGTTCCTGGGGCTGCAGATCAGAGAGGGAATGCAGTCCTGCAGCCTGAGGCTTTGCCGGCACAGCAAGGCGCAGTCCGCCTTGCCCCAGGCAGGTGTGGTGCCCGCCAACGTGGTGGCCGTATGCCACCTGGCAATACCGCTTGGGAGCAATCCATCTACGGTATGGCCACCCAACAGGCAGCATCATCCGAGATGATTGCACAGGCCATGGATAGGGTGGCCACTTCCATTGTCCCCCCAGAAAGGCTGATGGAGCGACTGGAGCAGGCTACAGAGTCCATCTGCCAGGCACACAGGGAGGACATGTTGGCGTCCAACATGGACAGGCGGGCAGGACTGGCGACTCTGCAGGAATCACTTTCCATGGAGTCCCAGCGCCACAGGGAAGGCCTGAGGGAAGAATTCCATCACCTCAGGTCGACCCTGTCAGAGCTTGAGGCTTCATCCCATAGAAGGACAGAGGAGCAGCTGGAGCGTCTGACACGGACGCTCTCGGCCGAGATGCAGGCAACTCGTGCGGAGGTCAGGTCATCCCGGAAGTTACTGCATGGGGACCTCCGCATGATCATAATCCAGAACCAGACCTTCCAGACCCGCCTGCTTGCAGCCATGGAGGAGCAAACTCGGGCTTTGCGTGGGCTGCCTCCCATTGTCACACCATCTTCTGAGGCAGCTCCCCCACCTCCTGAGTCAGCTGCAGGGTCTGGCCAGAGCGATAGCGACTCATCTCCCACAACAGAGTAGCCGTGTGGGCCACGAGCCTATGGGGTGTTTTTACTTCCCATGATCCACACAGGTGGATTGTGGCGTGCATCCTGTCCTCGGACCTCATAGGTGGCCCCCCCCTCCCCGCCGGCCCTTTCATGGCCATTTTTTCTTATCATATTTTTGTTTTTCAAGTGTGTTGCCTTGTGTGGGTACCTGGGCATACACTGTATTGTGGCTGGGCACATGCAGGCTTGTCCTGAGTTTGGTTTCGATGCTTGGGTATCTGGCATCCACACCCCTCCTGCTTCCGTTTCCATGGGCTTGCAAAGGGTGTGCCCAAGTGACAGCAAATTACACGGTGACATTGGACTTCCATGAGCTGTTGGGCAGTCCATAGTCAATACTGTGTAGACATTCATGGTGTACATTGTTGTTGCACCTAACTATGCATGATGGTTTGATATGTGCCTCAATTTACATATGTTACTCATGTTTTGCAGGTATTTCACACAGTTCTTCACACGGGCATACTCTCTGGAGTCAGACTACATGTCGGTAGATGTGCAGTGACACTTTTGCGTGGCGCCATCACTGTACATCTGGACGGTGAGGACATACCAGCACAATCAGGTATTGAGACTACCATTGATTACATGCATTGTGTCTTGTTTTGGTGGGCTTCAGGGTGGGTTGGTGTGTAATTTGATTGAAATGACTCTTACACAGGTGTGTAGTAGTGCCTCCATCACGGTTAGCTGTTCAAGTGCGGCTATGTTCCATTTGGGGCACTGCAATTTGTGACACCGGTGTCATGTTGTGAGGGTCAGTTTGTTTGCTCTCACATACCATGACATGGTGTCCTCTGTGGCGGGACTGTGAAGGGATTGGGTGACATGGCAATGTTGTAATGTAGCAATTCGCCTGTGCCAATGCATTTTTGATGAATGGAGTTGTGTCTTTTCATAGTTATGCATTGCTGGTGTATGTGTAGGTAGGGGTGCACACATAGTGACACTTCCATGTTAACAATCTCAGGCTGATGTGTTTCTGACAGTTTATTGCCAAGAAATTTTGTGACATTGTCAGGTAGTGTCATCATTGATCGTCAGATGGTATGTGCCAGAGCAGTGTGCACTAGCCAGCACTGTGATTCCTAGGTGAAGAAGTTGGCCACCAGTTGCGTACGGGCTGCCTCCCCCCGTGCCCTTTCCCCTCCCATGCGCAGCGGCCGTGCATGTGGTTGTGGATGTGGGGGCACCACCATGTCCACGGGCAGGCCCCGGCGTGTTGCAACGTTGTGCAGGACACATGCTGCCACTATGATCCTGCACACTACTGGGGGAGCGTATAACAGCTGCCCGCCAGAACGGTCAAGGGAGCGAAAGCGTGACTTTAGCACTCCGAATGTGCGCTCCACTATGCCCCTGGTTGTAATGTGGGCTGTGTTATGTCTTACCTGGGGTGGCGTGGTGGGGTTCCGAATTGGCGTCATCATGTGGGGGCTGAGAGGGTAGGCACTGTCCCCTGTGGAGGTGGTGATTGGTATCATTGGTGGGGTTGTGACCTTGCTCAGTATCCAACATGCATGCATGTGCAGTGGCATACATACTCACCAAGCAGCCATGTATCGCCATGCCGCCCAGCATCTATGTCCCGGCATAGGGTGGACATTCGGTAAATGAAGCTGTCGTGGGTGGACCCGGGATAGTTGGCATATACTGAGGTGATGATTCCCTTGGCATTACATACTACCTGCACGTTGATGGAATGCCAGTGCTTGCGGTTCCTATAGATGTGCTCTGATGCCCTGGGGGGACGTAGAGCCACATGGGTGCAGTCGATGGCACCTAGCACTTTGGGGAATCGTGCCTCTCCGTAAAAATCCAGGGCGGCAGCATGCCTTTCTGCAGGTGTTCTGGGCAGGTATATGTGCCTGCGGACTGATGGGCGTGCAGTCATGATGTTCAAGACCTGGTGTAGGCAGCGTGACTGGGTGGCCTGTGACACCCCACCCACTATGGCACTTGTCCGCTGAAATGATCCAGTGGCTAAGAAGTGCAGTACATTGAGGACCTTCTCCAGGGGGCTGAGTGCTTGGGAGCACAGGGTGGGTGATGTGAGGTCATCCTCCCACTCAGTCACCAGGTCCAGTATGATGTGTGGTGGAAACCTGTACCTCCCATACACCTGGTCATCAGGCATCCCGAAAAGGCTGGTTCTGGGTGTGAATATTCTGGCCCTGACTATCCTCCTCCTCCTCCTTTGGTAGCCCACTGCCACTGCTGCTAGGAACGGTATGTTCATCCTGGCGTCTGAGCTTGTTATTGTTAAAGTCCGCAATTTTATGCTTTGCGCGTGTTCTAGGCGAGCGTGTGACCCGCGCACCCCTGGAATCCAGTTCCCAGTCCAATAGCGTGTGGAAATTCACACGCACCACGGGATACAGGTTCGCTGACGTACTTGCGTGTGTAAGTGGCCGCGCACCCATTAAATACACGTACATAGGCCAATTGCGTGTACGCGCACTTTTGTCCAATTACACGCAATGAAATACACGTACATAGGCCAATCACGCGATGACACTCTGACGTGCAGTATTTCCACGTGTGTTCCGTCATCACGTGCTGAGTGGGGAACGCCCGTGCGGGTCACGTCAGACGCGCTTACGCGCTGAGGGACTCTGGTCCAATAGAATCGCGTATGCGTGCTGACGCGCTTACGCGCTAAGGGCCTTTCCTCGGATTTCACGCTGACGTGCAGGATTTTCACGTGCCAAATCACTCCGTATCAAGCTGGCCACCCAAAAACACACGTAACACCACGCTCCTGCCCAGAAGGCCGAGTTACTGCCCCCCAGTGCCCCGAGCAGCCTCCCACGTGCTATCTGCTGCTGCCTGCCTGCCTGCCTGCTGCCACCGTGCCCTGCCATTTGGTGCCTGCACATCAGCCATCTGCAGGGGTCCAGTTGCTGTGTCCACCCCTGCTGGAACTGAAGACTCCCAACTGGGATTACATCGCTCCACAGCCCAGCCCCAGGACCCAGTTGCCCACCCACACCTGCCTCTGGGGTTGCCATGTCGGGCACTTCCACATCTGGCACCAGTGGCAACCCCAGGCCAGAGGGGCAGAGGGGCACCAGCTTCACTGCCATCGAAGTTGGTGTCCTGGTGGAGCATGTCCTGGGGCAGTATGATGCCCTCTTTGGATCGTCCCGCGCCAGCAAGGAAGGACGGGAGAGGATCTGGGCCGACTGTGTGGTTGCCATCAACGCGGAGGGGGTGGCAACCCGCAACGTCCAGAAGATCAAGAAGCGCTGGGAGGACTTGAGGTCCAGGACCCTTGTGAAGGCCCGGCGCCTCGTGGAGGGTGGCCGGGGCCGCATGAGTTCCATCCAGAAGAGGGTCCTGGAACGCGTACGCCCAGCGCTCCACGCCCAGGTCCTTGAGAGGGAGGCCCATCTGGAGTTGAGCGGTATGTGTCCAAGCATTACTGTGTGAGACAGGGCATGTTGCGGTGTGCTGGTTCTATGATACTTGCCTGTATGTGTGCCATGGGCCATGTATGCATGTATGTGTGCAGGGACATCATGGTAATGCATGTGCGACCAGTGATGTGTGACCCACATGGTTGTTGCATGTGTTGAAATGCGGCATGGGGAGCCCTATGCAGATTTTGGACATGAGAGCATGCCAGTCTCTGTACCTGGACATGGATGGGGGTGAAGGATGGGTGCTGATGCCAGGTACATATATGGTAGCCATGTCTGTGTGCCTGACCTGCGTGTCTGTGACTTGTGCATGCCATGGATGCATGACACATGTGTGTGACAATGCACAGATTCAGTGACGCACCCAACTTACCCTTGTTTCGCCTGTGTTCGGTGTGTTTGGGGCCAGATGGATGTGACTGAGGTGAAGTGTGTGCATGTGATATGCATGAGCCATGATGCATGTGAGTTACATATCATTGAATGTTTCTAGAGTCCATTGGACATGCATGGAAATGTCCATGGCATGCACCATGCCTGTTACTGTGTGTGTTTTGCCTGGACTGACCCATGTGTTGTGGAGGGACATGATGGAAGTGTACTTTGACAGTGGTGCTCATCTGCTATTGCTTCCTGTCTAGGGGACCATTGTACAGTAGCCTGATGCTTGTGTCCTTTGTCTCCCTCTACGCAGCGGCTAGTGAAGAAGAGGGCGGAGACGGCGCTGTGGAGCAAGGCGGCGGGGATGCCCCCACGGCTGCAGCGGAAGGGGTGGGTGAGCCCCCACAGGGGCCTGCTACGGCGGGAGACGGTGAGGAGCCATCCAGGTTGGTGGTTTGCACAGAGGAGGAGGAGGCCGACACTGGTGCACACATGGGGCCTGGTGGGAGCATCCCTGCTGGTGCAAGTGGTGCAGTCCAGGGCCAGGGGCAGGAGGCAGCACAGGTCACCGTGGAGGGGCCTGTGCATGTCACTGTCCCTGACCCTGTGAGTGCACCACCATGCACCAGCAGGGATGCCCCGTCCCAGGCCCGTCCGCAGGTAGAGGGGATGTCCATGTCACCTGACTCCCCTCCACCTGCGGACGTGGTAACCCCTGGCCGCGTGGAGAAGGTCCTGATTGGGGTCGCGATGCGCACGGCTGTGATTCGTGATGACGTGAGTGCTTCCCGGGAGGAGCACGCACGTCATCACGAAGTGCACCGTGCCGACGTGGCCCAATTGGGATCGGCCATGTTCGGGGGTTTCCTGCATGTGTTGGCCAATCTGACGGCCCTCTCCTCCTCTGTGCAGGCTATCCACCGGTCGTTCTCCTTGCCGTCTTCCGGCCCAGATGCCACCAGGGCCCCCTGTGGACCTGCCCCGACCAATGCAGCCAGCTCGGTGGGGATCCCATCCCTGCCACAGTTGGGAGTCGGAGGTCCAGCAGGGGTGGACAACACAGCAAGTGGACCCCAGCAGATGGAAGATGTGACGGCATCATCGGGCAGGGCACGTGCACGACGGCGTCGGTGGTTTCCATCAGCCTGGATGCCGTCGTGCTGGCAGAGGCAGTGGCGTCGGAGGCAGCAGCGGGCTCGACGTGGGAGGCATCATGGCTCGGGGCCATCAAGATCCGAGGGGCAGGCATCGGCCGGAGGGCAGGGCAACCCTGGGATGGTGGTGTGTTCCGTGTGGGAGGAGTTTGGCCAGCGGATAGGTGCGGAGCGGCAGCGGGCGGAAGAGGAGCGGCTCGCCATGGTCAGGGCGGAGTTCTCCATGCGTCGGGCATTGAGGCGGGCTGAGTGCCTCGAGGAAGCTCGCAGGGAGTTTGAGGTGGACATGGGGTTGTCCCTGCGAGACCTCGGGGCCAGGACAGAGTCCCGCCTCCAGGACATCGACATGGAGTTCGATGATGCCCTGGCCAGCAACATCACCAAGTGAGCCGCAGGACTTGCCCGCTGCCTTTGTATATAGTTATTTAGTTAGTTAGTGCTAGGTTTCCTTTATTTATTTTTATTATTTTGGACCGCTCGGACAATGGCCACTTTTTTGTACATATATTTTTCATTAGTTAGTGGTAGGTTTCATTTTTGGTGTTGGGCTCATGGACCCTGGAACATTCCTGTATATAGTTTGTTTTTTTGGGAGATACATTTTTTTAATTTCTTATTGTTTTCACCATGACGTAATGGTTTTTCATTAATTTCCTATTACATGATATTGCTTTGGACAAATTCATTTTAATTTTTTTTTCCTTTGTTTTTTTGTTTATCACTTTTGTTCTCGGACATGGACCATTTATTTACTTAGCCACATTGTTGTATGTTTGAAAATTTCACTTATTTGTGGTATTTAATACATTTTTTATATTTTCTTACACTTGTGTTATTTTCTCATTGGTTTGTTACATGTCATGATATGGGTTTTGACATTCACTTGCACCCATTGTGTATGTGTGTGTGACGGACATGTGTTCTTTTGCATACTTGGCATTGGGGTTGTGTCATGTGATTGCATTCACTATGTGGGTGGATGCAATCCTTGCCTGGGTGTTTGTGCTGGGTATGCTTGCCATTACTGCCATGATTGTGTATCGTCAGGACCTGGGGCCAGGGGGACATGTGTGGGGGCCTGCTGGCAGGTTCCCCACAGTGCTGGGGGGTGGGGGTGGTGGGAGACATGAGTGGGGGCCTGGTGGAGCCTGCCCCTGCACTGCTGGGGGGTGGGGGTGGTGGGAGACATGAGTGGGGGCCTGGTGGAGGGTGCCCCTGGATGGTGGGGGGTGGGGGTGGTGGGAGACATGGTTGGGGGCCTGGTGGAGGGTGCCCCTGGTGACTGGGGGGGTGGGGGTGGTGGGAGACATGAGTGTGGGCCTGGTGGAGGCTGCCCCTGCACTGCTGGGGGGTGGGGGTGGTGGGAGACATGAGTGGGGGCCTGGTGGAGGGTGCCCCTGGATGGTGGGGGGTGGGGGTGGTGGGAGACATGGTTGGGGGCCTGGTGGAGGGTGCCCCTGGTGACTGGGGGGGTGGAGGTGGTGGGAGACATGAGTGTGGGCCTGGTGGAGGCTGCCCCTGCACTGCTGGGGGGTGGGGGTGGTGGGAGACATGAGTGGGGGCCTGGTGGAGGGTGCCCCTGGTGACTGGGGGGGTGGGGGTGGTGGGTGACATGGGTGGGGGCCTGGTGGAGGGTGCCCCTGGTGACTGGGGGGGTGGGGGTGGTGGGTGACATGAGTGGGGGCCTGGTGGAGGGTGCCCCTGGATGGTGGGGGGGTGGGGGTGGTGGGAGGCATGGGTGGGGGCCTGGTGGAGCCTGCCCCTGCACTGCTGGGGGGTGGGGGTGGTGGGAGACATGAGTGGGGGCCTGGTGGAGGGTGCCCCTGGATGGTGGGGGGTGGGGGTGGTGGGAGACATGGTTGGGGGCCTGGTGGAGGGTGCCCCTGGTGACTGGGGGGGTGGGGGTGGTGGGAGACATGAGTGGGGGCCTGGTGGAGGGTGCCCCTGGATGGTGGGGGGTGGGGGTGGTGGGAGACATGGTTGGGGGCCTGGTGGAGGGTGCCCCTGGTGACTGGGGGGGTGGGGGTGGTGGGAGACATGAGTGGGGGCCTGGTGGAGGGTGCCCCTGGTGACTGGGGGGGTGGGGGTGGTGGGAGACATGAGTGGGGGCCTGGTGGAGGGTACCCCTGGTGACTGGGGGGGTGGGGGTGGTGGGAGACATGAGCAGGTGTGCAGGGTAGTCCCCTGTTTTGTGGGCTGCCTGCAGGGGCCGTCGAGGGTGACAGGACCCACCCAGCCTAATCGCGTGTGTAACTTCGCACGCACCCCTGTAATACACGTACCAAGCCAAATCGCGTGTGATAATTCCCGCGCACCCCTGAAATACACGCGCCCAGGCTATTCGCGTGTGGAAATTCCCGCGCGCCCGTGAAATACACGTACCCTGCTGTAATCGCGTGTGGGACTTCCCGCGCACCCCTGTAATACACGCGCCCAGCCTATTCACGTGTGGAAATTCCCGCGCACCCCTGAAATACACGCGCCCAGGCTATTCGCGTGTGGAACTTCCCGCGCACCCCTGAAATACACGCGCCCAGCCTATTCGCGTGTGGAACTTCCCGCGCACCCCTGAAATACACGCGGCCAGGCTATTCGCGTGTGGAACTTCCCGCGCACCCCTGAAATACACGTACCCTGCTGTAATCGCGTGTGGGACTTCCCGCGCACCCCTGAAATACACGCGGCCAGGCTATTGGCGTGTGGAACTTCGCGCGCACCCCTGTAATACACGTACCAAGCCAAATCGCGTGTGATAATTCCCGCGCACCCCTGAAATACACGCGCCCAGGCTATTCGCGTGTGGAAATTCCCGCGCACCCCTGAAATACACGCACCCAGGCTATTCGCGTGTGGAACTTCCCGCGCACCCCTGAAATACACGCGGCCAGGCTATTCGCGTGTGGAACTTCCCGCGCACCCCTGAAATACACGCGCCCAGCCTATTCGCGTGTGGAACTTCCCGCGCACCCCTGAAATACACGCGGCCAGGCTATTCGCGTGTGGAACTTCCCGCGCACCCCTGAAATACACGTACCCTGCTGTAATCGCGTGTGGGACTTCCCGCGCACCCCTGAAATACACGCGGCCAGGCTATTGGCGTGTGGAACTTCGCGCGCACCCCTGTAATACACGTACCAAGCCAAATCGCGTGTGATAATTCCCGCGCACCCCTGAAATACACGCGCCCAGGCTATTCGCGTGTGGAAATTCCCGCGCACCCCTGAAATACACGCGCCCAGGCTATTCGCGTGTGGAACTTCCCGCGCACCCCTGAAATACACGCGGCCAGGCTATTCGCGTGTGGAACTTCCCGCGCACCCCTGAAATACACGTACCCTGCTGTAATCGCGTGTGGGACTTCCCGCGCACCCCTGAAATACACGCGGCCAGGCTATTGGCGTGTGGAACTTCGCGCGCACCCCTGTAATACACGTACCAAGCCAAATCGCGTGTGATAATTCCCGCGCACCCCTGTAATACACGCGCCCAGCCTATTCGCGTGTGGAAATTCCCGCGCACCCCTGAAATACACGCGCCCAGGCTATTCGCGTGTGGAACTTCCCGCGCACCCCTGAAATACATGCGGCCAGGCTATTCGCGTGTGGAACTTCCCGCGCACCCCTGAAATACACGTACCCTGCTGTAATCGCGTGTGGGACTTCCCGCGCACCCCTGTAAATGACGTACCCTAGTTTTTCGCGTGTAGGATTTCACGCGCACCCCTGGAATTCCCGTAGCCTAGCTTTTCGCGTGTGAAACTTCCCGCGCACCCCTGTAAATGACGTACCCTAGTTTTTCGCGTGTAGGATTTCACGCGCACCCCTGGAATTCCCGTAGCCTAGCTTTTCGCGTGTGAAACTTCCCGCGCACCCCTGTAAATGACGTACCCTAGTTTTTCGCGTGTAGGATTTCACGCGCCCCCCTGGAATTCCCGTAGCCTAGCTTTTCGCGTGTGAAACTTCCCGCGCACCCCTGTAAATGACGTACCCTGGCTTTTCGCGTGTGGAACTTCACACGCACCCCTGGTATCGACGTGCCCAGGGCAATCGCGTGTGGGACTTCCCCGCACCCCGGGATACACGTACCCAGGGCAATCGCGCGAGTGACATCTCGCGCAACCCGTTGTACACACACGCGCAAATTTTTGAACAGTGGGTGTCCGTGTAAATGGCGTACACCTTTGCACATCATTAGTCCTTTGGGGTCACGGTATGGCCCATTGCTGTATGTGGGTGGTATTTGTTGGCGCAGGTTTTGGCGCACTTTCGTTGAGTGCGTCGGGACGCTACCGCCTGCTTACTTGTGGCGTACGTTTTTGGGCCTGTGCGCTGGTTTGATCGAGCGCTGTTTTGCCCTGTTCGAATCCATGAATACGTGTTGCCGGAGAGCGTGTGGGCGTTCCGCGCCCTTGCCTCCTGTACTTCCCCGTGCCGCCCACATTCTTCCCCATTCCGAGTGTTGTGCCCCATTTTATTCCCCATTCCGAGTGTCCCGCCCTGTGTTCCGCCTACTTTAGAGCTGTGCGCTGCGCTCGGAGTGATAGCGCAGTGGCCGTGGCGCACGCCGTTGGTTGACCTGTGCGCCGGCGTGCGCCGCGCACTTTTTCAGCGCACGTCCTATGCTTTTCTTACGCACGGACTTCCATGAATCGACGTGCGCTGGTTTCCCTGCGCTTTTCGCTATTTTTCGGCGCAGCGCACGTATAGGCCCCTCTGCGCCGGTATTTTCGGCGCACATTTATTCCATGAATCGGCCTGACAATGTCAGCCATAGTGCACAATAAAAGTTTGCATTCGACAGAGCACCTCCAAGCTAAGTATTTTACATAGAATTTGAACCATATACCACTAGGCTTGCTGTTGCAACACAAATAGAACATTAGTATGGATAAAACCTCAAACTGGGTGTGCATGATTTGATTATAACATTTAGTTCATATTTCACCTGATATCCACCAGAGTTCAAACATGGACTTGATTTGAGGTCGCCCTGTAAAACATAGTGATTAAAATGTTGCCCTGCAAAGTATTTTGCTTTGTAATGTGTGCTTGGTAAATGTACCGCATTGGGGGGAAGTGCAACGTTACTACCAAAATCAGAAAAGTTTTAAACGGTGTGCAGTCACATACATTTATGTCTCAAAGTATATCTAATTTTGGTTGTACTGTGATTCTTGAAAGTGAAATGTGAATAGAAATACCTCAAGCTGTGGACCTGTTCCAAATGAGGACGAGATAGTAGTCGAAGTTCCACCATCCACCTATAATACTGCGCTTGCTTTAATACGGATTAAAAAGTGAAATGAAACAGAAACAATGAATGCAAAAGGTACGTATTGAACTGAAATGCATAGAATGGTACACATGTACACAAACCTATACCTGCCACTTTGTACAAATAGCCAGTTCTGCACATAATACATTTTGATATGTTTACATTTTGATATGTTTACATTTTGATAGGTTTACATTGAAAGCATACCACATGCAAGTAGTTCAATCGCATACAAAGAGTAGTGTAATATAATTACATGGTATGTGTATGAGGTTGATGTTGACTCCAGAAATGAAATTGATGCAGAATCATGCTCCTTCATTTTCAGCCCAGTGTACGAAAATAGTACAATGGAAAAGGAAAATTAGTTCTTGAAAAGTGGACTTATGCGACGCTATAACATTTCACTTTGTGCTGGTCGGTAGGGCTCACCATTGGGATAGAAGGCGTGTCGGTGGTTGTGTCGCATGCCAGGGTCTGTTCTTCCATCAATGTGCTCAAAGTGATAAAGGATATGTCAATCATCACATTTCCCAAACATAATTTCCAAGGGGCACTGTGGAAGTTTTCACTATGGATCACATTTACTTGTCAGAGGCTACAGAAAGCGGGGAAAGATGAAGTCTACTAAAATGAAATATTTGACACTTGTGTTGAATCCAGTGACTATGGAAAATGGAGTAATAGAACAGTGATGTGGATAAACAGGTGGAAGATAATACTTATTAATGCAGACCATCGTCCCACATACTAACAACCATAACAAACTCAACGTTCACTACTCACCTCACCATCTGCATGCAGAAATTGAGTTGGGGTGGCATTTGAAAGCAATTTAGGAAGAACTCGCGGACAACGTTTTTTTGTGTACCTTGACTGGTCGTACATATCCTGGGTGAAGTACAGGCTGCAGACACGGAATTGATTGGCCCTCACGTCGTCCTTGATTTCCTGGGCCCTAATTTCAATCTCGTCCTCTTCACAACCGCAATTTCTAAGCCATATTCTTATTAAATCAATATCATTTGGGAATACATGCAGTATAGTGTCCTGAACCATGGAGTGGCTTGCAGAAGTGCAACCAACAACCACACATGATGGCATTCTTGAAAACTGTGTGAGATCTGTATAAAGAAATATGAACTATTAGCACAAATAATACTGGATGAATGTGAATAAACCATTTTGCACCAGATATTTGTCTTTAAAGTTTAATTGGAATGAAGACAGAAAAGCAGTGTGACCTATCCCAGTGAACTCTGCGACAACTTTATTATACAATTGTTATACTGCACATTCTACTACAACGCACAGTGATGAATTGTGGTAGTTATCGAGAAGAAAATACCTGAACTAATCGCTAATGTATAAGTCTTTGAGATCCATGAACATTAAAATCCTAGGTACATTTGGTTGTAATCGACATAAACGTTCTTAGTAATGTTGGATGAACATAGGGAAGTAATTAGTTGACTTACACTTACTTTGGCGGACAGATGAGTAGATTCAGCAAGCAGAGGAACAAGTATCCGGTGAACAGGTAGCTCGATGATGATATACCTGGTAGATCTCCCAGAAGTTCTCAAGGTAAATCTCAAGGTCTTTATAAAGACTTACACAAATGGGTGTGTATGTGAATGAATGGATGACATGTTCATAGACACCCACTCTGCCTCCATGGCAAAGGTTCCCATCTGCCACATGAACCCACCTTGCCGCCTTTCAGCGCACAGGCAGAAGCCTACTCTTATAGCATATAGGGCAATAGGGCCAGGCTTGTAACACAAGTGCAAACCTGGTTGTCATCAATGTTTGACAACTCGAGTGGTCACATCCACCCCGCCCCCTTGGGAGCGCACGGTCATAGATGCAAAATGCCATTGATACTGGGTGGGTGTATGCGCATGAGGCGAGCACGAAAAGGCCGGAACATTGCTGAAGGGACACAAACGTTTGTTGATTGCAGGGGCTGGACTTTGAAGAGGGGAGTCTGGAGACACAGGGTCTGGGGAGGCCATGTGGACAATGGTGAACGTGTGGAAGATGCCTTTGAAGTGTACATGGTGTTTGACAACTTGAGCGGTCACATCCACCCCGCCCCCTTGGGAGCGCCAGGTCATAGGTGCAAAATGCCACTGATACTGGAAGGCGGATGGATGGGGACATGGTGAGTGCAAAAGTGCACCGACCAGGACTGGACTGGGCTACTGTGGAGATTTCCCTGTGTGCCTCTGCACTCTGTGCCTATTTTGTATTTTATTTTCACGTTATATCATATGAAAAGGGTGGCGCTAGATCAACATTTGTAATATGGGACCACTTTGCAAATTATTTCCAGTGCCTCCATTCATTCACAGTCCACCCGGGCAACAACCATTCTAGCATGAAACTCATAGACGATTGCGCATGTTCTTGACTCACTGAAAAACTCCTTATTTACTCAGATGTATTTTATTTAATTGGGTGATGTTGATGGCACCAACAAACTATACGAAGCCTCCCATAAAGCACCATGTAAACGAATGATAGGTCACAAGCCTGTACCACCTGAGAAAGAAAAACATACATATTTAATTGAATGAACCTGATAAGTGTAGCAGCCAACTTCAAAAAGAGCATCTAAAATTTGATGGCATAGTTGCCCTTAAAATAATGAAGGCGGGAACCCTTACAGCACAAGTCCCGATTATATGCTAAAAGAAATAATTATAACACACCACAGAGGTTTGATCTACCATCTGCCTTGCTTGGATCCTAGTGACATAGATGGAGGTGTGTTGCTTTTGGGAGAATATACTGATGTACGGCATTAGGGCTGTGGTGGGTGTTCTGGAATGGTCAGTGCAAGGGGGTCAGATGAGTAACAGCATGCAAGCAACTGGGGGGTCAGGGCTGGTGGCACCCTCAACTGGAAGGGTTGGGTTTGAGAGGGCACAGGCAGTTTAATGGAGATGGATCACTTTGGATATGGCTTGTCACAGTCTCAGGCTCTCCGCAGGGCACATTCTTTCAGTAATGATACTACAGAATTATAACAATGGCATGGGAGGACTTTCGTAAGAACAGTCCTCCCATGCCGGAGTACTGGCATGGGAGGACTGGACGAGCTGACGGGGAGGCGATGGTGTGTGTGGGCTTGCTGTGCGAGGCACTGGGGAAGGTAAAGCTGCATTTCTACAGAGAGATGGATCACAATTCGGAGAATGTTAGGAGAAAAACATGAAATTCAAATGGTCTTTGTAGTAAAAGCTATATCACATTTAGAGTATACTTACTCGTTACTTGGATTGCGCGACTGAACTGTTCCATAAGGTTTGTGCATAAGCACCATCATAATCCTCAACACAGACCTTGTGAGGCAGGCTGCCCTTAAGTCATTATGCTCTGTAACGCAAAGCGGTGGTGTGTTTTCTTCGGCTATGTAGGCAGAGCAGCCAGTTTTCTCTGCAGCAGCACTTCGGTTAGCATGGCCTCGCAATGATTGCAGGTACACCACGTTGAAACGTCTCCCATGCGACTCAGCTGCGGCTCATGCTCGGGTGATTGATCTTGCAAACTATTGTCTGATTCCCCATCGTTTCGGCAGCCTTCTCTTTCCATTAGTTCCTCCTCTGAATACTCAGGTTCGTACTGGTAGGGCTGTATTGTTGACATTGTACGACAAAGATTTAACCAAAATGCAAGTCAAGAGTGACATCAGTTCCGCTACTGTAAGTAACGGGTCGCAGGGGCTTCGTACTAGTAAGATAGTTCAATCAAGCAGAAACGAGTCATCGGGGGGATCTAAACTACATACAGTGAAACTGTTGACTAAGAAACTAGAGTGTCGCCTGATCAGAAAGGGTCTGTTTACACTTCTTGAGGAAAGCAGCGTCCGGCCATTTCCATGGAGACACGTCAATAACTTGCGGACAGAGAACACTGAAACAAGACATGCATTGGTGCTGTGGAATGGGCCGAACACATCTAGTGATGTCAGCTTCAGGGGTGGGTATTTTGATTTATTGCCGCAAGCGCACTTGAACTTAGGACAATCTATCCACGGATAAGATTAGCACAAGATGGCCGCACCCAACACATTGTTTTAGCATGTGTAAAAGTAAGGAAAACTAAGGTTAATTTTTTTACGATCCATCACCATATGCCTATAACGACTTGCCCGAACGATCGGGACAATACCATTTTTGAGCACACTATTCCTTTAATGAAGACCCTACTTCTGCCAGTTTGGGGTTGGAAATCCAGTGTTGTGAAACACTTTATGTATCTACAAAGAATTAAATCTATTCTACAGCAATGAATTTACATTATCTGCCGGCCTACCCAAAGCTGGTGACAGGGGATGGACTGATGGAATAGGCTGCATTGAACAGCATTGCACGTGGCACAATTGTGGGGCCCAGTTCACTGAAAGTGGATGCATCTCAGAAGCTGTCAAGCGGGACTCTGAGGTCAAAGGAGGCCTAGTGGAGGATTCTTCATAGGTGGCAATGTGGCTCTGGCCAGCTACCACAAGTGGAGAATTCTACCAAGTCAACTCCCTCTGTTCTTGAAGGAGACACAGCAGAGAGCCACGTAGAGTAAAAAAGGAACATTTTGACTGGTGAAGTCCTCGGCAACAAAGTGTGTGGGCTACCTGGAACACGCCAGTCTTCGGATTATCAACATGACAGAACTGCATGGACAGTTTTCAAGTGCCATCATGCCGAACACAATGAGGAAGACCGGTAGTGCCTCTCCTATGAGAGCAGCATGTGGGAAATGGTTTAACGCTGAGCACCCAGCCCTTCCAGTTCAACCTACCCAATTTTCCTACCTCCACACTGACTAGATCATTAAAGGGTCTACCTCTACGATATCAGCCATAGCCCTCCTCCCCCTTGACATAATGTGCACTTGTCGATCCCTAACTCAGGCCACCCATTATGTCCACATACAAACATGCACCCCTATAACAGCCCAACCAGCTCCCATCAATTGAATCCCTGAAATCCTCATGCCCTAAGTGCCAATGCCAGGCACCTGTAGGCACCTGCATGACTAATGCCTCTTCTATCACTAGGCATATCCATGCCTTGTAGCCACACAACGCTCACCCTCTCTCACTGTATCAGAGAAGGATAACACTTGCCATCCATTGACACATTATCTTTTGCCAACTATTAATACAGAAGAGTAAAGAAATGAAACATGTCCCGGAGAAATGGCACTGATCTTTTTTTAACCATCTGGCCCCCGTTGATCTGTACTGACAGTATAGACTAAATCACTGATTTACCTCTTTCCCTCAGGGAATTGATTTTGAAGGCTGTGGAGTCCTATATTCAGGTCATGCTTTGCCAGGCTAAGGGGGGTCCATAGTTCACATGGTGAGGTGTAATCCTTGCCCTGAGAGTGGAATAAGGACTGACATTCCACCCAACCAGGAGACAACAATGACTTCCTGTCCCATCATAGTGACAAACGTCACCCTTGAACTAGGAACCTTGGTTCACCACCACTGAAAACTCCCTCACTGTTGAGGCAACAGAAACCTCCACCAACCCCATTACAACCATCCCCTTCCTGCAGAATCTTTTATTACCCCTTCTACAACTAAAGCCACCTTCCCTGTGACAAAATGCAACAACACTAACCCCACCAAAAGTAGAATGTTGATTTGTATACCTTGCCCCATAACAAGGGCCGATAGAATTCAAAAGAACCAAATGCCACCAAAGTACAAACATTCTAATGCAGCTGGGTCTGTACTGTACTTGCATTTATGCTTCTGCATATGCTTGTAGTGGAGAAACGCTGGAATAGTGGCTGTACAAGGTCAAGAACCACATCTTAACTTAATTCAGAGAGGTACATGAAGGGAGTTAGGGAGAATTCTCATTTATGGCTAATTTCCCTCACCTACTGAGTCCCCCAGCAGCTTTGCTGGACTTCTGGAGTTTATTTTTTTCCACTTGGTAAGAGTGTGATCTTTTCCCCCACTCTTACCTATGTTTTGCCATGTGTATTTCTCTGTTTTTATGATTGTGGACTCTGAAGTACACCACTTCAGTAGCCCCCTTCTTTCTGTGTGTCACCCACCACCTTCAGTGCCGTGGCACAGGGTTGTCTTTGAGACTTCCCCCGACTCAATTTCTGAGGCTGACTACAGTCCCCCAGAAAAGGGTAAAGTTTCCATTAACTTTACTTAGTCAATTTACCACAGATCCAGTACACCCCATCTTCCATGGAGTACTGGAAAGGGTTAATTTGTATCCCTTTTTATCTGTACCTCCTAGAGCATTGTTTCGCTCTTTTAACATTTAGTCTTGGCTGGTGGCAGTGGTATCTACCCTAACTTTCCTACTGCGATTATATTAGATAAACATGGTATTGTTCTTGGTTATTATATTAGCCTCTAACATAAACCCGCTGGACCAAATCACCTTTCTTTTGGCTCCGGTTGGGTTTATTCGTCATTTCTTTTTGTTAAAGTCCTTCTTGTGTTTTACTTTGTGCAGCAAACTAGGTTCGCCTTCTTTGTTCATCGTCTTTTGACGGGCTTCTGCTCAGAAGCCCTCCACCAGGCGCCTGGGTGTCTAGGTTGGCTGAATGTGAGGGAGGGGTGTAGTCACCCTCTGCACAGGGTATCCTAGGAAACCCAAGTCGCACTTTGCCATGATTGGCTGAGGTGGTTGTCCGGGCTGGACAACCCATCCTGCTGGGTGATTGACAGCCAGGCTGTGTGAATGGGGGTTTTGCGCATAAAAGGCAGGTCTCTTGGGCTAGAAGTCAGAGAGTCGCCACTGGAACTACAAGGAACCAAAGAGAAGTGGAGAGAACGACGGCTGCTGCAAGTATCCTGTACCGGTGAAGTCCCTGCTGCAGTCCTGAGCTATCTACCCTTCAACGACTAAGAGAAAATCCAGTCCGGAGTCTTCTTCCCTTGAGCCTGGTGGGGATATCTTCCAAAGCCACAGGATCCTCTTCCTTGGTCGAAATCGCTGCACACAGCTGTAGTGGTCTGGATAGCCATTTGAAGAGCCTCTCCTGTTTTTAAGGAGCGCATCTTTTATTTGTTGTCTCTGCTGCCGGCTTCATCCCTGTGTGGTGCAGACCCCCTTCAGACGTCCTCCTTCACAACGAAGCTCCAGGAATCGTGGGTCTGCGGAAACCAACAGGAACAACTGCCAGGGCACCAGCTGCACCATTGGAATAAGGTACTGTGTTCTGCTTGAGGAAACTGGATGAACCCCTTTTCTTCATTTCCAAGGCTTGCCCTTGTCTTCCCTCCTTCTTATAACTTTTGCTTCCGAACATTGACAATATCAAAGTACTCTTGGCTACGTTGAATCGTGAACTATCTAACTGTGCGATCTTCGGCAACAGGCCCCCGGTGTCACTTGACCCTGGCTCCGGCCCTTTGACTTTTGAACTATTGAGTGTTTCTCGATTCTATCTGCCTAACCAAAATATTGCCTGTGATTTTTGCCTTCAACTCCCTCTGGGTATCTCAGGTGCTAAGTGTGTTTTTGCCCCGGAAGCATTTCATGCCACGGATACGCGTTTATTTAGTAGACCGAACTGTCAAAAATGATCGCAATCGTATTCACGGTAACGTGTTTTGTTCATAACACTGGTTCATTCAAACATAGGGTACTTTACCTTGAGACATACTGTACAAAGTGAATTGGTTAGTTGTAGTATATTTAACGTATGGTTTGTGTTTAAGTTTAATAGAAGTGTTGTGTTTATAACGAATGGTTTAAAAATAAAGGTACTTATATTTTTCTACTTGAAACCTTGAGTCAGTATTTTCTTGAGTCACAGTAATTGTGGTCCCTTTGCGTAATCTGTGCTACTGCTCATATACTCCACTGCTACCACTCTGACATAGTAGTACAGGCTTGTACCAAAGGTAAAACTTGTATTGCCACCTGTGGTCTTAATTGTGTGTAGTGGTCCCTAGGGGCACTGCACAGGATTCTGCCTAACACTGGTGTACAGCGGTGAGGATTTGGAAGTAGAGTGATTACACTTAGAGTGCTGCTGTTGCTTGGGTTCAACTAACCACAAGGGTAACACCACTAATTCTATTTAACTAAATAAATCATGTCAAATATGGAAAGCTACACTGAAGAAAGTCTTTTACTCTATACTGCTGAGGTTCTGAGAACCATGTGTAGGGATAAGAATCTCTCTGGTAAAGGAAAGAAATCTGAACTGGTTGCAAAGTTAATGGGAACAAGTCTGGAGAGTGGGTCAGAAGGACATACCACTCCGGCAAATGTGGATTTTGATGTTTCTGATTCTGAGAGTGTTACTTTAGAAGAAGTAGATGAGTCCTTGTTAGGAAACCCTACAACTCCTTTGCCTGCTCAGAAAGCACAACCTCTGTCCACAGGGACCCCCACAGGTCCTACACTTACTCCTGAGTTTATTGCACTTGAGAAAATGAGACTTGAATTGGAAGAGAAACGTATTGATGCACAAACTGCCATGAAACATCAAGAGTTAAGGCTCAGAGAAATGGAGCTGAACCATGAACTAGAAATGAAGAAACTGTCTCTAGAAAGTGCTTCTCTCCCAGAGTCTTCTAGGTCTTCCACCCCTAAGAGAGCCTGTATGCCAAAGGATATGATTGGTATGTATGAGACAAAACTTGATGTTTTGGATTGGTTAGAAATGTTTGAGTACAATCATGAGATTCAAGGTATGTCAGGGAATCAGTTGATTCCTTGGCTTTTCTCTAGGCTCCCTCCTGTTGCAAGTGATGCTGTAATGGAGCTGGGGGAGGTGGATAAACAGGATTATGAGTGTGTGAAACTAGCATTAATAGTTAGATTTGGGAAGACCCCGTCCCAGTAATTTAAGAGGTTTAGAACCCTCAAAAAGCATGATGGTATCCCTTGGGCTACCTGGGTGTGTGAATGTTTGAAAATCTTAGATGGTTGGGTTAAGGGTTACAAAGTGAACACTTATGAAGGTTTGAGGAATCTTGTAATGTTGGAGTCTATTTTTGATGTCTGCTCTCCTGAGCTTAGACAGCACTCTGATTCAAAGGAGATAGATTCTAAGAAGCTAGCTAAGGCTGCTGACTTGTGGGTTGCCAACAGGGCTACTCACAAGGATTCTGGGGCTACTGAGAAGAAGGATGAGGGGAAGCAGCCAAAAAAAGACAACAAAGAGAATTCCAATAATTCCAATTCAAAAGAGGGCCCCAAACATAACCAGGGTAAGCCACAAGGTAAACCGAATCAGGCTAGTGTACCACCTGGTTCCACACCAGATGGAGGTCACAGCAAACCCCCATTCCGGAGAGCATTTGGGAAATGCTTTGTTTGTGGATTACCTGGCCATGTGAAAGGAGATCCCAAGTATAAGGGTAAACCTTCAGGGATCAACACTGTCTCCTTAGCCTTCTCCCAAGTGGATGAAGTACCTATGACCAGTGGAAACTTTCAGCTACTAGCTGATGAGCCCATGAGAGTCTCAGCTAGTGTTTCTTTAGTGTCCTTGGGTCTTTGGGAACAACAGAACTTAGATGTATATAACTCAATCCCGGATAATACTAAAGAGTATTACAAAGATAGTGTTCTTGTGAATGGTCAGGAGACCCCTGCCATCAGAGACACTGGAGCCAGCATAACTGTGGTTGATGAATGTTTTTTCAAAGTGGAGTATGTTGCTAAAGGCACCCAAACACTTAACCAAGTTAGCTGAAGGCACTGTGCAAATGGTTCCCCAGTTACCAGCTCTCATCCAGTGTAATGACATAACTCTCAGGATACCTGTAAGTGTGCAAAATAACATACCTGGGAGGGTCCTGCTGCGTAATGACCTTAAAACTCGGAGTTGTGTCTAGTGCCCCCAGGCCCTCCAGCAGAAGGAAGCAGGAGCTCAAAAGGTCTGCAAGGGAGAGAACCTTAAGAGGCTCTCCTGGGGACATGATAGCGGAAACTATCACCCGAAGTCCACAGGACTTACGTACTGCCATTGCAGGACAAGAAAAGACAAAGGGGAAACCTAAGTCTGCCAGCAAGAAACCAGCAAGCACTCCTGTGCCCAGAAGGACATCTCCGAGACTGTCCAAAGTCACACTTGTGACTCCCACACCAGCTGAGGCTGAGTGTGAGGTTCAACCCTGTATGGTCAAACTAGATACTGAGGAATCAGATCTAGAAGAGGATCTTACCTTGGTAGGAGATCTTGGCCCTGTTGACCATCCTGAGCTGCAGTCTTTACTGGCAGAAGGTGGACCCAACAGGGAGGATTTCAGTAAGGGACAAAGAGAGTGTCCTACCTTGGAAGGTCTTCGCCAACAGGCCACTTCTCAGCTCAATGGGACTGAGCCTGTGAAGTATAGGTTACATTGGGAGGATGGCCTCTTCTACAGTGAACCAACTGAGTCAACCCCTGGAGACTACAAAAGACTTGTAGTACCTCTAGTGAACCGACTCCAGTTTCTGCAGTTAGCCCATGAGGTACCTTTGGCTGGTCACTTAAGTTTTAAGAAGACCAAAGAAAGGTTATCCCTACACTTCTACTGGCCTAAGATGGGTACAGAAGTTGACAAATTCTGCAGAAGCTGCCACACTTGCCAAACCTCTGGCAAGAGTGGGTGTCAAATGAACTCTTACCTTCTTCTAGCTTCACTCCTGTCCCCCGTATTTCTTTACTTCCTTCCTGCTCACTTTGAGATGTCTCTTCCGGTTCTGCTCCGAATCTCCTTTTCCAGACAGCTTGCTCTCTGGTCTGATGACAAGATCTACCCCGAGAGGAAGCCACCCTGCCCCTCGAACTCGGGGCAAAGGGGGCCCCCGAACCGGGGTAAACCGGTGTAGGGGAAAAAGCCCAGAAGGCACAAAAAACCCCTCTTTTGCAGGTCTCTGTAGCAGGATGTGGCAGGACTGCAGGGCAGGACAGAGGTACGCCGGTAGCGAAGCTTGGAAGGTCCGCTAGACAGAACAAGGCAGGAGAGCCTACTTCGGAAGGTCGAAGCGACCGAGCAAGTATGGAAGCCAGCAGGGAGCGAGGCACAATGGGAAAAGACACAAGTAGCTAAAGCGAGGAAGAGAAAAAACAAAGAGAAGGACTAGGAGGACAAAAACAGGAGCGGAAGGAGAGCACCAGGGAAGCGAAGCGATGCACAAGGGGGAAATGAGGTGGCAGAAGCCACGGAAAGGAAACACTTCAGCGTACCAACCCGGAGCCTGACGCGAGGGTTGCAACGCGCGGGCTTCCGGGTTGGATGCCGCTAAATAGGCACCACAGAGGAGGGGCGAAAGAAACTAGACCGCTGCAAGCGGACGTCGGCAGCGTGACGGCCAAATCAATGGCCGCCCCATCGCCAGCGTCTCCACAGCCGCCAACGGCGGCCGAGCGTGACAGTATGCCCCCCTCCAAGGCCGAACCCCCCGGGCTTACCCGGATGAGCCCGGTGAAAACTCCTGACTAGCCTGGGAGCACGAATATAGGAGTTAGGCTCCCAAGAGTCCTCCGAACTGGGGTAGTTCTTCCAGGAAACCAGGTATTCCAACCTGCCCTTGCGATATCTGGAATCCCGGATAGCAGATACCTCATATTCTTCGGGCAGGGTTTTGGCTTTACTCGACAATCCAGAGGCCTTCTTAACTGAAACATGGGGATCAACAGGTCGAAGGAGGGAGGAGTGAAAGACCGGGTGTACCCGGTGCAGGGACTTAGGAAGCTGTAATTTATAAGCAACCGGATTGATCTTCTTGATGATCTTATAGGGCCCTACAAATCGGGGGGTCAATTTAGTCGAATGCACCCATCTGGGCAAGAATCGGGTTGATAACCAAACTCGATCACCCTCCTTCCAATCTGGGCAGGGCAAGCGAGACCGATCAGAAGAAACCTTATACTTATGTCTAGCGGAAGCCAAACTCCGTTGAGCTGTAGAGTGTGCGGCAGTTATATGATCCAAGGTAGATTCAATAGTAGGTATGTTTGAGGGAGAGGAAACTACAGGAAGTATACCACGAGGGTGAAACCCATAGGAACAGAAAAAAGGGCTAAGACTCGTCGCCGAATGCACTGCGTTGTTGTATGCGAACTCTGCTGTGGGCAGAAGGCCAACCCAATTGTCCTGATTCTTGTTGATGTAACACCTAAGGTATTGTTCGAGGGAGGCGTTAAGTCGCTCCGTCTGACCATTGGTCTGGGGGTGAAAGCCAGACGATAAGGCCCGTTCTATCCCTAGTTGATGGCACAGGGCTCCCCAAAATCGAGATGTATATTGAGTACCTCTGTCAGAGATGATTTTATCGGGAAGACCATGGAGTCTGAATATGTCCTTAAGAAAAACTTCCGACATCTGGGTGGCCGACGGTATTCCCGGTAATGCAGAAAAATGTGCCAATTTAGTAAATGTGTCTATGGTAACCATGAGACAAGTCGACCCCTGGGATACGGGCAAGTCTACAATGAAGTCTGTAGAGATTTGAGACCACGGTCTGTCGGGTAATTCCGGTTGTGTCAGTAACCCATATGGTTTACAGGTTGTAGTCTTATTTTGTGCGCACACTATACATGTTCTGCAGTGATGCCTCACATCCTGAGAGAGCGATGGCCAAAAGAATGAGCGAGAGATCAATTCTGTGGTTCCTTTAACTCCTCTATGTCCAGCGGTAACGTGGTTATGGCCCCAGACCAGGACCTTCCGCTGTAGGGTCTTGGAGGGAACATATAAACGTTGTCCCACTAGCAAAAGTCCTTTCGACCAACTGATCTGTGGACGCAGACTCCCGGGTACTGAGGTGACTAAGTCCGGTCTGGTTTCCATCTTGATTTCTTGCAGAAAGGAAGAAACTATTCCCACAATTCTGTTTCGGGGAAACAGAGGGTTACCGACAGGATGTACGAGGTACTCGGAAGACTGACTTCTGGATAAGGCATCGGCCAGGCGATTCTGTGTGCCTGGTATATATGTTATTCTGAAATCATACTGGCTAAAGAAATGTGCCCACCGGGCCTGCCTGGAGTTGACACAATCCATACTTCCGAGTACCTTCAGGTTTTTATGGTCAGTGCGTAACACAAAAGGATGGGTACCTTGAGGCAGGGAGACTGGGAACTTATACTTCTTTCTTTCTGCCTTGCGTTCGCTCAAGCGGTAGTCAATCTGGGTGACAATGGAGAATAAATCCGACAGTGTTGTGGGACGAGCTATTCTTGCCAGTTCGTCCTTTATCTCCTCCTTGAGTCCACGACGGAATACAGTATACTGTGCCTGTTCGGGCCATCCTGCGGTGGAAGCCAAACGCTTAAAGGTGGATATATATGTCAAAAGGTCGCTGGAACCCTGGTGAACGTCCAATAGCTCTTCTGCTGCCACATGAGTAATCTCAGCTTGTTCAAAGATCTGGCGCAATAAGGTCACAAATCCACCGTAATTGTTTATCACAGGATCATTGTTAGACACCAAGGGAGTGACCCATGCTAAGGCGTTCCCTGTCATGTTGGAAACCATAAATCCCACCTTGGTGTGATCAGTTGAAAACAAACTAGGTCTGAACGTGAAATACATTGAACATGCTTCCAGAAATTCTTTGAGGAGCTTTGGGGTCCCATCAAACTTGCCAGTAGACAAGGCCATGGGCGGCAAATCATGATCCCTGGGTTCACGAGAAGTGATCAATTGTCTCAATGTTAGATTATCAGCCTTAACGTTCTGTAGTTCGACGTTCAAGGTCTGGACTGCGGCCACTAACTCTTGTACTTGTTCAGGGGTGGCCATAGTTACTTTCAGGCATTGCAATCTGTCAAATGAACTCTTACCTTCTTCTAGCTTCACTCCTGTCCCCCGTATTTCTTTACTTCCTTCCTGCTCACTTTGAGATATCTCTTCCGGTTCTGCTCCGAATCTCCTTTTCCAGACAGCTTGCTCTCTGGTCTGATGACAAGATCTACCCCGAGAGGAAGCCACCCTGCCCCTCGAACTCGGGGCAAAGGGGGCCCCCGAACAGGGGTAAACCGGTGTAGGGGAAAAAGCCCAGAAGGCACAAAAAAACCCTCTTTTGCAGGTCTCTGTAGCAGGATGTGGCAGGACTGCAGGGCAGGACAGAGGTACGCCGGTAGCGAAGCTTGGAAGGTCCGCTAAACAGAACAAGGCAGGAGAGCCTACTTCGGAAGGTCGAAGCGACCGAGCAAGTATGGAAGCCAGCAGGGAGCGAGGCACAATGGGAAAAGACACAAGTAGCTAAAGCGAGGAAGAGAAAAAACAAAGAGAAGGACTAGGAGGACAAAAACAGGAGCGGAAGGAGAGCACCAGGGAAGCGAAGCGATGCACAGGGGGAAATGAGGTGGCAGAAGCCACGGAAAGGAAACACTTCAGCGTACCAACCCGGAGCCTGACGCGAGGGTTGCAACGCGCGGGCTTCTGGGTTGGATGACGCTAAATAGGCACCACAGAGGAGGGGCAAAATAAACTAGACCGCTGCAAGCGGACGTCGGCAGCGTGACGGCCAAATCAATGGCAGCCCCATCGCCAGCGTCTCCAGAGCCGCCAATGGCGGCCGAGCGTGACAGTGGGTCCAAAAATGTGGCACCCTTAGTGCCTCTCCCAGTGGTGGGAATTCCTATTGAGAGGTTTGGGATTGACATTGTTGGTCCTCTTGACCCTACCACATCTTCAGGCAACAGGTTCATCCTGGTTGTAGTGGACCATGCCACTAGATTTCATGAAGCCATAACTATGAGGACTGTTACGGCTCCGGCTGTGGCTAAGGCCTTAATTGGTATATTTACCAGAGTAGGTTTTCCTAAGGAGGTGATATCTGACAGGGGATCAAATTTTATGTCCCACTACATGCAAACCATGTGGAAAACCTGTGGAGTCACCTACAAGTTCTCAACTGCCTACCACCCCCAAACCAATGAGCTGGTAGAGAGGTTTAACAGAAGTATGAAGAGCATGATATGTGCTTTAGAAGAAACCCTTAGAAGAAAGTGGGACCTTCTACTGCCATGCCTTCTCTTTGCTTAAAGAGAAGTCCCTCAGGAGGGAGTAGGATTCAGTCCCTTCGAACTTCTCTATGGCCATCCAGTCAGAGGTCCATTGGCCCTGATTAAGGAGGGGTTGGAGAGTGTTCCTTCCCCCAAGCCAGTCAGAGTGACTGACTATGTGATAGGTCTCCAGAGGAGAATGTCACACATGATGGCAGAGGCAAGTGATAACTTGAGGGCTGGTCAAGCTTTGGTCAAACATTGGCATGACCGGAAGGCCAACATGGTTGAGTTTACTCAAGACCAGCTTGTTCTTGTTATGGTTCCAACAAGGCAGAGGGCCTTGCAGGACAAATGGATAGGACCCTTCAAGGTTGTGGGTAAACCTGAAGAGGTGAACTATCTGGTGGGCTTAGGCAATCCTAAGGAGGCTCCGTGAATCTTTCACACCAACCGTTTAAAGGTTTATGTCTCTAGACCTGACATAGGAGCCCTGCTTCTAGATTCAGCTCATGAGGAGGAGGAGAGTGAACCTCTGCCTGACCTCCTCAGAGGCCTACCTTTAGATGAGCAAGTGGAAAGAGTTAATCTCTCTTCCAGTCTTACATCTGACCAGCAGGGTGAGTGCAAGTTACTGTTAATCAGTTTGCCTCCCTGTTCTCACTTTCACCAGGCTTGACCCCTTGGGGCCAGCATGACATACACACTGGTGACTGTTTGCCTGTCAAAATCAGGGGGTACAGAATGTCAGACAATATCAGATCCCACATAAGGAATGAGGTCAACAGGATGCTTGAACTCGGGGTTATAGAGCCCTCTACTAGCCCATGGTCTAGCCCAGTTGTGCTTGTACCAAAGGCAGGATCCAATGAGTTGAGATTCTGCGTGGACTATAGAGCTCTAAATACAGTCACCATGACTGATGCCCATCCTTTGCCTAGGACAGATGAGCTGGTGGACAAACTTGGTGTAGCCAAGTACCTCAGCACATTTGACCTAACGTCAGGCTATTCGCAAATAGCCCTGACAGACCATGCCAAGGAGAAAACTGCATTCTCCACCCCAGCTGGCCTCTACCAATTCAAGGTAATTTCTTTTGGATTAAAGAATGCACCTGCTACATTTCAGAGGATGGTCAATCAAGTTCTGAATTGGATGGAGGACTTCTGCATGGCATACTTGGATGACATTGCAGTGTTCAGCCCTACATGGAAAGAACATGTTGAACACCTAGGTTATGTATTGCAGGCTCTGGAACAGGCCCATCTGACCATAAGGGCAAGCAAATGTCAAATTGGTCAGAGTTCAGTGGTCTACATTGGACATGAGGTAGGAGGAGGTGAAATAAGGCAATTGCCTAGCAAAGTACAAGCTGTACAAAACTGGGCCACCCCTACTACTCAAACCCAAGTGAGAGCCTTCCTAGGTCTCACTGGGCACTATAGGAACTTCATAGAGAACTATGGGACCATAGCTTCTCCCTTGAATGTCATCTCCTCTCCCAAATTTCCTAAGAAGGTCAGGTGGAATGTGGAGTGCAATCAAGCCTTTGAAGGTCTAAAGAAAGCCCTTTGTCAAGCTCCAGTCCTAAGAGCTCCTGACTATCACCAACCCTTCATTGTACAAACGGATGCTTCTAATGTAGGTATAGGTGCAGTCCTTAGTCAACTGGATGAGAAAGGTAGGGAACACTCCATTTGTTTCATCAGCAGGCAGTTAAAGGAATCCTGAAACAAGGTGGGCAACAATAGAAAGAGAATGCTTTGCTATTGTGTGGTCACTGAAGAGGTTTAGACCATACTTATATGGATCTATGGATCTACCTTCGTCATTCAGACTGACCACCAACCCTTGAGATGGCTGATGCAAATGAAAACGGAAAACCAAAGTTACTCAGATGGTCAATCTGCCTGCATGGATTTGATTTTTCCATTGAGCACAGAGCAGGAAGTTGCCACCAAAATGCTGATCGTCTCTCTAGGATGTTTGTAACCAACTAGAGGTATGAGGTCCATCCAGGAGTGGATTAAATCCTCCTGTCCCTTAGTCTGGGGGGGCGAGTGTTAGGGAGAATTCTCATTTATAGCTAATTTCCCTCACCTAGTGAGTCCCCCAGCAGCTTTGCTGGACTTCTTGAGTTTATTTTTTTCCACTTGGTAAGAGTGTGAGCTTTTCTCCCACTCTTACCTATGTTTGCCATGTGTATTTCTCTGCTTTTATGATTGTGGACTCTGAAGTACACCACTTCAGTAGCCCCCTTCTTTCTGTGTGTCACCCAGCACCTTCAGTGCTTTGGCACAGGGTTGTCTTTGAGACTTCCCCCAACTCAATTTCTGAGGCTGACTACAGTCCCCCAGAAAAGGGTAAAGTTGCCATTAACTTTACTTAGTCAATCTACCACAGATCCAGTACATCCCATCTTCCATGGAGTACTGGAAAGGGTTAATTCGTATCCCTTTTTAGCTGTACCTCCTAGAGCATTGTTTCGCTCTGTTAACATTTAGACTTGGCTGGTGGCAGTGGTATCTACCCTAACTTTCCTACCGTGATTATATTAGATAAACATGGTATTGTTCTTGGCTATTATATTAGCCTCGAACATAAACCCGCTGGACCAAATCGTCTTTCTTTTGGCTCCGGTTGGGTTTATTCACCATTTATTTTTGTTAAAGTCCTTCTTGTGTTTTACTTTGCGCGGCAAACTAGGTTTGCCTTCTTTGTTCACAGGCTTTTGGCGGGCTTCTGCTCAGAAGCCCTCCACCAGGCGCCTGGGAGTCTAGGTGGGCTGAATGTGAAGGAGGGGTGTAGTCACCCCCTGCACAGGGTATCCTAGGAAACCCAAGTCGCACTTTGCCATGATTGGCTGAGGTGGTTGTCCGGGCTGGACAACCCCCCCTGCTGGGTGATTGACAGTCAGGCTGTGTGAATGGGGGTTTTGCGCCTAAAAGGCAAGTCTCTTGGGCTAGAAGTCAGAGAGTCGCCACTGGAACTACAAGGAACCGAAGAGAAGCGGAGAGAACGACAGCTGCTGCAACTATCCCGTCCTGGTGAAGCCCTGCTGCAGTCCTGAGCTATCTACCCTTCAACGACTAAGAGAAGATCCAGTCCGGAATCTTCTTCCCTTGAGCCTGGTGGGGATAACCAGCTCATCTTCCACAGCCAGAGGAACCTCTTCCTTGGTCGAAATCGCTGCACAGCTGTAGTGGTCCGGATAGCCATTTGAAGAGCCTCTCCTGTTTTTAAGGAGCGCACCTTTTATTCGTTGTCGCTGCTGCCGACTTCATCCCTGTGTGTTGCAGACCCCCTTCAGACATCCTCCTTCACAACAAAGTTCCAGGAATTGTGGGTCTGCTGGAAACCAACAGGAACAACTGCCAGGGAACCAGCTGCACCATTGGAGTAAGGTACTGTGTTCTGCTTGAGAAAACTGGGTGAACCCCTTTTCTTCATTTCTAAGGCTTGCCCTTGTCTTCCCTCCTTCTTATAACTTTTGCTTCCGAACATTGACAATATCGAAGTACTCTTGGCTACGTTGAATCGAGAACTATCTGACTGTGTGATGTTCGGCAACAGGCCCCCAGTGCCACTTGACCCTGGCTCCGGCCCTTTGACTTTTGAACTCTTGTCTCTGAGTGTTTCTCGATTCTGACTGCCTAACCAAAATATTGCCTGTGATTTTTGCCTCCAACTCCCTCTGGGTATCTCAGGTGCTAAGTGTGTTTTTGCCCCGGTAGCATTTCATGCCACGGATACGCGTTTATTTAGTAGACCGAATTGTCAAAAAGTGATCGCAATTGTATCCACGGTAACGTGTTTTGTTCATAACACCGGTTCATTCAAACACAGGGTACTTAACTTGAGACATACTGTACAAAGTGAATTGGTTAGCTGTAGTATATTTAACGTATGGTTTGTGTTTAAGTTTAATAGAAGTGTTGTGTTTATAACGAATGGTTTAAAAATAAATGCACTTATATTTTTATACCTGAAACCTTGAGTCAGTGTTTGCTTGAGTCACAGTAATTGATTTCCCTTTGCGTAATCTCTGCTACTGCTCATTTACTCTTGAGATAAGCCTGGCTGCTCTGCCACTGCTACCACTCTGACATAGTAGTACAGGCTTGTACCAAAGGTAAAACTTGCATTGCTACCTGTGGTCTTAATTGTGTGTAGTGGTCCCTAAGGGCACTGCACATGATTCTGCCTAACAAAGGGCATTTTACAGCCAATACAACCCAAATCTGTGGGCTATAAGGCTATCAGCCCCTGGGCTGACTTCCCATGTGCCTTCTTCTGAGTTCAACAAACATGCTCATGCTCTAAGCATAATGCAGGAAATAAAATTAAAAAAAAACTAAACAAAAAAGGCAGAATGCAGTATGCAAAACAAGATCACCAAACAACCCCTCTTTCTATTTACACCCCACAGTAGTCTTGCAGAGAGAAGCAGGCCGGCACCAGTGGGAAGGTTGGTAGTGTGCAGAGAGGAGGAGCAGCCCACACTGTCAGCACAGGTAAAGGGCAGGAGGCTGCAGCAGAAGAAATAACTCACATGCAGCTCTGCTCGCAAGAGTGGCACAACGCCCTCTGCTTACTAGAACTTTGCGGAAATATGCTGGTGGCTGTAGTCTGCATCCCTTAAAGGAGCAACACACTTGGGAGGGACACACACCACACTCCTCCTTTTTCATAACAAACAAATGCTACTAGAAAATAAACGATCCCCTCCCCCGTTACAAAATGACATTACTGGGGCTACTTCAGTATCATAAGATCAACAACAAATAGGATATGCCACGGCTACACACATGGGGCTCACACAGTCATAGACATACTACACATACTAACACACTCTACACATAACCCGCATGTGACAGTCGCGGCTGGCGAACCACCGGTGGAATGTTGGCAGTTCAACCACATGTTCAAAACCCTTTATTAACCTGGGGTGTGGAAACTGCAACCACTGAATGACGCCATCATTAGTTGCTGGCACCATATAGCGCACACCTACACACTGCGGGTTCACAGCTTCACCTATCTGTTCTTTATCGAAACCACTTTAAGCATGTGGCTAATATGCAGGCTCTCATCATCAAAACATGTATTTACTGAGTCCTTTTTAAGCAATTGCAGAACTGTAGAAGACCAGCTCACTTTCCATCAGCGTCCATTTAGGATAGTCATTTCCACGGGCCCAGCTCCGTTGAGGTTACAGTTCAAAGGCCGGTAAAGCCACATCTGGGAGGGGGCACCAGGGGCCACATCAGCTTGGTCCCTTGATGTTGGGGTAGGCAGAGAGATGCGGGTACTAGTGCGGCCAAGCTGCGCCAGGGTCAAGCTCGTTCAATCCCTTGACACTGGGCAGTCAGCGAGATGCTGGTAACTGGGCATTTTGGCTGCACCACATGGTGTTGATAGAGCCTGCGGTGACAGGATATCACTCACCCCTCCTTTCCTGGCCATGCCCCCCCAATCAGGAGTGTCATCATGTTACAGGGGCACATGAGGGCGCACAAGCCCTTGTGAGGAGCTGCAACCCTCTCTTGCTCATAGCTCTTCTTCTGGGACACGGATGACAATGTGCGACCTGATGTGCGGCCACTTCGGTCCTCCCCCCAGGCAGGAGTCACCGATGCTGATGGCATAAGTGATGTCCCAGCTCGGGATTTGCAGGGATCGTATCCAGGGTCACATCGGCCTGGTGCATGGATGGGGGCGGGGCCTGGCAGGGCGCACGGCAGTGGCAGGCCGGTGAGGCCACTTGCTGCATGGTTCTCTTCCCCAGGCAGGAGTGTGGGCAGGAAGCTACCAGTAGCAGAGGTCACTCACCAGTGTTAGGGTGACACTGGGGGCAAGGTGCTGCTGGTGGCAGGGTGTTAGGATCACCTCTTTGTACAACTCCCCCAAGCAGAAGTTGTTGGTGTCGCGCTGCAGGCAGTACAAACCTACACCAGCGGCACAGCAATGAGGCCACGTGCTAGCTGTGCCGGGTGACACTGGTGGCTGGCTGTCCGGTCCTTGCCATTTCCTTCATTTCGGCACCAGTGACCTGCACCTTTGCATAGCACGCTGTGCAAGTGTCAGTCACATTCGGCTGTGGGAGGGATCTCAGCACTAGGTCAGCCAGGATCGCTCTCGAGCTAACACCTCTCCATGCCAACTTGCGCTTACTTGTTTCTTGGGGTACCAAGTGTAGGAGGGACACCCATGGTCTTGTGCAGTGTTATTACTTCTTTTCTGCAGTCCTCCGCCTGCGGAGTTCTTATCTTTCAGTGCCACCTTCCTGTTAAATGGCATGGCTTGTTGGTGCAGGCAGCAGGACACCTGGTATTGAGTTGGCCTGGATTACTGTCCTGTTGGGCAGCCTTTTCCTGGTTTGATGCTCCGTGGACCAGAGCCTCTGTTACTTCACCACCAGGCCGGGGTCTGCAGGGGCCACCACCTTCTTGCTCTGACATCGGGCGCATCGCAGTGAACCACTGTGCGGCCCGGGATCTACAGGGGCCAATATGTTTATTGTGCACCCGTACACAGGCATCTGCGTTGTTCCATTTTCTTTTACTTCTGATTTCTGGGGCAGTAGAGCAAAAAAAAACACACAGTGTATGCGGCCCAGGGGCACCGGTTTCAGCACAGCAGGCTGCCACCCGGCCCGTTGTTTCACTGAGAGCAGGCACCCTCACAAAACGTTCACCGCCATTTGTAGGAGTTTATAATGTTCCACCATCTCTATGGCCCTGGATCTCGCCAGGGCTTACCTCTGCTCAGCCCGGACACCGGAACACTCAGGTGCTCCCCGCCATAGGCCCAGATTTCCCAACAGAGCTGCAGGCCCCTTTTGGTGTTGCGGCCATGGCAGAGTTATGGCCGGCAGGGTGACTTTGGTTGCAGGCCGTCGGGGCCACTAGCTGCCAGGTTCTTGGATGGTATGTCGGGCAGGGGCATTAGTGGCACAGTGTTGGGTGCTGCGGTATTAGTGGCACAGTGTCGGGTGGTGCGGTACAGTCCCTCTACTCCCTTCTCCAGGCAGGAGACACATCCGTTTCTTGGCGCAGTTCTCACTGCTCCATTGCACAGGCACACATGTACCCTGTCTCACCCCTTCTCTGGCAGGGGTCATTGGCACAGCACTGCCAGTACCTTTACTCCCATAGGCAGGATGTTGTTGACCTGGTACTGACAGCAGGAGGGTACACACCTTGGTAGGATGACACTAGTGGTTGGGTGTTGGCAGCCACTTCCCTCTTATTTAGCTCACCGCCATGTGCAGCCGGGCATTTGCAAAAGGCCTTATTTCCTTTGTAACATGTGCTCCGACATGGAGAACATCAGAATAAAATCACAGCCTCATGGCCCAGGTACATAAAGAGAATGCCGACATGAAGAGTCAGGATTTACATTTCGCTCCAACATGGAGCACGTCACTATTCACTGCCATGACAGCCCGGGATCTGTGAGGGCACTTTACATGTATCCATTGCTCCAACACAGAGCTCTTTACTCTTCACCACCTGATGGCCTAGGATCTTGTGAGAATGTTATGTTATATGTTACTATGGTGACATCTTCGTGTATGATTCCAGAATGTTGATGGCATCATACACGAAGATGTTGCTTTGGTGAAATGGCCCGCTCGGGGGCTCTCCTGAATAAATCTACATAATATAATATACAATGTTATACCTCTTCATTGTATAAAGGAAAACACTACAATTGGCGACGAGGAGCTAGCTAAGTGAGGGAGCCCCCGGACATGATTACGAGGAATGCTGTTTATGGCCGTCACCCGATGCGTGTGGCGAAGTTTGTGAGCCTGCGGCTACGAGCGTTTGCGTGAAATACATATGGACGAGGGGCAGGTGAGCAGCATGATATTGTGGAGAATTATAAACGATGAAATCACCTGGCAAGAGCTGCATTGGGCTGTGCGCGAGTGTGGATCAACCGTCCTTGGACATTAGAGTAAAGGACCTTCGAGCGTGTGATGCGTGCCGCCATTTTAGGAGGAACAAGGCCGATGTCCTACGTTTCATGAATGCGACGAACAGCTGTTTGGGCCTATGTAAACAAAGTATGTGAAATATAAACAAACGCTCGTACGCGTTTGCACGGAGGCACTGAAATCGGTTTTCTCGACAGTTGTGATGTTGATGGATGCTCGAGGAGTTTTTAAGTGACATTGTGAAATATTAAGTGAAAACTGTTGGTGAAGAGGAAATAAAATATCAATATAAAGGAAGGAACAAGCGATCTGGTGGAGCATACTACTTATGAGGAGGACATTGCATACGAATCAACATCAAGCTCTAGTCATGCAAAACACGGCTGCTCCAATAAAATTCTTACCGGCACCTGGGAATCCAACATGCCCTTGGGAGCAGTGGCAAGACAATTTCCAAGTGTATTTGAGAGCAATAGGAGGGGCAAAATTTAATGATGATCAGAAGGAAGCAACCCTGTTGCACTGCATTGGTACAGAAGCATTGAGAATATTCAGGTCATTGCCCGAACTAGAGCATGATGAGGAAACATGGGGTGAAGCATCAAGTGGTTCTAGAAAGTATGATATAGCAGTTGCTAAATTGAATAAACATTTTGGAAATAAGTCCAACATTGTATTGGAAAGATACAGGTTTTTCACAAGAAAACAGGGCAAAGAGGAGAGTATTGATTCATATTTGGCTGCATTGAGAGGATTAATGGCCACATGTGCATTCACCGGGGTTACTGATGAATATTTGCGAGATCAGATAGTGTTGCATGTGGCCGATCCGCGCATTCAGCAACGCCTATGGCAGGCGAAGAATCCTACATTAGAAAAAACTGTTGAGATAGCCAGGTCAATTGAAATGGGTGAAAAATGTATGAGAGAAGTTCAAAGTAAACTGGAATACACTGGAATTAAGTCAGTCCAAGAGATAAATGATGAACAGCATAACACCCAAGAAGAAAAATTGATTGCCATGGTTAAGAGGATGGTCAGGTCAGATGCATCTAGTGGATACAGACAAGACGGAGGAGGTGCATTCAAGCAAAGTAATAGATGTACATATTGTGGATGGTACAAACATGAAAATACGGAAAAGGATTGTCCGGCAGTCTCGGCAGAGTGTTTTAGGTGTGGACATACAGGACATTTTGGAAAGATGTGTCGCAGCAACAGAGGGAGAGGCAGATATAATGGCAGATTTGGTAGAAATACTGGTCGATTTTATAGAAGCAGAGGTGCAACTACGATGGGTGTGAGAGCTGTGGAGGAAATTGCTGGTCCCAGTAACTTGATAGCAATAATGGATCAGACTGAAGATAGAGTTCAGATACTTACAGTCACACCAAGAGATGATGGTGTAGGATCTTGGGTTCCTATGGATATTGATGGTATAACTTTACAAGTGATGGTGGACACAGGTTCTCCATATACTATGGTCGATGTACAGACATATGTCAATGTTTTAAAGAAGAAGATGGAAGACCTACAGATGACAAACACCAGAGCAACAGGTTATGGAAAGACACCTATCAATATTGTAGGTTGTGTTTGGGTGAAATTGAAATTTGAAGGGCGCAAAACCTACTGCAGACTGTATGTGGCGGAGAATGGTTTTTCAATAGTAGGATGGTGGGAGCAAGCTTCTTTGAATATCAAGATTCATCCAGGAGAGAGTGTACCCATCCTTTGTATTTCTGAGAATGTTTGTGACAATGCAGAGAGTTTGGCAAGAGCTTTTCCAAAAGTTTTCAATGACAAGATTGGTTTGCTCAAAGGCTTTGAACATCGCATTATTCTCAAAAGAGGTGTGACACCTGTTGTACATAAAGTGGGAAGTATACCCATCGGCACCAGAGATGCATTAAAGGTTGAACTAGAAAGACTATGCAGGCAAGATGTCATTGAGCCAATTGAGAGTTCGGAGTGGTTATCGCCTATTGTGTTAGTTAAAAAAACAGATGGATCTATCAGGATGTGTGTCGATCTAAGAGATTTAAATGCCAACATATGGGTAGATCGACATCCTTTACCGAATATTGGAGAGATGTTGTCCACCATGAGTCCTGCAAAGTATTTTACGACTCTGGATTTGTCTTCGGCCTACCATCAGGTGGTACTTGAGGAAGGATCTAGACATTTGACATCTTTTGTAACGCCGTTGGGAGCCTTTAGGTACAAGAGAATGCCTTTTGGGTTAGCTTCGGCTGCTGCTGTATTCCAGAGGTTAATGCATCATCTGTTTGAAGGTTTACAAGGAGTATATTACTTCCAGGACGATATCTTGGTGTCAGGAATGTCTCAAGAGGAGCATGATGCAAAATTGTTAGCTGTTCTGCAAGTGTTACAGCAGAAAGGAATGACACTCAAAATTTAAAAGTGCAAAGTAAAGAAAAATGAGGTGACATATTTGGGACATCGCATAAATGCCAAGGGCATCATGCCTAAAGAATCATTGGTAGACCCTATTCTCAAAATTCCAGAACCAAATAATAAAGACCAGCTGAGGAGTTTTTTGGGACTCACAGAATATTATGCCAAATTCATTGATCACTACTCTGATAACACCGAAAGTATGAGGAATTTAATGAGTAAAGGAATGAAGTTTAAATGGTCTGAAGAATGCAAAAAGGAATTTGAACAGATAAAGACTATGATTAATAAAGCACCGGGTTTGAAAATGTTTGACTCGAGTGCCAGAACAAGGATAGCAGTTGATGCGAGCAATGTAGGCTTAGGTGGTGTCTTAGAACAAGTTCAAGATGGTGAAGTTGTTCCCATTGCATTTGCATCAAGGACATTAAGAGGTGCTGAGAGAAGTTATTCGACAATAGAGAAGGAGGCTCTTGGAGTCAAGTGGATATTAGAACATTTTAAAAGTCTCATTTGGGGCATTCCTGTGGATGTTAGAACAGACCATAAGCCTCTTGTTCATGTTTTGAACTCGAAAAATTCTCACATGATGTCTCCGCGCATAAGAAGATGGACTTTGATTATTATGCAATTTAATGTGACCATAAAGTACACTCCGGGAAGGAACAATGTGGTTGCGGATTGTTTTTCCAGATTACCATGTGAAGGGGTTGTAGATGACTGTGAGGATGGACAAGTGTTAATGGAGGAACAGAACATGGATTGTATTATAGCTCAAGTACATCCTAGCTTCTCGAAAAAGAATGGATAGAAGCAAGGGACAGTGACATTGAACAAGAAATGCTGAGAAAAGCTATTGAAGCTGGTTGGAGAGATACTGATGACAAGTTAAGGTCCTGGGAAAGATTTAAGGATGAGTTGTCCAGTGATGAAATATATGTTTATAGAGGAGATCGTATAATACCCCCGACAGCTTTAAGGAAGAGGATCATGGACATTGCCCACGAGGGCCACGTGGGTAGAATGTTGACTAAAAGAAGAGTAAGAGAGGCTTACTGGTGGCCCAACATGTGGGGTGATATGGAAAACCTGGTTAGGAATTGTACCGCTTGTGCTGTAAGCGATAAGAGCAAATCCATACGGTCGACTCCATTACAACCTGTGAACATTCCTGTTACTGTTTGGACAAAATTGGCTATTGATATAGCTGGTCCATATGAATCTTTAGAGTCTCAAAAGATCTATCTTATAGTGTTGGTTGACTATACATCCAAATGGGTGGAGTGTGGCATCGTAGAGGAGTCGGTGTCAGCTGTTAAAGTTGTGAAGTTCTTGGATTAAATTTTTAGTAGAGAAGGAGACCCGCAAGAAATTGTGTCACATAATGGAGCCCAGTTCATGTCGTCGGAAATTCAAGGATTTCTAAAGGACAGATCTATTAAACACAGTACTACAGCGTTGTACCACCCAATGGGTAACGGTCTTGTAGAAAGAATGAACCGTTTCATTAAAGGAATTATACAGTTAGCTAGTGTAAATGGTTTACCATGGAAGGAGACACTTAAGAAAGCTCTCACTACATATAAAGTCACGCCGCATTCAATAACTGAGGAAGTACCATTCACGTTGATGAGAGGAAGACTTTTCACAAATAGGTTGAGGCCTCCTTGGATGATGAGCAATGAAAGTAGAAAAATTAACATGGATGACATTGTTGACACAGTGAAAAGAAAACAAGAGAAGTATAAAAGTTATTATGACAAACATAGGAATGTCCGAGAGAGTAAAATAAAAGAAGGTGATTTGATGAGAGTGAGAGAACCAAAACGTGTGATGAAAGAGGAGTCAAGGTTTCGCGCTCCTCAGAGAGTGATGGATTGCTCAAGAAAGTCTGTGATACTAGAGGATGGCAAGAAATGGTCATGTGATGATGTTGTTTTAGCAAAGGAGAAGGAAGTGATGAGATATGGAGGAGATGATTCAGTTGAAGTTGAGAATTTCAAGGATGGTTTTGATGAACCCAGCGTACTGGTCAAAGAAAAGTCACAAGGGAAGGATGTACAGGAGAATTCAATTGAAGGAAGAAATGACAGTGTTCAGTCAGGATCAAGATGTAGGAAAAGAATATGGAATTACAAACAAGACTATGTATATTATTGAGAAGTTCACAATTGGTGACATGATCCAAGACTGGCTGTTTATCTAAAATCTGAAAGATTTTGTATCCTTTATTGGTATAGAAATGTTAAGATAAAATGTTATGGTTTTTTTTACATTATAAGGTGTTTTTAGTTAAATTTCAAATATAATATTATATAATTTTTATTTGTGTTTAGGTAGGGAGATGTGAGAATGTTATGTTATATGTTACTATGGTGACATCTTCGTGTATGATTCCAGAATGTTGATGGCATCATACACGAAGATGTTGCTTTGGTGAAATGGCCCGCTCGGGGGCTCTCCTGAATAAATCTACATAATATAATATACAATGTTATACCTCTTCATTGTATAAAGGAAAACACTACAGATCTCAGTGGGGGCTCTGGCGTGGATGACCTATTCATCATAATTCTTTTTTGACAGCTCCGATCCCAGAGCTTCATTTCACTGCCGCATGTCCCAGGGATCTCAGTGGGGCTCCGGCGGCAGCGCAGCACTATGAAGGATGGTGCTGCCGCTTACGGGGGCACACACCTCCTGCTCCTGGCGCACAACGCAGGATGGTGCTGCGCTTGTGGGGGCACTTACCTACTGTTCTTGGCAGTGATGCCGCTTTCCTTCCTTCTTGGAGGTCAGATAGCACTCCACGGACGCCCGCAGTTTCTTTCTCTTCTGGCTGCTGATGCTGCAGGGGCTGTAGGCTTGCTCTCCCCCTGGGCGCACAAGCACCGTCCTCGCAGAGGGCCACAGCTAGGGATGATCCACCGGCAGGGCTCGTTCTCCCGGATGCAGCAGAGGCCGCCCCTTCTCTTCTCTTTCCCCAGGCGGGAGGTCCCTCTTTTCATACGGCTGCGGCCACTTCATTTCTTCACCCCTCACGCCGGCAGATGACGCTGGGGGCACTGCGGATGGTGCAGGGGGGGTGCGGGCATGCTCCGATCCTGGTTGCACGAGCACCCTCATGAATGAGGGCCGTGGCTGGGGACAAGCATGCCAGGACATCCTTGCACCTCTCCTGGACTGCCGCTCCTCCTCCTTTCTCGCTTCTCATTCCTCCCACACCGAAGAAAAACGAGGGACAGGAATGGAACGGGGACATCAGAGGGGTTCTACTCCATCGCCATTGATGTTGGGGGCCTGTTATGGACATCCAGCAGGCCCCCGTGGTGATATTGGTCTCAGCACTCTCGAGGACCAGTGTCTCTGGGGGTTGGGGCCTCCTATGGACATCCAGCAAGCCCTATGGTGCTATGGGACACCAGCACCATCTGGAGTGGGGGCAGGGCGGACCATGCCCACGACCATGCACACCTCTGCCACGGTACTGGCACGAGGGTCCCACGGCATCATGGCCTACATGCCCGTGATCACACGGTGGGTTCCTACAGGCCTACATGAATGAGACACAGGCTCAGTCGTTCCTCTTTTGGAGTCTACAGCCGTTCTGGTGCATGTGTCTGCAGAGGTTCCTTTTATTAGCTTGGGCCATGACAGAGTTATGGCCCATGTTAAAAGGGCAATGCAAGGGGGCGCTGTTGAGCAGCCGATCGGAATGGCCGCCTGAATAAGTCGCTCCATACCCATCATAAATCCTGAAGCAATACTGGTCGTCGCCAAGTTAGTAAACAAAATTCTCAATAGCTGAAAAGACATAGGAAGCGATTGTGCACCCATCCCTTGAATATCAGGCAAACCCGCAAGAGGCAGCGGAGTACCCGGCCTCTGGAAGAGGAGCTGGTGTGGACATAGCAGCAACACGCTGGGCACTGGGCACAGGGCCGCGCGAGGAGCTTATCACCACATGGCCTAGCTTGAGAGTCGGGTGATGACGAACGAAGCAGTGGCCAGAAACACCTATCTCAGGCCAAGGACTCCTGCAGAGTGTCAGCAAGCAGGCGACCGACACTCAGCAACCCCCAAAAGACAACACAGCTGCTGCACTGCGAACGGGCAGTACCGTGAACGTCTGGGCCGTGCCCCCGCTTCAGTGGCTGGCGGGGAACATGCCTCGGGCGGAAACCGGAGAAGAGAGGGAAGCTCTGTGGCGCAACGACCCCAGCGAGACAGTGAATATGCCTGGGAGGAACTGGGGAGTGGCCGCTCCTGGGCTAGGTCTCCACTGATCCACAGGCACAGCCGCGGCGCAATGCAGAGACCGGGGAATGGAGTCAGGGCGGAACTCTAGTGGCACCCGCCAGCACACCGGGTCTATCCGGATGAACATTGCTGCCACGACCGCCGCCGTCCTGCGACGGGCCCGGAGACCCGAACAGGGGAGACGAACAAACTGCACCGAGTGCCCGAAGAGTGGTAAGAACACATTTTCCGCCGACCCCGGGTGTCTCATTATCCTGGCCCGAACCCAGAGTTGCTTAACTGACACAATCGCCATGTCTCAGGGTCTGTGGGCGTGAGCCTGCTCATAAAATCCAACTGAGGGAAGGGCACACTAAACGGAAAACAATTGATGGACCCAAATATATGCACTATTGTAAGCCAGCAGGAGACCAGGCACACAGGCATTTGGGTATCGGCGCCAAGACTTTGAACCGGGGCATGCACTGACCCTTTCCTGGGACTGCTGCTGATCGATCATAGCGGAAGGCTCACCACTGCACTGTTATGATCCCATAGTCTCTCATAGTGCTTACAGTGGTCTCATACACTAAACATGGCCGCCGCCAGATCCATTGATAATTTACAGCACGCTCTATACCTATTGCAGAGGGAGCTACTTAAGCCCCGCCTCCACCGGAGCGCTTGATACGCGTCTTCTCCACTGACAGAGGTTAACTCTACCAGCGTCTCTCCTCACAGAACCTGTCAAAGGAAAAATCAGAGACATTCGTTTTTACAGAAAAAACACAATTCCATAGTAAGTTAAAAGACTTAGCGAACCAAAGTTATCTCCATAGTAGTTTTTCGTCAGCTGTGTTCATTTGTAGCCACAGCATCTTCTGCCAGAGGTTCTCTCACAGCCGCAGCATCTCCACGCAGCATTCATCGTTCGCTGTTGCAGTACCTTCATTCAGAAGTTTCCTCAGCAGCCACCGCAAGGTATTTTTCCTCAGCTTTCCAAAAACCTGCAGACAAATAAGGTATTTAATTAACGAATGAACTTAATAGAAAATAAGAAAGACGTTTAAAGAAGTTTACGTACCCGAAGTTTCTTCAAGTTTTCACTGCTCAGTTATTGCTGCGCTCTTCCCCAAAAGGCTGCTTAGACGAACTTACGGTAATTGAACGTTTCACCATCCCGAGTAACGTTGCAGTCATCCCGCAGCCATTAGACTCTCTGAATTCCGAAAACCTGCAAGAAAAAGGGAAAATATTAGAAAGAGAGATCTCTCCAACGTAGGGACGATTTCATATCTAAAAGACTATAGTATTTTCTCCAGATACTTAGCCAAGACAAATTACGGAAAAGCAAAGACATTATAAAGGCAAGAGTCTATTGAACACCTCAGCCTTCCAAGTTAAAGTTCCTTCATTCCAACGCACCCCTGTAGAATAACAGGATGGAGAGCTCCACAAAACATAAACACAGGTGAGAAGGGAGGGATTACCAAAAGCACACAGTTATACAGTAACTTCTCAGAAATCAGGTATTATAGCAGTTCTATTGTTGTATTTGTTGTTTATACAGAAAATTAATCCTAAAAGTGCCCAAGTAACAGATCCACAGGCTGAGAAGGCATTACGCTCCAGAGGAGTCCAGGTAAGCGTTACATGCACAAACTAGGATCACTAGGCTGAACTGCAGTAAACTCCCCAACGATGCCACATAGAGGTATGTGCCACTTAATGGAACTAACTCACAGCGACCCCAACACCCACTTCATCCCATTACTGAAACACAGGGCACGTAACGCTCAACAGACCCTGCACCTCACGACCCGCCCGCAGGAGATGTAAAGACACACAGAACTTGCTCAGGTACAAAGAGAGCGGCACATCACCACTAAACCACAATAAGTCACAATTCTGGTCACATCTATTATGACCTGAGATCTGAGAGGTGCCTACACTTCCTACCTAAAATACGAGGCAGACACTGGACCCACTCCCGGGGGTCTCTAGAGGTGTGTGCGGCGGCCACATACAAGCAACCACGCCTGACAAGAAGGAACGTGGAGACACACAGCTGCAAGGATAATACTGCATTCCAGACCGCACTGAGACTCACTCAATATGGAATCAGCAGCAACACTAAAATACTGTTAACATCCCTATAACATCAATGGGCAGAGAGCCACAGGGATATGATAACCATTGAAGACTCTGACTAACGACAACACTTGAACGCTGCGGGAGAGACCACACTATAATGTTCAACTTGCATACTTAGAATACAACAGCCATCTATCCTACCACCTGCAGAAGAAGCCCAGAAATACTGAAGGGGTAAACAATCCGACAACACTGAGTAGTCAACTCTCAGCCATGCAGATCCATCCACAGGGGCGAGACAGCGCTGACATTATGACAAAACGCGCAAACAAAAAGAAAGGCCCAATTGATTCTTTTACGGGCCCGAGATCATCACAGCTCCCCCTCACTCCTGTACACCCCTTGATTGGAATGAGGAAGCAAAACCACCAGGTATGACCATCCCTTGCAAACAATGCAAAGTGGCTTCTTAGCCATCAACGTCAAGCTGGATGGTATTGTGGGCATGATTGGGTCCTTGAAAGAGAAAATAGAAAAAGAGAGTGGGCGCATTACGGAAGCAGAAACACGAATAAGCACAAATGATGACATGCTACAAAACCACGACCGGACCTTGAACAACATATAAACCGAATTGAAGAAAATAACAAATAAATGCGACGACTTGGAATCAAGGTCGAGACACAATAACATCTGCGTGGTGGGGACCGCGTGCAAGGACAGCATGGAGATGTTTATGGAGAAACTCCTGAGAGCTATGTTTGACCCCTCCAAGCTGTCCCCGCAGTTCCTGATTGAAAGGGCACATCGGACACTCGCTCCTCCACTGCGCCAAGGCGCCCAACCAAGAACATTCATAGCCCGATTGCTAAACTACAGGGACAGAGACACAATGCTGCAATTGACAAGAGAAAAAGGCTCTCTACAATTTGGATCCAGCACCATACACATATCCAGACTTTGCGGCAGGTGTTCAAGCACAGAGAAGATCCTATGACGCGGTCAAGTGCCTACTCCGAATCCGGAAGGTGCCTTACTCTCGAATGTTCCCCGCCAAGCTGAAAATACAACACGGGGGCAGGGTCCATTTTTTTGTTCGACACCCCTTAGCAAGCCCTGGCATATGTGGAGGCAACAATACCCATGCCCTCATGACAACCATGCGCAGAGCCACAAGAACACAACGGTGCGGAAGAACACAGGGACGATGATGAATGACGACAGTCACTGGAAAACTCAAGGTCAACAAGCAGCATCTGAGTCTTAGAAAACGGGTGACGACCTACGTGAGAACAATAAGGGTATGTTGAGCCAAACAGACAGTAAAGGCTTTCAACATAACGCTCCGGGGTTTCTCCAAAAGTTCACTATGGGCACATCATCAAGTTGGGGGAGATGGTGGGAGAGGGGGTGGGACGGAGGGAAAAGAAGGGATTTGTTAAGGTTTAATGTTCAAGTTGAAAGGATCGCAAAGAGCTCGGTAGCGTTAGAAGAAAATGGCGAAAAATCTATGGCAAGCTGTATGCACGTGTGGCCACACATGATATTGTTCAGGAAGGGTAACAATGGATGACACAAGGATATGTGAGATTATAAAATGGTATGGCTGCCCAACCTAAGCTGAAATCATGGAATTATAGAGGCCTGATTAACCCGATAAAAGCAAGAAAAATCTGGGCCTATCTTGAATGTCACAAGCCGAACATAATAATACTCCCAAACTGCTGAGGGTATGGGAGGGGGCTTGTGCCACCGGTGCTTTGCCACCTTCCCTCACCAAGGCGGTAATAACAGTCTTAGCAAAACCAGGGAGACTCCCTAATGACATGTTCTCATACGCCCACCCTCTGATAAATACAGACGCGAAGATTTTTGCAAAAACGCTAGCCAATAGACTACTGCCCCACATGACAGAACTGGTACACCTGGACCAGTCTGGATTCCTCCCTGGGAGATCTACAGCCCTAAATTTAAGGAGGATGTTTGGCACTGTGGCTCAAATAAACCCAGACCTCCCTGGAGCTGGACGCGGAAAAAGCCTTTGATTCAGTGTCATGGAATTTCCTTTGTGGGATCCTTGAACACATGGGAATTGCGGAGGGATTTACCAAATTTGTGAAACTGCTTTAGAATAACCCTACAGCCAAAGTACAAACTAACTGGAACTATTCCAAAGAGATAAAACTAGCTGGAGAGACCTGTCAGTTATGCCCCTTTTCGCCCTTGCTTTTCACATCAACTATGGAACCCTTTGCAAGTAGGATCAGTGAATTCCACGGCCATAGGGGGATACATATACAGGGACCTCCACAGATAATCTCACTATATGCGGATGACGCTTTGATATATCTAAAAAATCCCGAGATTAACATAAAACCAATCCTAATTGAAGTGGAAAAGTTCACCAAGCATTCAGGGTATAAAATCAATACATTAAAATCAGAACTATTACCACTCAATGACAAAACTGCTACACCTAAGCAGCTGCACGGGATGAAATGGGCCAATGAATCAGTGAAATATCTGGGGGTCAGAGAGACATGGTCACATAAGATGCTATACGATAAAAACCGAATATCTAAGCACGCTCGAACATAAACTCGACCTATGGGGCAAGTTCCCGCTGTCACTACTGGGCCGGATAGCAGTATTAAAAATGATTGTGGCTCCAAAGGTCCTCTATTACTTCAATACCATACCAACCTGGCCGGGACGACAGTTCTTTGAAACGCTTCAGAAAATGGTGGTGGGATACATATGGGGAGGGAAAACTGCCCGGGCAAAGTGGGAATCGGTCACTGAACCATACGACAGAGGGGGACTGGCCGCCCTGACTTGGAACTGTACTACTCTTTGGCCCAAGCCCAGTATGCAAGCTTCTGGTATGGCCAGGGCTTTAAGTGGGCCGGGGCCTGCCGGGGCTGGGCCCCGGCAGGCTCCGAAATTTCGTTTTGAGGCGGGGCCCTGCCGGGGCCCACTAATCTCCCCGGGCAGCCCCGGCCACTACACGAAAAGGCATTTTTTTCTACAGCCTGAAGCTCTCGCTCGTGTGCGAGAGCTTCAGGCTTCAGAAAAAAATGGCTTTCAGCTATAATGGTGGCGCCGATCCTGCGAGGCATCCCTTTAATCAAGGGATGCACGTGGGCCGGCGCCACCATTATGGAGAAACGTGAGGCCGCTGGAAGCAGAGGCCTTGCTTTCTAAATACTGAAGCTCCCGCGGATTCGCGGGAGTTTCAGTCTTTAGGAAAAAGGCCTCTGCTTCCAGTGGCCTCACCCTGTCAGCCTTAATGGTGACGCTGCCCCTCCCCAGCTGGCGAGGGGCAGCAACACCATTAAGGCTGAATAGGCGAGGCGCTGTCCCCTGCCAGGCAAGCCTATACAAAATAAATGCCGAGATCAGCACCCTCTCCCCCATAGGGGAGAGGGTGCTAATCTCTACAAAAGGCTGCCTGGCAGGGGTGCCAGTAGCCCATTGAGCCGGGGCTCGTCAAGGGGGCGTGGCCTAACGGCCCATCAAGACCCCGATGTTAGGCCACGCCCCCTCGATGGGCCCCGGCTCGATTTGTAGTGCCACTTAAGGCACTGGGTATGGCTCTGATAATAAATATTCCCACATCAATCTTGAACAACAGTCAGCTACACCAAGTAACCTGAAAACCACTCTGATATGCGAACACAAACTGGACCCATGCCCATTTGACCCACTGCGCACCACACTAGATGTGTGGAGACGGATAATGTCCA